>NC_045438.1:48634994-48684159 GCF_002776525.5 Piliocolobus tephrosceles
TCCCAGCTGCTCCGGAGGCTGAGGCAGGAGAATGGCATAAACCCGGGAGGCGGAGGTTGCAGTGAGCTGAGAATCGGCCACTGCACGCCAGCCCGGGCGACAGAGCGGGACTCCGTCTCAAAAAAAAAAAAAAAAAAAAAAACAAACAAACAAACAAAAAAACTCCCACATTAAAAGCAAAGACAGTTTTATTGAATACAGTCGTTGAACACATATTTTTAAGATCTACTCTTTGCTAAGTATTAGCCCTGTACCTGGAAACTATTTTATTTCTCAGTAACAATTAAAAATCAAAATAACTTAAGCAATGAAAATAATATTAACTTTATAAAAAGGGGTTATGGATACATGAAACGAGATTGGCGAAATTGATGATTGTTGAAGCTCAGTGATGGGTTCATGGAAATTTATTGTTTAATGAATCATTCACTGTGTAATGAGTATTTTCCTGTATGCACATTTTAAAACTTCCTAAATAAAGAATTTAAAAATATATAAGCTTGGTGAAATATGGGTAGGTAAGCTCTATACCAAAGGTAAAAACTCTGGTGTCAAGACCGGAAAAACAAAACAAAACAACGAGACTTAAGAGGAAAGACTCAGATCAAAGTAAGAAAAAGGAGGAAAAAGGTTCAGAGCCCACACAGAAATGAGAGGATTCTCACTAGGGTTATGCAGCATCGTACTGGGGTCAAGCTGGTAGCTTGAAGCAGAACCAGGCTAAAGCTGTGGCTGGATATAATTTCTAGTGCTTGGTGCATATTTGTAAGTAGGGTAACTCCTCTGTAATTTACATCTAGTTCTCTTCAACGTATACAATACTTCTTTTCCTCGGGCCTTTTTTAATCTCCTAAAGGTCAGAAACTGTATTTTGCTTACGATTTGAGCCTCAATAATTAGATCAGTAATTGGCACATACAAGATACAGTAGTCCCCCCTTATTGGAGGGAAAACATTCTAAGACCCCCAGTGAATGTCTGAAACCACAGAAAGTACTGAGCCATGTATATATGTATATATACACATTTATATATACACACGCTGTTTTTTCCTGTGCATACATACCTATGATAAAGCTTAATTTATAACTTAGGCGCAGTAAGAGATTAACAGCAGTAACTAATAATAAAATAGGACTGTAATAATATGCCAGCATCACCACTCTTGAGTTCTGAGGGCTTTATTATAATATGGGCTATTTGAACACTGCAATACCGTGACAGTCAGTCTGATCACCATGTAAGCAACAGGCAGGTGATCCGTGTAAACAGTGTGGATCTGCTAAACAAACGGATGATTCACGTCCTGGGCAGGATACAGTGGGATGGCCCAAGATTTCATCACGTTACACAAAACTTGGTGCAATTTAAAACTTACGCATTGCTTATTTCTGGAATTTTCCATTTGATATTTTTGGACCTTGGTTGGCAACTAACTGAAACCTCAGAAATCAAAACTGCAGATAAGTGGGGATTGCTATATTTAAAAATAGTTGTGGAATAAATGTTTTGAATATCCCTATTTAAAAGTTCTTGTCATTTTTCCCTGAGAGGAGTCTTAGCCAGTGACTTTATTAACATCTTTATGTGGAATTCTGGAAACCATGTAGGTAGTGCAGGTACACAGGTACTCCTAGGGAAAGTGCCACGGTAGCTGTTCTCTTTGGACTAAAGCATGCCTTGCATCTAACCACAAATTAATCTGTTTTTCATCATACCTTTTCCCTTTCTGGCTCTTGGATGGACGCTGAATTACAATGGCCTCGTGTTTGATTTTCAACAGCAAGCAAGATTTCCTCTGTGCAAATTTAGCAGCATTGATCCCTTTATACTAGGTTGGTGAGCGTGTCCAATTGTTGGCATCAGTATTTGATGAGTTTATTATTACTGGCCAGGGAAAGCCTCATAGGATGTTCTAACCTGAAACTTGAGTTAAATGGCATTTTTATTATTTTTTAAGAGACTCTTGCAAGTCAGTCTGCAGGATTTATGGAATACTCACTCTGCAGAGTCCTGTTCAACGCCCTGAGTGCATGCAAAGAAATCAGAGAAGCAGTCCTTGTCTGTGGAGTACTTGCCATCTCGTTTGGAATGTTCAGCCTATCTAGTGTGAGTTAAAATTACTCCCTCTCCTTGAATACTATTTTCTTGTATCAATTTAAACTGTGATTAAAACAGGTTGATAACTGGTTTATAGCCTTCTTTATAGAATTTTCATTGTAGCTCAAGGCCTGGAAATAGCAATTTAATTAGAGACTTACAGCCATGCATTTCATCGTGATAAATGCTCTGTGAATATTTAGACTATTAGCAAAGGTAAAATATTTTTGGCTTTTCTTTAACTTATTTAATATTCTCCTTTCTTGTAATGTACTTTACAAGCAGATTTCAAAGCGTTATTCCAGAGGAAAATAGTGCCAACGATGCTCTACTTTGAGGATAGGTCTAACACTGCTACTTCCCAAAGAAACCCTATGTCAGGAAAGTTCATTGTTACATTTTTCCCATGGAAACATTAATAATAGGAATCTGTAGACCGGGAGCGGTAGCTCGCGGCTGTAATCCCAGTACTTTGGGAGGCCCAGGCAGGTAGACCACCTGAGGTCAGGAGTTCGAGACCAGCCTGACCAACAATGGTGAAACCCCATCTCTACTAAAAAAAATACAAAAATTCGCCGGGCATGGTGGTGGGCTCCCATAATCCCAGCTACTTGAGAGGCTGAGGTAGGAAAATTGCTTGAACCCGGGAGGCAGAGGTTGCAGTGAGCCGAGATCACGCTATTGCATTCCAGCTGGGGCAACAGAGTGAGACTCTGTCTCAAAAAAATAAAATAAAATAAATCTGTAAAAAGAAACATTCTCTATGCTCTTTATTTAAAGGTTTACTTGTCATAAAACTCATTATATACATACATATTGTGAATATATACATATATCTCATATATGTTCATTCTATTTGAGAAAGACAGGTTTAACAAATATCCAGCTGTGATATAAATGTTTAGTTTTAAAATATTTCTATGACATAAATGTATAGTGCTCTAGAGAGTATTTTTGCATATGTTATTTCAACTGTTTAATTAAAATAATTTCTGACCAGTAATATTTCAGCAAGAGCTGGTACCAGCCACACACAGCCATTCTCTGGTTTCCAGCAATGGAGTAAAATCTAGGTCACAATTTTAGTAACAGGGGCTGTGCCTCTGCCTTTGTCACCACCAGAAATAGGAGCAACCCCAGAGCTACAGGTCTTCTTAATTTATGTGTGTGTGCGTGTGTGTGTGTGTGTGTGTGTGTGTGTATGTTCCACATCTGGAGTGCCCATGTGGGATGCACATGTACCTGTACACAGACTTCTCTGCTACATTAGTTCATTTCCTTTTGCTTTCTTCCTCTCCGCCTGCTGCTGAGCACCCTCATAGCCCTGAAGGTATGTATGAGATGCTCTCAGGTCTGAGAAACCACCTCAGCCATTGCTGGCGCTCTGGCTGCCACCTCCTCAGCTTTGCCGCGGGCACCGTCTTCTTGTCAGCCGAAGAGCCTGCCCACACCTTGGTCAAGGCATTCATCCTTCCTGCCTGCTCAGCTACAGGCTGTCTGCCCCATGTGCAAACCAATTGCAACAATCACCTGAAAACATTGGATCTCCCACATACTCTTCTTCCCATAAAAAACAAGACTACCTTCTATAATGGAGAAGCCACAAAACTCTAAAACATTAGTCTTGCCAACGTTTTTATAAAACAACCATTTAATGTTTACTTGCTGCTTTATTTTAGCTCCATTACCTTAAATTCAGGCATGAGTCCTGGGGGAGTTGAATCTGTAGTTTCTTGGCATCCGATTTGAAGTGGACAGTACAGTAGTTCCTTTGTTTGAGACTTAAATTGCAACATATCAGTCTCAGAACTGTATCATCAGCCTGCGAAGCATATCCTTTATCTTCATTGTCTTATTATAACAGAAGTTCACGCACTCTGCATGAGTGTCCTTAGGATGGTTGCCACCCAAACACAAGAATGCGGGACTCATTATAAGTCATGGAGGACGCAGTTCTGTGTAGCCCACCACTGCTCAACTAAGAAGCTGATCAGCCCAGCCCTGCATCCACACTCGTTTCATATACCAGCCAGTTGACCCATAACTGTGAGGAATGAGTAATATTTTTATTTCATACATGTATAATTCAAATGGTATTAACCATAGTGCTATGTTCCCCTATGTATCAAATCTCCTAGTAGTAATCTCAGTTGAGGACTACTTTGCAACCTTTTTTTTTTTTTTTTTTTGAAATGGAGTCTCCCTCTGTCACCCAGGCTGGAGTGCGGTGGTGCAATCTTGGCTCACTGCAACCTCTGCCTCCCAGGTTCAAGCAATTCTTCTGCCTCAGCTTCCCGAGTAGCTGGGATTACAGGCATGCGCCACTAGTAGTAGAGATGGGGTTTCACCATGTTGGCCAGGCTGGTCTTGAACTCCTGACCTCAGATGATCTACCAGCCTCAGCCTCCCAAAGTGCTGGGATTACAGGCGTGATTCACCGCACCCGGCCCTGCAACTTTATGAAAAAAAAAAGAGGAAAAAATAAAACTGGCTATCTTAAATCAGGATTTTTAAATCCAAAATTTCCTTGAGGAAAACTCTGTCATTAAGTTTTTCAGAATAAAAATTATATTTACTTTACAAAAGAAGTATTTACCAAATTATGCAGACAGTATATCTGTCTTTGGAACTCTGAATGTAAACATTTGAGGAATTCCATGTGTCATTCCCTTGAAGGTTTGAGTTTAGCTAGTTGTGAGTGTTTTTTTTTTTTTTTTTCTTTTGATGAATCTGGATATTTTCACCGTGGAAAACACAGCTCCCTCTAAATCCTATTTGTGAGAGAATAACTGGCCTGGACATGTTCATATCCCTCAGAAGACAACATTTCCAGAAAAGAAAATCTGCTGCTCTAAATATGTTATATTCTTTTTTTTTTTTTTTTTTTTTTTTTTTGAGGGGGAGTTTTGCTCTTGTTGCCCTGGAGTACAGTGGTGCAATCTTGGCTTACTGCAACTTCTGCTTCCTAGATTCAAGGAATTCTCCTGCCTCAGCCTCCCAAGTAGCTGGGATTACAAGCATGTGCCACCACGCCCAGCTAATTTTGTATTTTTAGTAGAGACAGGATTTCTCCATATTGGCCAGGCTGGTCTTGAACTCCAAACCTCAGGTGATCCACCCACCTCAGCCTCCCAAAGTGTTGGCATTACAGGTGTGAGCCACAACGCCCTACATTTATTTTCATACTGTTTCAACTTCAGTATGAAATGCCTGGGTAGAAAACATTTCTGTTTCATTAATAACCTCTGGGTTTGTGTCTCTAATAAATAAATTTCATGGATTTTTTCTAGTGTAGGTTTCACTAGTTTTAAAGCAAGATAATTTTTGAAAAACAAAATATAGACTTTTGCATAGCCCTACTATCGCATGTGAAGGTGACAGCATTGTGTAGATTGCCATCGACAAATTTGCTGTACAACATGTAAGTACCATAGACAAAGTTATGACCATAGGCAGATCTTACCGGGTGTGACAGGCACCTTGCTATCCACGGAAGCAGTGTCCCTCCCCAAGGGCCTCTTCTTGTGCATCTCCTTTTTCCTTCAATATTTTTGTCCAGGGGGCCTCTTGGTCACTCTCAAAAGGGAACCCTTTCCCAGCATTGCACAGGCACATCGGAATACTAGTTTGAACACAACTATGGTTCAAATGGAAATCCTGTATCTTAGTCCATTATGGCTACTATAACAGAAATACTATAGACTGGGCTGCATATAAAAAACAGAAATTTATTTCTTACAGTTCTGGAGGCTGGGAAGTCCAAGGTCAGGCACCAGCTGAATCAGTGTCTCGTGCAGCTTCCCGGTTCAGAGATGGCCCCTTCTTGTTGTATCCTTACATAGGAAGGGAGAGGGCAGTTCCGTGTCTCTTTTATAAGATACTGATCCCATGCATGAGCCCTTGCGACCCAGTCACCTTTCAAAGGCCTCATCTCCAAATACCATCACACTGGGGATTAAGTTTCAACATGAGTTTTTGGGGTACACACACGTTCAGTCCATGGCTCCCTGCTACATATATTATACACATTATTCTGTCACCATATGCAGTGGAAATGTGTACTAGGTGATTGAGTATGGGAGGCCTGAGCTCTTAAAGAACATCGGTAAGAATAGATTGCTGGCTTTGCTATTTCTCTGCAAATAGCAGTCTTTACAACCTTCGTGGTTATCTGTGTCCAGAGAGGCAGAAAGTGGTCTTGACCCTCTTTAGAAGGATGGTTTCCCAGCATCAACCACTGATAATTGTAACGAGGCACTTAGTACCCCACCTGCAATCTTAAATCCTAAAGGTTTTCAGCTTCTTCCTTAGTAAACATGAATCATTATTTACTTTGTGTGACTAAAACATCCCTAATTCATTTCCTGTTATATTAAGCTTGTTACCTTTTAATAACTACATTCAAACCCTCTGTGAAAGATAACCTTTTCCCTTTTGAAGATATGTGTTGAATTTTTATGGTAGACTCCACTTTCATTAAAAAATAATCTGGGCCGGGCGCGGTGGCTCACACCTGTAATCCTAGCACTTTGGGAGGCCAAGACAGGTGGATCACCTGAGGTCAGGAGTTGGAGAACAGCCTGGCCAACATGGTGAAACCCTGTCTCTACTAAAAATACAGAAATTAGCTGGGTGTGGTGGCAGGCACCTGTAATCCCAGCTACGCAGGAGGCTGAGGCAGGAGAATTGCTCGACCCTGGGAGGTTGCAGTGAGCCAAGATTGCACTCTAGCCTGAGTAACAGAGTGAGACTCCTTAGTTCTGTCCCCACACACAGCATCCCATCTTTGCATGCCTGGCCATTCATGTCCAGTTTCAGACCACAGCACTGTCTCCAGAATCAAATTGCTAGATGAGGCCATTGTGTCTTTAGTCAATGTTTAAGCAGAGGTTAAACAAGAGCCCTGTTTCTGGGGATATTACAGGTTACTTTTATCTTCAGGGAAAGTATACAGCAGGTTTGTCCTATAGCTTCAGTGTCAAGGGCTTTGGGTTTCTCCTCATCTTCCACATGCTTTAGACAAGCTTCATTCACACTACTACTCTCCTCCATCTACAAGAATATAAAGGAAAATTGATTCTGTAAGAGTTAGAATTCCTACAGAGATATGTGCCATCTAGATGTAAAATGTAGCATCTATTTTCCTAATAGCTGAAATAACAAAATAATGGCGAAATGGTTTGTGTGAGCTATTTCCCAGCGTATTATCACTACCCCTGAACAGTAAAATGCCTCCTCTTCAGTCTAGAGAACCGCCTGTGAGCCAAGTTGCTCCTAAAAGTAGCTGGGATGCATTAAGAGGTGTGGCTGAATCAGCTCCTCGCCTCAAGTCATCCCATCACCTGCTGCCTTAGTCCATTAATTGGCTGAGAAGGCTTTTGAGAGTAGTTTGAGTGAAAAAGGAATAGTATAGCTGCATAAAGACGATTTCTTTCCTAGTCTCCAACCCTGGTTTTTACTACTACATCAAATGCTACTTTTTGACCCATACTTCTTTTATTATTTACATGCAAAAAAAAAAAAAAAAAAAAAAAAAAAAAAAAAATGTGGCTGACCTGGGGGAAGGGGGGAGGACAGAGTGGAAGCAGTACTGAATTTAATTTAATGTTCTGTAACAAACAAGGGGGAAAGATATAGAGATACCGATTTTGAGGGAAATGTTAATTATCTAAAGCTTAATTACAGATAACATCATGAAGAGAATACATAAAAGGCTTGAAATGCAGCCAAAGTATTTCCCTAAGAACATTAAAAAATGATTGTTGTTTACAATTCACAAATCGCACAGACATAAAGTTGAGATGGGAAAAACAGTCAGGCTTGAAGTAAGAGCCCAGTCTGCGATTTTAAAAACCAGTTCCGGGGAGAAGCGATAGTATTTGGAGTTAGCTCATGCTTTAGATGTAAATGAGATTCTGTTCATGTTTCCCCTTTAAAATAAAAATTAGCAGATCACTGGCGAACACATTGAAGTAAAATCCTGGGAGACGACACAACCAAAATAAAAATAAATAATTTATGAGATCTTAGAATGGGAACCACAAATAAAAAAGAACACACAGACATTTATCTCCATGTAAGTACAATAGAAATAAAGAAAAGGCAAGATTTTTACGTACCTGTCACTTCATTACCCAATGCAATGATATAAAAATATACCTTTTCACTAAAACATAATTTTTACTTGGCGTAGCAATGAATGGCTTACACTTATCTAGTCTACTCTTTACATATGCATTTCTGTCTTTTTGTCGTACAATTGGCATCTATTAATGTCCCATTACCTTTAAAGGTGAGTTTCGGGATAATAGAATGTGGCATTTTGGAAGTTTGCTTTCAAGGAGGTTTGAAAAAATAAGTACCAGGTGGTTCTTATTTGCCTAAAGCCAGTGAGACACATGTTCTAGGGAAGGACATATTCCCAGATTCCAGAGTCTTGGGGGTGAAGACCAGAGCTCCAGATCCTGGCAGGCTGGGTCCTCAAGGTGTTGCATTAGAGTTACAGGACAGGTGTTGGGAAGCTTCGTGAAACAGTTGTAATTGGAGGTCTCAACACTTGATACTTTTATAAAAGAATGGGAATGGAGACAATGTTTTGTGTCAGAAGGATTTGTGTGTATATATTTGAGTGAGTGATCAGAGAGAACTGGGTTGTCAAAGGGGAAGGACAGGCCGGGCACAGTGGCTTACGTCTGTAATCCCAGCACTTTGGGAGGCAGGTGGTTTGCTTGAGCTCTGGAGTTTGAGATCAGCCTAGGAAACATGGTGAAACCCCATCTCTACAAATAAAAAATAAAAAAGTTAACTGGGCAAAGTGGTGCACACCTGTGGTCCCAGCTACTTGGGAGGCTGAGGTGGGAGGATTGCTTGAGCCTTGGAGGTGAGGCTGCAGTGAGATCCAGCCACCGCACTCCAGCCTGGGGACAGAGTGAGACCCTGTCTCAAAAGCAAACGGGTAGAGAGGAGGAGGGGAGGAAGGACAGTGACAACTATGAGATGAATTCACATGTTTTCTGAGATGACAGAGATACAGCAGTGACAATTTGCTAAGCTCAGATAAAATGCTCAATAAACATTTATTAAGTAAATGAATGACTAAAGAAATTGGAGGTCTCTATTTGACGACAGCTATTGAGAAAGAATGTTTTTTTTTTTTCTCTCCTCATTCCTCTCACTTTTTCAAACTGAGGTAAATTCATATAACTTGTGTTAAGCCATTTTAAAATGAACCATTTGGTGGCATTCACAACGATGGGTAACCACCACCTCTATCTAGCTCCGAAACATTTTGATCACACTAAAATATATCTCCTTCATCATAAATGATACAAAAAGTTTAAAAAACGAATTGATTGGAACTTATAATAGATTTTAAGAGAAAGTAGACGTTTTAGTTTTTTAAAAAAGATTTCAGAGGAGGACATGTCCAAGTGGCTTAAGGGAGCTGCTGACAAGTTCTGACTGCCCTGGGGGCTCCTCCTGCGGGCCAGCCACAACCCCTCTTCACCACTGAGGCCCCTCTCCTCCTGTGGGGTCCCCAAACTGTGGCTTCACAAAAAAACAAAAACAAAACCTTTTCCCCTGAGCTTAATGACTAGGGTTGCGAGTGGTATAAAGGGTCCATCTGAGTCCCTCGACTTGGCTGTTTCCCATGAGCACACACACACACAAGCTGCACAGCCCTCGGTTCACAGCTGGCTCATTTTACCATTCCCTCGGCAAATGGTTATTGAGAGTCTCATCCCTCAGGTCTTTCTTGATTTGGTGATTAGTCACTCTGTCCCTGTGATTTTCCTGTCCAATTATAAATTTGAGGGATTATTTGTTTTGTTTACTTGCAAGGCTTTCTGGCTTTATAACAAAGAAACACGTTGCAGAAGGCTGGAGTCCCTTTGCTAATAGGTTAGAAATACAAGGAAAGGGTCACGAGCTAACTAGACGACTTTTTATTATGGAAATATGACTATTTGCAAATGTTAAAAAGAAGAAACAATTTTTCATCAATTCTAAAATCAGACTGCTTTTGTCAAGAAATTGTTATTTAAGCCTGCATTAGAATTACATGGAAAATGAACTATCAGCATCATACTTTCTGATTCAGAAATGTAAAATGGTTGGTGAATGATCCAACAGACACAGCACTTTTGAGGTCTTACAACTGAGACAGATAGTGTTGCTCATCTTATGAAAATTGCTGATGGGTTTCCTCCAGAAAAATTGGATGAACCTGCATGGATATATTCAGAATAGGCAGCACAGTGAAGACTATGTTCGTCTATAATCTGGAAATATGTTCACATTGAGACCTGGTGACAGGACAACATATGAGCCTTTGTTTTAAATAAGCCCATGGTGGAAATAAAAGAAGACCAACCAAATGAGAACAAGCAAAGGCTATTTATTCATAGCTTGCTATAGCAAGGGAGTCAAGCACTGTGTCACTTGCAGTTGGCAAGGCTCATAGGCAGACAGAGGAGTGGGAGAGCTTTACTGTGGAAAAAAAGAGAAGGTTTCAAGTATGCTCTGATTGGAGGGTTTTGGCATAGGGATTCTGGAGGTAGATTCTTTGCCTAGAAGCAGGACATCCTATGTGGCTGGTCAAGGCTTTCTCTAGTTACTCCTAAGTTGCAGGCAGAGACCACATTTAAGGAAGCTGTCAGTTACTAATGAAATCCAGGCCATTTGGGGCAGATTGTTAAAAGAGTTATTGTTTAGGTTTCTGAATTGTTACTAGAGATAGTGGTCTGATTTCCCATGAGTCTGACCTGCAGATAGCGGGCTGGCTTTCTGGCCTGGCTGCTCTAGATAATAGATTGGTTTCCTGGGCTGGTTGCTGCAGAATGTGGGTCAGAGCTATATTTTTACACACGGTCAGCCATTGTCCATTTGCATATACAGTCTCTTACCATCAAACTGAGCTCCATGTGCTCATCTCCCCATCTGAAGGTCACTTTCATTCAGGATTCATGTGTATTTCCACCCTTGCCAGCAGCTGTGAGCAGATTCTACAGGGGCCAGTTACACTGAAGGTATCTCTGCTGGTGTTGAGTGGGGTTACCAATCAGGGGCTCCATCACGGAGCAGAATTGCTGCCCCACTGCTTGGCCTGGTACAGTGCACTACACACCATGCTCATAAAGAAGCATCTTAGATATAACAGGCCCAGACTTTTTCACAGAATTGCAACAAGTAGGATGTAATGAATTCTTACTGCATGCCAGCCATGATAAGAAGTATTTAAAGATATTTTCTCACTTATTCCTCACAATAAAACTTGGAAATAGATACTACTATTTCCAATTTATAAATGGTGAAGCTGAGGCTGGCAGAGATTAAATAATTTGTCAATGATCACTCAGCTAAGAAGTTCAGTGAGTCTGGTATTTGAACCCAAGTGGTTTTAATCCATGCTGCATCATTGTGCTATTGTGGGAGAAAGAGAGGGAAAAATATACCTCTTTCTGTACTAAGCACCTAAGAAGGAAAGCTCATCAGAGTGCGTTGCTTAAATAACTAAAGGAAGATGTGGAAGCCTTCTGAAGTCTCCAAGAAGAGCTGGTGATAAAGATAGCTAGGCAGTCAGGGCTCTCAGAACTTCCTGTGGGGCCAGTCCTCTGAAGATACAAAGAGGTGTAAGAAATAATTCCTGCCTTCAAAGGTTTTATTTTCTGACAGTGGAGCCCAAACCAGCACAAAGGAAACTAGTCTTGAAAAATTAAGTGCTACCCTTTGTATGTATCACCAGCAAAAAGGAACTAGAAAGATGAGAAACAGATAAAGGCAGAAAGTAGGGAGGATTTGATGAGAAGGGTGGTCTGAAGCTGAGCTCTAAAGGGCAAGCAGACTAGACAGGCCTGGCTGGGGATGAAGAACATTCCAGAAAGGGTCTTTTAGGTTTAGCACATGGACGTGAGACAAAATGTCCATATAGAAGGGGTTAGGAGAGTTTTCCATGGTGTAATGCTTTAGTCTCCTACATAAATATTTTCTTTAACTACTAAAGTCATTTCCACTGTAACTATTTGAAACTGTGGCCTCCGAAGTTTTCTCACCTTCTTAGAAATTTCATGGCTGTTTTTTTCCTTTTTTCTTTCTTATCCAAAATAAACTTCTCTGCTGTCATGAAAATTGTAGTTTCCTAATGGGGAAAAAAACCATATTGCTATTTCATTTTTGGAAATTCATTTTGCAATTTCCAATATGCAATTTCCAAGTGCAATTGAAGTGGCTCAACTGAGTTTTCGCCTGAAAGTGCAGTTAATCCATGTTTGGACAGAGACAACTATGTTTTTCTCATTGAGTTTAAAGTTTAGAAATGTTCTGTTCTTGTCCAGTAAGCCATGTTATTCTACGTCTCATCCATGCCACTGGGGGACCTTTGACCATCAACTTCTCTAGACCTCCTTTTTCTAGTCTTTGAAATAAAATATATAGTATGGATCAGCCAAGTGCTAAATTGAGCTTCTCACACTTCTGAAAATACAATAAGAAAAGTAATGGCATCAAAACATTTGAAATAAAAGCAGTAAAAATGTCTATTTTACTTTATTTTAATTATTTTATTTTCTTCTATTATTAAATTCATGTGTAGTGGAGAATTTTTAAGATTTTACTTTACTCAAAATTGACAAAAAGACAAATTATATTATCCTGCTTTTAAAAATTCATAACATTCAGCTTTTATCTCATGAACTATTAAATAAAATACAAACATGATGTGATTCTCTTGCCAACATTTAATAATCAAAGTGTGATGTGGTAAACCATTCTTCAAAGTGGCTTGTTGGCCCAGTGCAGTGGCTCATGTCTGTAATCCCAGCACTTTGGGAGGCTGAGGCAGGATTCGAGACCAGCCTGGCCAACATGGTGAAACCCCGTTTCTACTAAAAATACAAAAATTAGCCAGGTGTGGTGGGGCACACCTGTAATCCCAGCTACTTGGGAGGCTGAAGCTCGAGAATCACTGGAACCCAGGAGTCAGAGGTTGCAGTGAGCCAAGATTGCACCACTGCACTCTAGCCTGGGCGACAGAGTGAGACTGCATCTCAAAAAAAAAAAAAAAAAAAAAAAAAAAAGGCTTGTTAATTTGTAGTAGTTCAAAGTGGCAGATCCTTACCAAAGGCACCAAAATGCCCATTTTAAATGCCACTATAGTTTATAACCAACTATTTTTATATTTAAATGTTCTTTTATTTAGTGAATATTCATAAAATGGATACAATTTTATACCATATGCCTTTTCCACATTGCTAACATTGTTTTTCACTTAGTTTTTGTATTTAACAAAGCAATGCATATAGATAGTTTTAACAGGTTAATAGTACAGCAAGCTTGATAAAGAAAAACAAGTATTCTCTCCCATCTCCTTGCTCCTAATTTCCCACTCTACAGAGACAATCACTTTCAAGTCCTTTAGTATTTACCCCCATATCAGTACATTACATGCTTAACTGGATGTATATTAATTTAATTTTTTTTTTTTTTTGGGACGGAGTCTCACTCTTGTCACCCAGGTTGAAGTGTAGTGTCACGATCTTGGCTCACTGCAACCTCCACCTTCCAGGTTCCAGTGATTCTCCTGCCTCGCCCTCCCAAGTAGCTGGGATTACAGGTGTGTGCCACCATGCTCAGCTAATTTTTTTTTTTTTTTTTGTATTTTTAGTAGCGATGGCGTTTCACCATGTTGGCCAGACTGGTCTTGAACTCCTGATCTCAAGAGATTCACCCACCTTGGCCTCCCAAAATGCTGGGATTACAGGTGTGAGCCACCAAGCCCGGCCAATGTATATTTATTTTTAAATTATACGCATTATTGACTTCCTTCTTACCCAGTCTCACCCTTCTTGCCCCGTCCTCACACACACACTACTTTCCACCATACTTCAAATGAAACTTAGAGTTTTTATTTATATCAATGCTATATTGCTTATAATTATGTAAGTACTGTTCACAGCTAAGTCATGTAATCTACTATCATTTTCTTTTTTTTTTTTTTCTTGCTCAAGGTTTTGTTTTCTCTGGAGTTAATCATTTCCTTGGTCTCTTTGCATGTTTGTTTGCTTCCTTTTCTTTTAGGAATTCAGCCCTAACTTTTCTGAAAGAACTATAAAAATGTTTCCTAATGTTGTCAAACCATCAAATAATAAAATGACTTCCCTTTTTGTTTTTGGAAGCATTCCTTCTAAACCCCTTGCTCTTTTGCTGCACCCTACAAACAATGTATGTTCTGGAAGCTACCATCACCATCATTCAGGGAACTCCCTTCCCTTTGCTCCCACATGGGATTTCCTGTTTCCCTGATTCCATCTGTTTCTGTCATGTGACCTGCTCTTTCATTTTGGTGGTGCACACTCACCAGCAACGTATTGAGAATAAATACAACAGGGGCAAATTTTTGTGTTACTGTTACTATTGTGCCTGAATATGATTTGTTTTGAGTCCTACATTAGTTAATTGGATCAATATTATATTCTAGATGCCATCTAGAATAGAATCTTTCTTATTTATTAAATAAT
The DNA here is from genome assembly GCF_002776525.5 of Piliocolobus tephrosceles. Classification (NCBI taxonomy): domain Eukaryota; kingdom Metazoa; phylum Chordata; class Mammalia; order Primates; family Cercopithecidae; genus Piliocolobus; species Piliocolobus tephrosceles. The sequence continues at coordinate 48,649,609 of NC_045438.1, forward strand.
AGAATCTTTCTTATTTATTGTGCTACACATGCATGGGCTTGTTCAATCTATAAATTCCTGTTCTTCATAAGTTTCTTCTCTCTTCTTTATCTGGCTTTTGGAAACTCCTGTTAGTTAGGTATATGATCACATCTCATCTATGGCATTCTAGTCTTCTCATCTCTTCTATTCTCCCCTATTTCTCATCTTTTTGGCTTTTTTTTTTTTTTTTTTTTTTTTGAGTCTTGCTCTGTCATCCAGGCTGGAGTGCAATGGTGCAATCTTGGTTCACTGCAAACCTCCACCTCCCAGGTTCAAGCTATTCCCCTGCTTCAGCCTCCCGAGTAGCTGGGATTACAAGCGCCTGCCACCACGCCTGGCTAATTTCTGTATTTTTAGTAGAGACGGGGTTTCACCATGTTGGCCAGGATGGTCTTGAACTCCTGACCTCAGGTGATCTACCCGCCTTGGCCTTCCTAAGTGCTGGGATTACAGGTGTGAGCCAAAGCGCCCAGTGTGGCTTTTTTGTTTTACTTTCTAGAACATATACTAAACTTTGTCATCCAGCTTTTCTATTAAAGTTTTAATTTTTTTATTATTATTAGTGTTTTCATTTCTTTTTTAAAAACTTAGTTGATGTTACAATTGTACATATTTTGTGGGTGTTTGTGATATTTTGGTACCTGGGTACAATGTATAATGATCAAATCAGGATAACCAGGTTATCCATTACCTTAAATATTTGTCTTTTTTTGTGTATTGGAAACATTACAACTCTTCTAGTATCTTCCCTTCTTTTGAGATTCATAAGAGCTCTTTCTAATTGTTAGAGTGCTTTTTGTTTCTTTCTCTTTTTTGTTAATGAAGCTTTCCTCTTATAACTTCATAATAACTTCATAAGGACACTAATGATAATCCTTTAAGATGTTTTTTTCCACTCTCTGAATGAATCTGTTTCCTCTGAGTTCCATCTAATGTTTTGGGGTTTTCTCACAAGTTCCATGATCCTTAATAGCCCGTTAGTGTCTAAGAGAGAAGTGTTAAAATTCTGATCAGATGCTCTTTGTGCAGAAATGAACTTCATGTCTTACCAGTGGACCTAGACATTGCTTTGGAAGACCCCAAGTATTAATCAGGGCCCCCCCCCATCCCTTTGCTGATCCATTGCCCCTGAGTAAAATACTCCAATCTCTCCTGAATAGAGGTTATAAACTCAGATCATTAGTTATCAGACAATGTTCTGAGATGCAAATGGGACACAGAGGTGGGGAGGACATACCTTCCTCCAACTCCTGTGTCTGCATGACCTGTCTTCTTCCCATTTCCACAGCCTCTATGATTCCTCCTCTCCAGCAAGTAAACCTGCTTTCTCTGGGAGCTGAAGGGACTGGCTCAGGGAGGAGGATGGAGGGTCCCACTGCATCAATTCAGCGAGTTCCATTTCAGCTCCAGGTACCTGTGGCTTCCGATTGCTGGGACATTCTGGAGTTCTGTGGTGCAAAACACATAGTTTCTGGTTGTCACTCCACTACCAGCCTTGAGTTTTGGGTTTCTTCTGTCTGCTCTGTCTGTTACTTCCTGCGTTCAGCTGTCCATGTTTCAGAATTTAATCATCTTGTCTGCTCTCTCATTTTCTCTTATCCCTTGTGTGCTTGTATTATATTTGTTATCTTTATTACCTTTTTAGAGAAATTTGGACAGAAGCAAAGATAAGCACAGGGGTTAACCTAGCATGGCTTAATTAAAAGTTTCTCCCTCTCTTGGATTTATACTACTTATTTCTCACACTCAAATACCCTCAAGTTTTCTTGCATGTCACAGTTGTGTTCTGAGTTATGTGAGATATTCCATGGGAAAAAGGGGGGTTCTATGGTCAAGGAACAGGGTACACTATTCCCTCACTTCTTGCTTCTAGTTTCCTTGTGATGTCTGAAATATTATGTTATTTATTCTGATTTAATTTTGGGTTATTGATTATATATCCCCAGCTATCATGTAAACCCCTGAAGTTACAATGCAATGCTTGCTTGTGTTTTCTATTATGCTTGCTGTATTATAGACAGGCCACCCTTTAGATAGATATCTGTCACTCCTGCTTAGAATGTGAGCCCATTGGACAAGGACAGTTCCTTATCCATCTCTATCCTCTGTATCCCCAGCACCTGTCAGAGTAGCTGTAATATGACAGGGATCACTGAGTGTCTGCTGATGAGTAAGTGGGTGCCAGCTTTCTCCTACATTCCATAATCCCTTTCTCACCACGTGTCTGCGGAGAGTCCCTGAAAGCACAGTAGATGCCATGGCATCTTTCAGCTGAAGTATTTACGTGCTCCTAAAAGCAAAATCATCTAATACTGAGCATTCTTCCCATACAGTAGCACAGGGGCAGGGTAGTGATTTGGGGAAAGATATGAATTCTGCCTTTGTCTCCTCACCCCATGCACATGCCAGCCTTTAAAGAGTATCTGCCTGGTCACTCTAGCCAGACCCCTCGCAGCCCCCCAGTCAGAAGCTAGATGGTCTTTCTCCTTCTCTGAAAGAGAGGAATGTTTCTGGTAGTCCTAAGGTAAACTCAGAATTCGTTTTCCTGGACAAATAATTTTATAAATGGTTGGCCAATTTCAGTAGAAATAGTACTGTTAGTAAAGTATTTCCAATTCAATCTGGGTTAAATTGATTTTAGGGGTTACCCTTGGAAATTAATTATCATATCTTAAATGTTTTTCTGTGGGAAAATATATTTTGAGTTCCGAATGACTAAGTTATATACACACTTTAGGAACACGGCTCATTCGTATGTTAGGGACTGATTATATTGTATTTGTAGTCCATCTGGGGCTATGAGAACAAAAAGAAAATCAAATCATCAACTGGATAATATCACCACTGGGAACAACAAATCTAAAGTAACAAAATAGTCCATAATATGGAATATCACATCAGAATAAAAATGAACATATTTTACACGGTTTGTGATATTTGTGGGCTGGCTTGGTGTCTGCAAGAAAGAATGTCGCATAAAATCGTACTGAGTGGGTCTAATGAGATTATGTTTGATTCTGTGCTAGGGCCTGAGATAGTATAACTTAGTTATGAGTTCAGAAAAAAATGATGATGGGCACTGTGCCATTTACCACCTATATAGAGGCCTGAATCATTATACGGTGTATTTTTAAAAATCTTTTGAAGCCTTGTGAATGGACTGAGATTGACTTGGTGGTGGAAGATGGAGCTCAGAGGTTAAGGTCCTCTCTCAATTTTGTTTTGTTGCTTTTTTATTTTGATCACGTTAATAAGGTCATATTAATAGTCAACTCAATGTTTTCAAAGCCAAATGGAGACAGAATTCTGGACATTCGGAGTTCTCTGGGTGGAACAAACACTTCACACCAGGGGGCGCAATGGAGCCATTGCTTTCTATACACACAAGCACATTGATAATGTCTAAGAGCGACGACTGGGAGGAATAGAAGAAAAGGAAAAACGAAATAGGAGAGTGTTTCATAAGAATAAAGTCTGCAGAGACACTAATTTCTCCTAAAATTAAAATCACGCTACCACAGGCTTTATGTCCAATTATGTCATTTGAGTGGCCTGAATACTTTTTACTTCATAATCTATAGTTCCAAAAATAAGTACAGAATGAACATTGTTTGTTTTGCTAAAGCCTTCAAGAATTCCGTTACCGTTATTGTAAAATAATTCATAATCACGAAACAGATTCATTATAACACCAGCTCATTTAGTTATTGTTTAGAGACTATATATGTATAATATTTTTAAAGGTATAGTTGGCAAATAAAAATTCTATGATTTATTATGTACAACATGATTTTTTAATGTAAGTATACATTGTGAAGTAGTTGAAGCAAGCTAATCAGGGAACATTGAATACTTTATTTGAGCCAGACACTGTGCTAGCTACAACCTTTAAATTAATTATTGGGGCTACAGGGTTTAATTAAACCATTTCCTAATCTGTGGCTGCTGGAGTACAAAAAGTTGAATGACCTTACAAATTCAGTATTTCCATATTTGTCACTATTTGTTTTATTGAATATGTTGTTTCTTGGGTAGTTGTAATATGTTATATGAGTTCTTTTATGCTTATATTGTGCCTGCATTTTTAAGTGAAGAAACATTTGCCATCTTTCACTTTTTAAACTAAAGTCAAAGTACAGGTATGCTTAGCAGTTTACTGTTTTCAAATTTTCAAATCAGGTAAATTTGATTAATTTAATGTAATAAATGAAGAAGAGATTGGGTACGGTGGCTCACACCTGTAATCCCAACACTTTGGGAGGCTGAGGCAGGAGGATTGCTTGAGGCCAGGAGTTCGAGACCAGCCTGGGCAACATAGAGAGATGCTATATCTCCAAAAAATAAAACAATTGGCCTGGTGGTGCACTACTGTAGTCCCAGCTACTCAGAAGGCTGAAGGAGGATTGCTTGAGCCCAGGAGTTCAAGGCTGCAGTGAGCTATGATGGTGCCACTGAATTCCAATCAGAGTGGCAGAGCAAGATTGTCTCTTAAAAAAAAAAAAAAAAAAAGTGATGAGAGTAAAACATTATGCTAAGTTACTAACCAGATACTTGCTAAAAGGTAAATGAAAGATTTAAAAATACAAAAAGTCTTTAACTCTTAGTATCCTATGGAAGCACAAAAATTCACAGTGGTTTGTAGATGGTGATGATAATTTCTTTCTTGGCATCTCTAAGAATATATTACCTAGCATAAAGATTGTATACTGTCAGGAAATAAAACATTTTAAAATAATATTCAAAAAAACACTAGTCTCATGAGAGGCAAAAGTTTTCAAGTATTAACTACAAAAAGTTCAGCTGGAAATTTCCCCGTCTTCCAAGAGGTGCCATGAGCTGAGTCAGCTCCCGGCTCTGACCTTCATGTGACCTCATACATCACCTTCACCTCTCTCAGAAAATCTATTTCTTCATTCTTAAAGTAAGGACAATAATCTACTTTGCATTGAGGAAGGAGTCAATTAAAAGATGAGATTACCTGTGTGTAAGCATTTTGTACAGAGGAAGCACTTTTTTTCTTCCTCTCATTATCATCATTGCCTTGACTCATTTCCTGTTGTGCCCGGAAGGCGGGGGCACCTGTGAAATTAGAATGCAGCAGGGCAGGGGTTTTTCATTGGCTCAGTTCCTGCTGGTGCTGCTGAGTAACTTTGCTCATGTCCTGTCTGGAAGGACAGACAAGGGTCAGACTGGATGCAGGCTGGGACACCATCAGCTTCTCATGGTTGCTTTTCCCTCCCCCTCATGTTCTTAGAACTGAGTCATCGCTGATTATTCTCCCAAACACAGGAAAATCCAGGATACCCTAGCATACCGAATTTTATGTGCTGACACATTGCAAGCCTCACACTTCATCCATAGTTTTAAGGATCCCCTTGAACCATGGAAATGAGAACGAAGAGAGAGGAAAGAGGTGGTGGGCGGCAATGGCAGCAGGTGTTTTCATCAGGGGAGACCAGTTCTGCTGGGCTGCATCCCCACCACCTTTCAGACTCATGAGCTCTAAAGAGGGGATTTGCTCTACAGTGTGTCAGTTAAATGTAGTAATCATTTTTCTTCGAAGGAAAAAGAGGCAGGAAGAAGCACGTGCTCACTCACCAGCATTACAGCTTTTGCTCCCTGATCACAACAATAGATTTGGGCTGATTTCCTATTTTCAGGCAATCAGTGATGGGAGGAGAGGGAGCCATTAGCAGATGCCCTAGTTGACCTTCAGCTAAATTATCATCCCTTTCCCCTCCTACCTTTCTTTCAATACAAGGAGAAGGGGAAGGGGAGGAGAGTAGCTCTCCATTTAAAAAAAAAAAAAAAAGGAAAAGGAAAGGAAACAGGTGCATGGTCAGAGCTGTCTAGCAAAGGGATATAATTGATGGTGACAACAGCATTCTTAATCTGACAGCTGTTTTGGTTGTTTCATCCCTTTGTGTCATCGAATAGGAAAATAACTTATTAGAGCTATTCATGTCAGAGATAGTCAATAAATATCAGCTGGACTATAAGTATATGGGATATTGCTTGAAAAAATGAGGGGTTTTTGTTGTTGTTGTTGTTGTTGTTGTTGTTTTTAACTTTTTCTTTAATCTCTGATGTTAAAGGCAAAGGTGCAGTCTAGTGAGCTTTGGCATCCCAACACAGTTCCTGGAAGTAGCTTTTCCAAAAAAAGCACTGAAACCAAATGACAATCAGCAGATTTCAAATACATATTTTTTGACTCTTGCTATGTCAGGAATGGCCTATCCAAAGAAAAGACAGAGATCAGAAATATTGAAAACTCAGTTCAATGTCATCCCAAATAAATATCTCTCAGGCTGTGCAAATTAGTTACCAGTAAGTGCAGTTTGAAACTTGGATAGAAGTACATTACTTTCCAACAATTGGTATTGAAAATAAAGCTACTGACAAATAGAGCCATTTGTAGAGATTGGATGTTCCATTGTTATAACTTTTGGTGCATTTTATATCACTTGGGGAAGACTTAGAAGTGTTTTTCAGTCGTGCTGTGTAAGATGAATTCTTCCTAATAGCCTACCTCATTGTCATTACACGTGAGTTCAGCATGAGTAGTCAAGGAGGTAGTATCACTGCTAATGGCACTCAGTGCTAATGGGTATTAGGGTAGCTTAGGTTAACATAAAAAGCAGTTAGGTAAAGTGTGGGGCAGGCCACAATTAATCTCAAGTAGAACCCAAATAAAGACAAAGACCATAAACATCAATAATTCTCTAGTAGTTCAAAGTAAGAAAAGTTGAGAATTCTTTTTTTTTTTGTTAAATACTTTTAACTGCAATATGGAAAATCCCCATATAGTTAAGTTCTTGATGTCAATTGACATAGGATAATAAGTCTACATCCTGATGCTCATTACACATAATGATCCTCTCTGTGAACTTTCTAAATTTACTGCTAAAAGTTGAAATCAAGCTATGGATTAAAAGACAATCAATATTCTATAGGTTTTCATTAATGCATTTTATAAAGGCAACTTCTTTTGTTTTCTTAAAATGTTCAATGCATATACATTTTAATATATAGTATACACAAATTTATATATGCTCAAGTTACAAAGCAGAGTTATTAAAAAAAAAAAAAAACCATGAACCCATTACTCCACTTAAGAAACAGAACATTACCAATACTGTTGCAATTTTCTGAGAGTTCCCTCTCCATTCTTATCCTTCTGCCCCAGCTTATTGTTATCCTGATGTTGTTGGTTTGTGTGTTTTTTAAAAAATTTCCACCCACTTTGTCATTCATTTTATCGTTACCTTTATGGCTTACCATGTTCATATGTACGTGTCCCTAAACAAAATACTATTTGGCTTTATACTTTATGAAATATGTAATACTGTGTATATTCTTTTGTTACTTATTTTTTAACTTAATTGTTATTTTATCCAAGTTTCACAAACACATAAAGTAGCTAATAGCATCCCAAGTATTGATATACAAAACATCAGTTTCTACCCAACACTCACCACAATTTCCTGCTCCCTGGAAGCAATTGCATTCAGCTTTCTCAATGGATTTTTAAAATACTTACCTAAATAGTATGCTTATTTTGTTACTAATTTTTTTTCAGATTTAGAAAATACCTATTTTCTTCTCTCTTTGGAGTATGAGAATTTCACTCTTTCATACATTTCCCACCCCCCCTTCCTCTCAGTAGGGTTAGATCATATTTTGGGTAGATCACTAGCTGGAGTTTACATAGCTATGACTGTATGAACACTATTTACAGCCTAACCATGTGGTACACCATGATACTACAATTACTTTTTGTTCTGTGCAATGTTGGGCTTTCCCTATAATTAACAATTAATTTTGTTTGATTCACTTATTTTTCTATATTACCATCATGAATTTAATTCCCAAATGTCCCCCAATTGTGTAAATCTCCTTTCACAATGTTCAAGCCTATTAAGTAGTCTATTATATTTACCATCTTGAAGAAATCTTCTGACCTGTTCCAATCTGGATGGCTGTATTAGTCTGTTTTCATGCTGCTAGTAAAGATACACCCAAAACTGGGTAATTTATAAAGGAAAACAGGCTTAATGGGCTCACATTTTCACGTGGCTGGGGAGGCCTCACAATCATGGCAGAAGGTGAAAGGTACATCGTACATGGCAATAGTCAAGAGAGAATGAGAGCTAAGTGAAAGGGGTTTCCCCCTATAAAACCATCAGCTGTTGTGAGACTCATTTACTACCACGAGAACAGTATGGGGGAAACTGCTCCCGTGATTCAGTTGTCTCCCATGGGGTCCTGTTCAAAACACTGGGAATTATGGCAGCTACAATTCAAGATGAGATTTACATGGGGACACAGCCAAATTCTATCAACGGTCAACAGCTGTCATTAGGGATCTCCCTTCACAGTCACTCTAGGGACTCCCTTTGTGTTTTTGCTGCATTGGATATCCTGTTTCCTGGGTTCCAGGTTTTTCTTTCTCTTGTTTTACAACCTTGTCTTTGTGAAACGCATGTGCCAGTAACTTTGTAGGAAAGGATGATAGATGGTTAAGTTTTTGACACGTGAATGTTTAAATGTGACTTTATTGGCTGGTTGTAGAATGGTAGGTCGAAAATTCTATCCCTTGGGAATTTAGAAAACATCCACTTACAGTCTTGCTACTGAAAAGTCCGTATCTCTGTGTTTTGATTCTCTTTATGAAAGCTATATTTTCTTCTCTGTAAGTTTGTAGATCTTTGTTGCAAATGATCTGAAATTTATGACAATGTGCCATTCAAAAAGGGGCTATTTTCACCCATTCCACTGGGTATTTGGTGAGCTGTTCAACCTGGAAAATCATGTTGTTCAGTTCTGAAGAATTTTCCTTCAACTATTTCACATCAATATTTTTCTTCTGTTTGGTTTCTCTGATCTGCTTATGTTGGGCCTCCTGGTATAATTCCTGCATTTTCTTAGTTTTTTTCTTTCGTATTTTCCATCCCTTTGTCTTTTTTTTTCTATTTTCTGGGAAACTTTTTCAACTTAATCTTCTTATCCTTCAGTTGAGCTTTTCATTTGTGCCATAAAAGCCTTTACTTTTTCCAAGAGCTCCTTCTTTTCTTGGAGTATTTGTTTGTTATAGCATCCTATTTTTATTTAACAGATGCAGCTCTACATGTATCTAAGGATATTAATTATATTTTTTAAGTTTTTTTTTCTAGCATGTTCTCTGCATGCTCTAAGTTGTTTCATTTTTCTTTTTGTGGCATTGATCTTTGTCTTTCACATCTAATGCTTTCCTCAAAGCCTAAAGATCTTTTTCTGCCTGCTCATCTTTGAAAGTGGTGTGATAAACAGAATTACAATTAGATTCTAGTTGAATGTCTTAAAATATATATTTCCCAAATTTATGGTTTGTCTTTTTGCTTTCTTTATTCTGTCATTCCATGAACAGACCTTCTCAATTTTAATATAGCATATTTTCTTTTTTTCCCTTTAGGTTTTTTGCCTTTTACTTCTTGTTTAATAAATCTCTCTTGATCTTGTGGTCATAAAGATGTTTTCCTGTATGGTCTTTTAAAAGTCTCATACTAATAGTTGTGATTCTTTAATTCACCTGGAATTAAATATTGTATATGGTAAGAGATAGGCATCCAATTTCATCCTTTTCTCGTATGGATAACCAGCTGGCCCTGCACTGTTTACTGAAAAGTCCATTCTTTCCTCTACTGGTTTCAGTGGCAAAAATGTCACAACTCAAGTCTGTAGTTGTGTCTGTTTCTGGGATATCTATTCTATTTCATCGTTCTAACTGACAATTTCTGTATCACCTTTATATAGTTGTATGAGACTTGATATTTAATAAGGACAGGTTCCCCCACCTTATTCCTCACCTAGAATAGAATTCTGAAAATAAAGGGGAGAAAAATCTCCTAATGTGAAAGAAATGATGATCTTAACTTCATTCATTCATTAAGAATGTATTAAGTACCTACCATATTTCAGACAAGGTCTAAGAATTGAAAAATCAATAAGAAAAAAATCCCGGCCCCAAAGGAATAAACAACCTAGGAGGGCAAGCTGATAAAGAATTACACTTTAATTCTATTATGAGCAAGAATAAAGGATACATAAGAAACTGCACAGAGAGAACAGAAATAATTGTGCTCAGGGATCATTAGGAAAGCCTTGAGTAGTAGTTTCAACTTGGTCTGAAGACATAAATTGGCATTTTATAGGAGAGAAAGGGAAAGGAATTCCAGGCAGGGGAAGCTCCGTGGAGGTATGAAAGTGCATGATCTGTTTCCTAACAAAGGATCATGCAAAGGGGATCAGGTTAGAAAGGAAGTTATGGCCAGACAGGGGTGGGCCTTGTCTGCTCCGCTGAGATGTTTGAACTTTACACCGAAGGCAGAAGTAGACACAGAGGATTTGCAGTCGAAAGGCAATGACCCTCTTGTCCTGTATTTGATGATGTAAAAGCAGAAATAAGCAGGGCCTGGGGAGGGCACAATGTATGGGAAGCTCAGTTTGGAGGCTGCTGCATTCTCCATGGGATAGATGCTGAGGTCTGAGCTTATGCAGGAGTGAAGACAATGGAGAGACGTAACAACAGGTCAGAAGACATTAGAAGGGAAATAGAACAGGGCATGGTGACAGTTGTTGTTAGATGTAAGGGAATGGGTAGAGTAAATGACAATAGTTACTAGCTTGGGTAACTACACGGATGGGGACTCACTGACCTTTGGAAGCAACAGGTACTGTGCAGAAGGAATACCACAAGGTGTTTGGCAGAGACAAGGGACAATCCATGACTGCCAGTTTGATCAAGGATAGGTAGGCAGTTGGAGGCATAGGTTAAGAGCTGAAGAGTTATCCACCATCCAAGTCTAAATCTCCAGTGCCCTCATTAGGCCATCTGGAATAACCTGGATCCTCAAATATACTAAACTCTTTGTCCACATCCCACAACTATTAAGGACAGATTTCCAGATGAATGTACTCGGGGTTTTAGAGTATTCACTCTTTGTGCATTTTCAGCTTTGAGACATATATAGGACAGTACCTTACTCTGCTTTTCATGGGGAGGTTGGGGAGAAAGGGGGGACCAACTCAACGAAGTTCTAGGGACTTAGTAATGAAAGAGGTGCTACCGTGGAAAGAGTTGAGTATCAATTCCTCAACACTTAGAGTCTCCTCCACAGTGATAAGAAGAGAGGTGGCATTTACATGTGTACCTAGCCCTTCGTCTCCTACAGATGCTTTACCAGCATGCTTTAGAGGACCTTTGGGGGCCCTGAACTCATCATGGAGAGAGTGATATTGGGACGAGAAAAAGCACATGGAGTGCACGAAGGCAAAGGGGTTTGTTCAGCTAAATCCTGGGCTATTAACAAAGGTTTCTATTGATCGCCATTGTGCATTGAATTTTAAAAAGGCCTAGCCTGATCTGGGTTGAACTGCATCCCCCTCCCCAAATGCCCGTGTTGAAGTAGCCCTCAGTACTTAGCATGTAATCTTACTAGGAAATAGAAAATAGGTTGCTGCAGATGCAGTTACTTAAGGTGAGGTCATATAAGGAAGTAGGGTGGACATCTAATCCAATATAGCTGGTGTCATTATAAAAAGGGAAATTTGGACACAGCCAGGAAGGCAGGGAAAATGCCTGTGAGCACAGGCAGAGATAATGCATATACCGGCCAAGAGATGCCAAAGGTTTCGAGCCAACCACAGGGAGCTTAGGAGAGAAGCATGGAACAGATTATCCCTCACATCTCTCAGCACAAATCTGCCTTGCCAACACCTCCGTTTCAGACTTGAGACAATAGCTTTCTATTATCTAAGCCACCCAATTTATGGTATTTTGTTAGGGGACCCCTAGCAAACCAACATTTAGCCTATATCCTAAAGAAGGAGGAGGGGAAGGGTGAGATTATTATTATCCATTCATAAGAGCAGAAATGACAACTTTCTAACAGAACAAAATTAATCATTCTTAGATTATCCACTTTATAGCCTTCTGATTCCTAAAATTGTAATTGCCATTTGTAGTAATAGAAATGGAGTGAAAAAGGTCTGATGGAAACATGTTCTTTCCTATGAGTGATGTACATTACACTGATGGATGGTTGATGGATATATTTGAGAGAATGAGGCCCTGTTCCAATAAAACAGACTCAGACCTGTATATAATCTAAACATATTGGTGCCAAGGGCCCAATACATAAAGCTTCTGCTTTGATATTAAACTGATGCATGTGTTTAAAAGGTACTAAAGGCAAATGTTCAAAAATAATCTTAGACCGGTTTTCTATTCATAAAGAGGAGGAACCCATATATTTTGCCCCTGCACAGCTACAATCAGAATTGAATGTGAAATACCAACAATACTGGAAGGTGAAATTGACAATGAAATAACTCTTCTTTATTCTCGAGATTCATGGGAGGGAATTGAAAGATCACAAGTTTTGGAGTCAGATGGAGCTGGGTTCTGTTCCACTTGTACTACCTCCTACTTATGTGACCTTAATCAAGTCATTTAACCCTCTAAGATTCTGTTTGATTACCTGGAAAATGGGGAGGATTGTAGCTCCCTCATAGAACTCATCTGAGGATTAAGTGAGATAATATTTGTCAAGTGATCACCAATATGCCTGGTAATATACTCAATAATAATATTCAATAAATGGTAGCTACAAATTTCATATTTGTCTCAGTATTGTATGCAATTGTTCTGCATTTGGGCACAAATTACTTTGGCAATTCTGGACTAGGAGATCCATTTACTGGTATCTAAATGGGGATGACCATGGTGAAGCCTAGAAGAATCCCTGAAGTTGCTCCTAACATGTCCCTTTTTCTTTCCTTCCTTCTTTTCTTAACCACAGTATATAGCTAGATTGTGAGCTGAAGCCCAAGAGTACAGCATACATTTGGCTTTGATTCAGCCTCTGTTAAAGTTCATCCAAGTGAATCTTCAGTCAAAAAAGCTTCTTATTCTGAAGGACAAATTAAAATAAACTAGACCCTGTTCAAGAAAAGGCGATGGAGAGAGAAAGTTTTGGAGAATGGAGACTGCCCAGCAGGGGCTCCTTAGCTTCAAGGCAGTTTTTCTTTCGCTCACCTGAATGTAACTTGATTTGTAACTCACCTTTAAACTTGATTCCAATCAGTGTAGTCTCTGTGCGTGGTCTCTGAAAAAGGTGGGTTGTGAGAACTGGAAATACAAAACAAAGTAGGCAAACGGTTTGAAGGAGAAAAGCACATCTCTCCTGATCATCTCCAGTACATCCCCGGGCAGCCCTTTTCTGCAAGGAAAATAGTTATGCTCCATTCTGATTTCCAGTCAGCAGACTGGAAATTATGCCAGGTAGTTTGGGGTTTAAAATAACGATTTCATGGGGAAGGAACTAGCCAACCAACTCATTTGATGTCAAGGCACCACTTATTATAGGGCTGGGCAGTGAAGCTTCTGATACAGGTGCCCTCTTGCCATCAGGCAGCTCCAGTTCTCAAATGCCCCTTTGGTGTTTGAACTTTGTCAGTTCAGCATTGCCATGTGTTTTCCTGAAAAGAGGTCAATACTTTCTCGTTTGAATCTAGTGAAATACTCTAGGTAATATCCATCCATCCCCTTCTGCCGACCCTCTCTAGCCCTATGTCCCCTGCTGTAACTGCCCATTAATCAGCCCTGGGATTGCCAATGGGAAAATGCATCCACAGGGCTGTGAACTCAATGGAATTAGAACAAATTAGCCTGTGATGTGCAGGGACAGGCTCAGGTTGAGGGACAAGCCTGGAATGCACAATTGGGTGGGCCGAACACCCTTGAGCAGAAGGGGCTACGGCAGAGCTGTGGATATAAAGCATCCATTTGTCTTGTACAGAGACAAAATGCAATCAGAGCTGCTTAACAAATTAAATAAAATGCAACCAGGAGAGCTTTTACATTTAGCACTGCAAAACCAGAGGAACTTACACAACTGAAGAGCTAGATGGGACCTTATGCATATCTTATCTACGTTACTTATTTTATAGATGAATAAACTGAAGTCAACCCTGGGAAGTTACCATGTATAAGGTCACACAGGACTAAAACCCCCCTCTCCTCCTTCTTTACTAAGGAAATTGATCCAGGTTACCAGTATAGGAAAGAGTCCATTCCAAGCACAGCATGTCTAGATTCTAATGTTGCCTTGTAAGCAAGTTATGCGTCTACTTGCCCAGCAATAGAGGCCCTCCTTGCCACAGGAGGTACAGACTTAACAGAGCAGGTCAGGGCCCTGTCTTAGTTTCTCCCTTTCCTCTTCTGTAACAGGGCACTTACAGTACTGAAGAGCTGGGAAGTTCTTTCCTCCCTTACAGAAGGACTTCAGGTTCTGATCTCATCTGCTAGCATCTGGGCTATACAACATCCCCAGCACCTAACACATCATGAAGGGGCACATTTTAGACTCCCAGAAAACCAGCTGGTGGTTGTTTCTCTCATGTAATAACATGTGGTGGGCTGAAATGGCCAGAAAGAAAGGTGACCTAATGACTAAGTCAGGCAAGGCAGTGGACACGCTCTGCTGATGAGCAGCTTACAGGCGACACTGTGATCCTTCTTCCCTAAGGGCCTTCAGAAAGGCCACCATCATGGCCGGGCACAGTGGCTTATGCCTGTAATCCCAGCACTTTGGGAGGCCGAGATGGGCGGATCACCTGAGGCCAGGCATTCAAGACCAACCTGGTCAACAAGGCGAAACCTCGTCTTTACTGAAAATACAAAAATTAATCAGGCGTGGTGGTGCACACCCGTAATCCCAGCTACTCGGGAGGCTGAGGCAGAAGAATGGCTTGAAGCCAGGAGGTGGAGGCTGCAGTGAGCCGAGATTGTGCCACTGCACTCCAGCCTGGGCAACACAGCGAGACTCCATCTCACCAAAACAAAACAGAACAGAACAAAACAAAACAAAAAACTAGTATCACTAACACTTACTTGTCTTGATTATTAAAGCTCTATCTGGAGTTGGAGAGTGGAATAGATGGATGACACTATTAAGTTCCTGAGAAACTTAAGACTAAATTTCTTTTATGTTAAAGAGAGAGATTATTAGGGGTGCAGTGACTTCCTGAGGGCCTCCGCAGCTGGAAAAGAAGGCACAAGTTCAGGCCACTGGGGCTAGTGGACCGCAATGCCAGCTCTGGGTCTCCCTGCCACCCCACTTTACCTGGCACTTCTAGCTGCCACTTTCAGATTTCTCAGAGGTTAGGGTAACCATTCTTAAATACATTTACTTGGAATACAAAATCAAGAACATCCACATCTGTCCTTAGGACCCTGTCTCCTCTGTCACCACACAGTCAGCGAGTAGCCCTGTTTCTGGACCTCTGCTTATTTCACTCTGTGATGTAGAATCGCTTATTTACATGCTTGTCTCCTAGGAGACAGGAAAGCCTTTGAGGATAGAAATGATATGATAATAGTTCACCGATCGCACCCGTTACTTATTACAGCCTGCCATGCTTTGTGTAATTTTACTTCCTCTTAAAAAAGAAATTCAGTTTTATATGTGAAGGATTTGAATGGAATTTTAAAATCTACTCTTATTATATCTACTCTTATAGATCTACTCTTAGCTTTTAAATATTTGTTAGAATGCAACCCTGCTGTTTAACACTGCCCAAAATTACACAGAATTTTTTGGCAGGTGGTTTGTGACATTTATTACTGGAAGAGCGTTATTGTGACCACTTAACTCTTTTATACCAGTAGCAGCAACTTCTAGCAGTCACCAGGATGGGGAGGGAACTGGGGACTCTCTTATATGTCCATATGTGGGCTGAATCTTTGAGGATCGACATTCTACCTACCACCGGGCCACACTGCAGCTTTTGCTGCATGGAAAACTATTCCATCTAGCAGCTTGCTGGGCATAGGAGTCCTTACCACTGGCTGTCACGTGCATGGCCCAGTGGGTAAGAGACTCCTTAGAGTTCACACCCCAGTCAGGCCCGTCACTCGTCTCATGCTAGCCTCAGCCCTGATCCTATGTTAACTTTGAGCCCTCTATCCTCATCTTATGCAGTCTCACCCTCATTGCGTCGTCTAGCATAGTGGCCAGCATTGCCTGTGAACTCGTTAGAAATGCAGATTCTCAGGTCTCAGCTCAGACTTGCTGAATCAGAAATTCTGAGGGTGGAGCCCAGCTATCTGTACTTGCCTCTGGGTGATTTTGATGCAAGCTTGAGTTTCAAAGCCACAGATCTAGAGAGTGGGGAGGTGGGTATTGATTGTTGAAACAGATTGGGGCCTGACATGGTGGCTCCTGACTGTCATTCCAGTGCTTCGGGGGGCTGAGAACCAAGGATGCCTTGAGGGCAGGAATCTGAGTTTACAGTGAGCTATGATAGAGCCACTTCAATTCAACCTGGCGACAGAGCAAAACCCTGTCTCTGAAAAAAAAGAAAGAAAATAAAAAGCAGCCTGTCCAGTTTTCTCACTGTAAATCTTCTGACTGCCTCTCACCTCATCAGGTATTCCCCAAAGTGCAGCCTGGGAACAGCTGGTACCTCCCACCCCCTGCCTGGCTCGGGTTTCCCCCATCACCACCAGTGTCAGGGCCCTAAGCTCCCAGTTGTCTGGGAAAGAGGTCCGGATATGTAAAGAATATGAGAAAAACTGAAGTTTAGTCTAAGAAAGGAGAAGATTAAGGCCATGATGCATGACTTTTAAGGTATTTTTTTAAGGTATACTTTTGGGTATTTTAAGGACCATTATGGAGAAGACTTAGAATTTTTCTGTATTTATAAGTTAGAAGCAGGACCAATAGATAGAAGTTACAGGAGCTCAGATTTATACCAAAGAATAAGGAAAATCATCCTGACAATCACAGGTCCATACATAGAATGCACGGCCTATAGGGATCATGGGTTCCCTCACTGCTCTTGTTCAGGCAAGGGGCATAGGATTCTTGTCAAGGATATGATAGAGGAACTTGACCATAAGACAAGGGTTACCTTAGATTACCTTAAGGTTTCTTCTGACATTCTGTAATTTTAGTTACATACAATAAAATTACATCTGTAATTTTAGCCTTACATTTAATAGATACTCAACATACAAAGGAAAGAAGAAGAGAAGGGGAGGGACAGAAGAAAGGAAGAAGGGACAGTGTGAATCATCCAAAAAGTATTAGTATCATGATTATTTGGTTTTCGTTGGTATTCATTATGTAACGTCAAGCTCACCTTCCTACTATCTGTTGAGTTTATACAGTGTTACTTTTTATAATAAATACACATCTGTGAGCACATGTACACTATGATTGGGAGAAGCAAAGGGGTGATTTATTGATTTATGCAACATATGCAGAGACACCTCTGGAGCCAGGCATTGGCAAAGTAGGTGCTGGGGATGCAAAAAAGAGCAAGACACTGAGGCTCAGGCCTGCCTGAGACGCGTCCACACAGACAGCACTCTAAAGAGGGAGGCCCCAAGTGGATGAGAATTAAGAAAAGGGCTGAGCTCAGAAAGGTGCTATGGCTAATCTAAAAGCAGAAAATAAAATTCAGTAATTCTAGATTCATTTTCCTCTTCTGACTTTTCCAAAAATTCTTTTTTGTATTAGTTCGTGCTCACACTGATAATAAAGGCATACCCAAGACTGGGTGATTTATAAAGGAAAAAGGTTTAATTGACTCACAGTTCAGCATGACTGGAGAGGCCTCAGGAAACTTACAATTGTGGCAGAAGGGGAAACAAACACGTCTTTCTTTACATGGCTGCAAGGATAATTGTGAGCAAAAGGGGAGAAAGGCCCTTATAAAACCAGCAGATCTCATTAGAACGCACTCACTATCGAGGTAACTGCCCCCATGATTCAATTACCTCCCACCGGGTTCCTCCCATGACACATGGGGATAATGGGAATTACAATTCAAGATGAGATTTGGGTGGGGACACAGCAAAACCATATCACTTTTAGTCCTTGCTTCCTTGAGGAATTTCTTTTTCTTATGTCCTGTACCTTCAGGAACCTCATAGCCATATCTTCTGTTAACTTCCCAGCACATTGTAGAAAACATTGCTTTTAACCATTACGTTAATGTTTTTAAAATAAGAAAGAAAACTAGATTTGGCAACCAAAAAAAAAAAAAAGAAGAAGAAGAAAAAGTTGTATAGCACTTCTGTAATGTTTGTAGTAAAAGAATAGTTAATATTTTTATTATTAGAAAATTGAAGTTGCTGGTGGTTTCCCAAAGCTGTGATCTTACCTTTTATATCTGTCTTCAAACTCCCTACTTTTCCCCAATCCCTGATGTTTGACTCACTTCAGACTCTCAGGAAAAGGATTTTAGATGTTAGAAAGTTTGGAGACCAAATGCAGATTCATACCCAGTTCCAAATACAAACATGGAAGTGAAGATGGCCAGAGATTTTACTATAAAATTAACCTACTTAGGAATATTTTAGCTTTCTGTATTAAAAGCCATAAATTCCTGTCTTAACAAATACACGTATATGTTCATTATATGGCAAATGCCTGTTGATGCAGAAAGGTTGAGGATGTGATGTGCTGATAAACTGAGCATTCTAGAAATGAATTCACTACATGCAACACATGAAATGAATATTTCCATGTTCAATGCAGAACACTGAGCAGTATCACAAAGACTTTAATCTCTGGCAATCTGAAGGCACATCAGGGTCCACCCTCCAACCCTAGTCACCCATCTGGGCATCAGCTGTCATTGTCCAGTGTTGTGGTCCTGGAGATTAACCTGAAACTTCCTGATCTTAGCTGTGACTGCTCTGGATATTGCACTTTTGAATCCACTCCGCAGTAACTATTTGTTCACTTCACATTTTTCCTTTATGCACAACGATCTAGTCAGAAGTGGGTGGAGAGAAACCCCCATCACTGGGTTGCTTTCGTCGCTGAGATAACATTGGGACTGAGAACTGGGTCTTCAATGATGACTCATGAAGCCAGTGCTACCTCCACACTCTCCTCTCAGTGGCGGTGGCTCTGGGAGCACATGTAGTGGCCTGGGCCTCATAGGTCACCACCAGCAGGAAAGCAACTGGCAGCCCAGCTCCTCTGAGGCCCATAGGTGCCATCTTTGTAAACAAAGACCTACCTGTTTTGTGTTCATTCCAATACTGCATTTAAGAGCCTTTCTGCCTTCTCTGGCAATGTTATATGTACTGAATACTACATTTATTAAGAGGAAAAGAGTAGAAACCTCCATGATGGTATTAGGCTACGTCTTCAGATAATTTATCCACTCTTTCAGATACATTTAAACAATTCTTTTGTCCATGATTTAAATGTTACCAATAATGCCAGTGTTCAAATCTGAAAATGTATTCTTCACATAGCTGGCATTGCCATTATCTACTTACAATCCCACTGTCATTCTAGGCATAAAATGTTCTTCTGCATAAAATGTTCTACTGCCTTTCTCTCTCTTCTCCACTTCCTGCCAAGCTTCCATTCCAATGTCCCTCCATTCCCTTTCCAGTCAGAGACCAGTCAGGACCAGCAACATAACGTTGCTTCTCTGCCTGCCTTGCTAATCTCTCCTGTGTCCATTCACCTGTCTCTATACCCCTGCTATTATCCTAGCCAGGCCTGTAATTTTTAGAGCTGAAAAGAACCACCTGGTCCAAGCCTTTGCTTTCAAATGAGGAAAATCACCTACAGAAATGAAGTTAATGGTCCTTGCTTCAGGACTGTAGCTTGACTATGACCATAACACCACCTCTCTCCAGACCTATACACACCATCACACAGCCGGTCTCTCTCCACCTCAATACATCCTGCACAGATTTCAGGCTGTTCTTTCTGAGCCACTGCCACTAGGCTCCTTCTCGGCTCAAAACCTTTAGTGATCCTCCATTGCCTCCAGAAAAAAGGCCAAATTTCTAAACCTCGCATTCAACCATCAATCTCACTCCCTCCCCAATCCTACCCTTTAGATACACTTTGCAACCAAGTAAACTGACCCCAGGTATTCTTCACCTGGCCAGGTGAGCTTTTACTCTCATACCTATGTGCAGGCAACTCACAAGTCTGGGTCCCACTCCTAGGTCAGAGCAAATGTTGAGTGCCCCACTCTCCAAGAATGCCTTCCTGGTTCCCACCAATTAAAAATCATCTCTCCTCCACTATCAGTGACACAGTTTCTCATTCATATCTCCCTTATGTCACCCTTTAGCTTGTATAACAATTTTGTGAACACACTCACTTGGATAGTCTCTGCAGGTCTAAAGTTTCTTACAGAGAGGACCCTAGCATGTTTGATTTTTGCATATAGCACCCACAACTCTTTTACTTTTGCGTATAGCGCCCACAACTCTTGCTTATAGCACCCACTCACGTAGGATTCAGAAATGAACCAGTTTGTTCATATATTTTCAAGTTATTAACCAGTAAAGTTAGAACTCTCTAGTTTCTCATAATCAAATGCTAACTTTTTGTTCATCCTTTCTGTTATATGCAGTTGAGATGGAGACTAATTATATTATTTTTGTTAGGATACACAGCTGAACTGTTAGGATAAACACTGCAACTGTCACACACTTGAAGGCATTTTAAATTAATTATATACTAGTAGACTTATTTGACATAAAGTGTAAAACAATGTAAAACATCAAATAAATAAAATTTTTCTTCTAAAGGAAGTCTCACCCCCACCCCCCAACACACACATTTACACACAAAAGACTAAAGTTATCATAGAGACTCATCAAACATTTACTGCCATCTTGTGGACAGACAGATGTTAGCAAAATAGTCAAATGAAATAACAGCCTTTTATTTGCCTAAGCAGCCTCTGCTTAAATGTTGTATGATTAAACCAAAGGAAGCGGCCTCTTCGTTAATTAAACCATTTGCCCAGAAAGTGGTTAGTCAATGCCAAGGAAGCCTTTGTTAATTGTTCTTTATCATTACAGAACCCTAAAATGGCTGTCAGAAATGTGTATACAAATTATCTTCACGTTCTCATTCCGAATATCCAAGAAGGGGTGGGAGCGGGGGTAGGTCAGGAAAAGGTGACTGGGTAGATTTGTATAGGCTTTGCTTCCTGGAGCAAAAAAGCACAAGAAATCTTTTAATTAATGCATTAGCAATTAGCAGTTTGCACCCCAAAGTACACAATTTACTCTTGATGTTTCAACAGTCTCCTTGCTGAATTGCTCCCAAACAAGTAGACATCGAAGATGAAGAAATGCCTCTTTCTCCACATTACTATAAAATCCATATTTCACAGAAGGAACTACCAATGGCCATATTATTACCACTTGCATATTGGAATTTAAATTAATCCATAAGAAATGGGCATGAAATAGGGATAACAAAATAAAATATTACTCAGCCTCCTGAGTAACTGGGACTGCAGGCAAGCACCACCGAACCTGGCTAATTTTTGTATTTTTAGTAGAGACCAGGTTTTACCATGTTGGTCAGGCTTGTCTCGAACTCCTGACCTCAAGTGATCCGCCCGCTTCGGCCTCCCAAAGTGCTGGGATTATAGGCATGAGCCCCCGCATCCATCCTGGAAGGTTTTCTTTCTGTATTACATATAGTCCTTATTCAAATACAAAACTGGACCATAGCTCCACACATTTTCATGCTATTACTTTGTCTCCAGGGTACTTTATTGCCTTCTGTTGGCCTATAATGAAACTCATATGTGGCACTGAACTTATCTCAAAGAAATGATTTCCTGTATGAATAAAACTAGACCTGAAAGAGAACCAACCAAAGTGTGTAGAGCAAAGCTGACCCACGTAGCAGGCACTTTCCCTGCCGTGTCCCCACCCCTCTGCCGTTCCCTGCTTTGGCTCTCTGGGCCTCAGGATCACTGCGTTTTGCATTTCTTTCTTTCATCCTTGCCTGCTTCTGTTAATCATTCTAGGAAACTTGTTTGGACCTTAGCTGTCAGATAAGGCCATCCCCAGCAGTCAGAAAAGAATCGAATATTCACTTATTTAGTCATGGAGCCAAAATGTATTGACCACTTACTAGGTACCAGTTTCTCTGTAGACATAATGATCTAAAGGTGCAGAATCACTCACCTGCATCTGCTCAGACTGAGGGGCATCAAATAGAAGACAGGAACAGAATGGCCTGGTAGGTGCAATGCCAGAGGTCTGTGCACGGGGTTGGCAGTAGCTTGCTGTACTAGATGCAAGGTGCATGGGGAGGAAATCACGGGTGGCTGTCCTGAAGAGGTCGGGGAAAGCCTCATGCTAAAGTACCTTTGCTCCATATCAGGGAGCTTGACTGTTATGCTCCCGGAGAGTGGTGGTTGATGGTAAGTGACATGGCCAGAGTTTCAATTCACTTCTTTGGGAGCAATAGAAGGGAGAGGATACATACAAAGGAATCAAGACTGGAATCAAGAAGAGTCGGCTGGGTGCAGTGGCTCACACCTGTAATCCCAGCACTTTGGGAGGCCGAGGCAGGTGAATCACCTGAGGCCAGGAGTTTGAGACCAGCCTGGCCAACGTGGTAAAACCACATCTCTACTAAAATTAAAATATTAGGCAGGCATGGTGACGTAGGGCAGGCGTGGTGACAGGCACCTGTAATCCCAGCTACTGGGGAGGCTGAGGCAGGAGAATCACTTGAACCCTGGAGGCAGAGATTGCAGGGAGCTGAGATTGTGCCACTGCACTCCAGCTGGGTGACAGAGTGAGACTCTGTCTCAAAAAAAAAAAAAAGAAAGAAAGAAAAAGAAAATAAAAAGAGTTGTTATGAAAGTCTTCCATTAATCCTGGCTACTGTGGTCATACCCTAAGGTAGGCAGTGGAAATGGAGAAGATGGATACTCAGCTCTTAAAGAGGTAGAAACAGCAAGGTTTAGTGACAGGTTGAATATGGAATCTGACTGCAAAGTGTTGACAATGACGCTCTGGTTTCTGTCTTGGGTGACTATGTGAAGTGTGGCGCTAGGAGGGAGAAAAAGTAATATCTTTTTCTCACCCATCGCAGTTCATGGCTGAGACACCTATCACAAAACACAAATTAACAAGAGGAAAGCATAGAGATTTATTTAACCTAACTTTTACCTGACATAGGAGCCTTCAAAAATGAAGACCCAAAGAAATGAGGATATCTGCGTATTGTTATGGACAGTCCTGCAGAAGTATGATTGCAGGACAAACCGGTATGATCTAATAATAATAAACTGGGGGAAGCAGAGCAAGGCCTGTTTGTTCAGATTCTTCTGGGCACCTCTGTGTGACAGCCTTTCCCCCCAAGTACAGGACAGGAAAGGGAATAATTAATGGTGAAAACTCTAAGAGGAAGTGGGAGGAACAGGGGAGTATTTGAAATTAGCTTTGAATGGAAGGAAAGATATCCGGAAGTGAGGTTACAAGAAAAGATGGGTGTACCTACAATTAAGTTTGTAGGTGGGAGGGTGAGAAGACTCTTCATTATCAACATGACAGTAATTAAATGCATCCTCAAACAGATCAGTTTGAAATGCCTCCTACTGTGAATAAACAAACTTGTTACGAAAACATCTCAGGAGACTCCTTGCAGGAAGGATGGGTAGATAGATGCTTAGATTCCTCCCGGTTTCTGCTTTGCCTTTACTTCCCTAATTCTCACCCCACCCCAGGGCTAACCTATTTTCAACTCACAGTGGATCTTGACAAGAGAGGAAGTGTTCTTTTTCTATATCCATTACTATTTTGTCTTCTTCATCACCTTCATCAGTACACATTTTCATGAGAATGCTTCTATGTTAGGTTTTGTGAGAAGCCATGGAGGCTGCATCCTGCCTTCTGTACATTGGTGATTTGACGGAGAGCAGTGATCTAGATGGTGGAGCTAAATATTAAACATATGACAACACCATTGATGACTGTCTCAATTCTGTATGTGTGTGTGTGCGCGCGTGTGTGTGCGTGCGCATATGTGTGTCTATACGTAAATTTGGGGAGGGGCGGAGTAATCATTGCCTCCATTCGCAAAGCTCAGTGCTGTAATTGGCTCTACCTTTTCATCCCAGGACAGTTTTGCTCACACACACCAATTACAGCTCCATTTAAGGCACCGAACTCTGATGTGTCGGCTGCTAGTATTGCCTGGAAACCAGTAGCGCTGTGGTCATTCTTCAGGCTGCCTTTATGTTGTTCTGGTAACATCCCCTGCTGTGAAGATTTTTCTGACTCCCTCTGCTACAAATGTAGGGGACAGATACAATGCTGTTTCAGTCACTGTCACCTTTCTGAGCAGTACAGCCAAGCTATGCAATGCACGTGAGGTCAATTTAATAGGCATGACCGCTCTAGAACCTTTGGAGAAACAGCATCCTGGCCTCCTCACAAACTGTCTTTATTGGCCAGATTTCCACACTCAGAACCATCTCTGATTGTTTCTGTCCTGTTAAATCTGAAATTGAGAAGTTCAAATGACAGCAAAGTGAAGCTTTTTGCAAGTAAAGGTGTTGAAACTTACTCTTGACAAGGTCTATTTTAGGCTTTCATTTCATGAAAAAAACATGATCCACAATAAACTTTGATGACCCCACACATTGATCTGTTAACAGGATCATCGCCTCATTTTCCTGCTAGAATCATCAAACACAATCTGTTCCTTTGCGAAGTGCTTTGAAAACATATAACCCTAATTGGAACTGTCTAGAGGTGTTTCGTTAGTTCTTTCAGCCCCTTCTTTAAAAAGTGCATATTGCTACTGATAAGCACAGAAACTTTGGAATCAGACAGACCTACTGACCCACTCAGATATGTCACTCCTGTTCTAAGCCTGTCTTCATTTATCAGAAGGCCAATAGTATTTGCCACCCTGTCACAACTGTGTTATCATCATGTACTGAAACCCTGTAGGGAAAGTAACTAACACAGTGCCTGCCTCACAGTGAAGGCTTGGTATACATTAACTTGGGGATAGACATGTTTCTTTTTTTCTTTTTTATTTTTTTACTTCAGGTTCCGGGATACATGTGCAGAATGTGCAGCTTTGTTACATAGGTGTACATGTGCCGTGGTGGTGATTTGCTGCACCCATCAACCCGCAGTCTAGGTTTTAAGCTCCACATGCATTAGGTATTTGTCCTAATGCTCTCCTTCCCTTGCCCCCCACTCCACAACAGGCCCCGGTGTGTGTTGTTCCCCTCCCTGTGTCCGTGTGTTCTCATGTTCAATTCCCACTTAGGAGTGAGAATATGTGGTGTTTGGTTTTCTGTTCCTGTGTTAGTTTTCTAAGAATGATGGCTTCCAACTTCATCCATGTCCCTGCAAAGGACATGATCTTATTCTTTCTTATGGCTGCATAGTATTCCATGGTGTATTTGGGCCACATTTTCTTCATCCAGTCTATCATTGATGAGAATTTGGGTTGGTTCCAAGTATTTGCTACAATTGTAAATAGTGCTACAATAAACATATGTGTGTGAGTGTCTTTATAATATAATGATTTATAATCCTTTGGGTATATACCCAGTAATGGGATTGCTGGGTCAAATGGTATTTCTGGTTCTAGATCCTTGAAGACTTTTACTGAGGGAAGACAAAGTGGAGGAGAAAGTAGAATACAGGTCCTGCAAAAGGAAAGAGCCTAGGTCTTGTTCTACTCTATCCCTTACGGGCTACTATAACAAGGAAAAATTCCTGTGTGTAAAAAGTCTTGTGTCAGGCAGTTTTTTTACTTGGACTATTGAAATTTTTTTCTTTCTTTCTTTGTTTTTTACTGTATAAATACAGTGACTCTTGCCACTGATCGTGTTTTCCTCTTCATATTTTATGCTAGAAAGCCAACCACGAGCAAAACTCTTTTTTGACACTAATCTCACTTCTGGCACTATCTGATTTTCATGCACATTTTTTCCTTGCCTTACTTTTTGTTTTTATTTTAAATCTATATGAGATAGCTATATTATGTGCAACCATGTAAGCTGCTCTAAATCACTTTTTGGATAAGGATATCCTTGATAAAAAATAAATAATGGATAGCCATATTTTTCCCTTTGGGTTCTAGTTTGGAGTAATCCATTATTTATCTCAGAACTCAGCAAGTCAGAATCTTGCTTCAAGCCAGCAAAATCATCTAAGAGAATGCCCCAGAATTACTACAGAGGTCACCTTTAGGCGTGAATGGACAATGCATTTCAAATGGCCCATTCATTCTGTCCTTGGCACAGATGCTGTTGTGGATAATTATTTTGATGCTAATATATGTGTATATATTTTCTAATGTGGATACCAGACTGAAAAATTGGACTGAGACCAATAATCAACAGATGGCAATCACTCGGGGTCATGACTATTCTGGGCCACATTTTCACTAGTGACTTTCAATTATATTCAAACTTATAGTCCCAATCTGGCCTAGCAGTATCTCCCCATTGTCTGCATACCCACTCAGCACCATCCCACTGTGACAGTCTGTGAATACTCTCCTTACAGGAAAAAAAACTTTCCTGTATGTGCCCACACAAGAGTCCCAAAGTAGAGATTGTAGAAAGATTTCACCATCGGTGAAATTGAAATATCCAGTATTTTTATTTCTTAGTGTTATTACACTTAGTGTAAGTAAGTGATGCTTCAAAACCTGTCCTTTTTAAAAAGCATCTGTCTCAAAGAGTATCACTTGGAAATAGCACTAAAAACAAGTGTTGTAGGTCATTGCAAAAATAGATTTGACCTGTGTCAGTAATATTTGAATGATTCAGTTTAATCTCACACTTTGCTATTGAACACATATTCTTTTCAAACCACTCTGTGCTACAGGATGACAGCTCTGAAGGAGTCCATGATTCATGTGGGTACAACATTGTCTCATGATATGTAATATGGAGCACACAGTGATGATGATTTCCCACCATGCCTCCCTTTACTGTTTAGAGTCATATTCATGCAATAATAGGAACCAGCTGAGGCAGCTGTCACTCCCAGAGGCAGCTCAGTCATGCCCCATGCCCTTGGTTGGGACCTCATGAACAAGAGTGATAGGACCTCCAACTCAACCTAGATTAAGCAAAAATGGGGAATGTATTGGCCAATGTAGTGGAAAACTCAAGGCCTGGAAGCTACTTCAAAATATTTTAATCTCATGGCTCAAACAATGTCACCAGGACCCCATCTTCCTCTCTCAGAACCTGTAGCTCTGCCTGCCTGTGCTGGCTTCAGCCTCAAACACATCCTGGCCCCTTGGCAGCCCCAGAAGCTCTATTCTTACTTCCTTACAATTATGAGAGAAAAGGCATCTTCTCTTTCCCAGTGCTTCAGCACAAGTTCTGGGATTCATTCTGATTTGCTGAACTTGATCATCCCCATATTAGTCTGCTAGGGCTGCATAACAAAGTACCCCACACTGTGTGGCTTAAACAACAGACATATATTGTCTCACAGATCTAGAGGCCTGAAGTTGATCAAAATGTCAGCAGAGCTGGTTCCTTCGGAGGCTGTGAGCCTCTGCTCCCTGCCTCTCTTCCAGCTTCTGGTAGCCCTGGCCTGTGGCTGGCTTTCTCTCTGTCTTCACATTATCCTCCTCCATGTGTGTCCAAGTTTCCCTTTGAGGAGGAGGAGGAGGAGGAGGGGGAGGAGGAGGGGGAGGAGGAGGAGGAAAAAATGTATATCCAAATAAGGCCACAGTGTGAAGTACTAAGGGTTAAGACTCCAACCCATCCTTTTTAAGGAAGACACAATTCCCCATAACAACCCCTAAACCAAACACTAATGCAAGAGGAACTAAAAGCACTTATCGGCCAGTTCTAGATCACTTGAGCAACCCCAGAGCTGGCGGTGGTGTCACCTCCTTAAATATAAAGGGTAAGAGTGAAAAAGGATTGGTTCTCCCAGGAAAAATCAGACTAATCTACCCAAAGAAGGAGGACCAGACGCTGAGTAGGCAAAAGCAATATTAATTACAGTAAATATTTACATCAAAATAAAGGCCTAAATCTTATGCACATACCTACGTCTGACTTACATATGAGTAGCCAAATAAATTACTGAGTGCATAAACTGTATTATTTAAATAGAATCGTAGCATTCACATTTCTCTCTACTACTCCACTGATTAAGAGAAGTCTTGCATTTGAGCATCATTTTAATAAGGTGAAATTGCATTGGGCTACTTAGATGCCAACAATGGGGAGAGTAAATCTAACAAGAACAAGACAATATTGATAGCCTACTTCCATCGGTTACCAGAGAACAAAGCATCGATGGTTGAGGAGCTGAGGGATTGGCATGGCATCACCTTTGGCTGGTGTCTGTCTGGTCACAGATGAAAGCAGGAAGGAGCATCTGTCAGGCAGGGACATTGAATTTACAGCAGGGGGTCTTCCTATCCCTCTCATGTCACGGTCAGTGTTACACATCAAGCAAGGTACTTGTTTCCACTGAGCCTCTGTAGAGCTCAGAACCAAGCAGGTGTGTGGTCTCAGTGTCTGGCACACCTAGGAGTCATGCAGCGCACCTCTTCATGCCCACACCTGGCAGCCAAGTGCCAGTTTCTTCAGGCCAGGCTCCAGGTAATCTTCACTACCCAATCAGAATTGGCTCAAGAAATTTAAGCCACCTGCCTTCTGGGCCTTAAAGCCTCCACTGGGCCTTCTGAGATTTCTTTTATTTGGAGTGGGGAGCAGGGTGGGGAGACAAGGTTTTGCTTTGTTGCTCAGGCTGGCGTGCAGTGGCATGATCACAGCCAGGCGCAGTGGCTCACGCCTGTAATCCCAGCACTTTAGGAGGCCAAGGCGAGAGGATCACTTGAGCCCAGGAGTTCGAGACTAACCTGGGCAACATAGTGAGATCCCTGTCTCTAAAAAAAAAATGTTTAATTAGCCAGGCATGGTAGCATGCACCTGTACTTGCAGTGACTCAGGAGACTGAAGTGGGAGTATCCCTTCTGATATTTCTGCCCTAAGAGTGCTTCCTCTCCTGATCTCTCTTAGGCCCATCTTGTTCCTGGATGCTTATTTTATATGCATCCAAATATGCACAAGACATATATTCAGTATCACCAAATAGTAGTTTTATTGTATGTAATAAATCCTTGGTGTAATAAATCCTTGGCTTGGTGCACTCTTACATAGATTAGAAACAGTATTCTTTATGTCAGTGAATGTCACCACTTCTGTCAACTACTTCTAGTTTCTACAGGCTCAAGAATGCCTTTTCTTGACAATGGTTCAGGATATAGGCTGGTATTCTGCCAGCCTTCTCACTGTTAGTTCATTTCTTTAATAGCATCTTGGTGAGAGTCTTTTCAGAACCCAGGGACTGCAGCCTCCACCCCTTCTATTAACTAAAAATCCCTGAATAACCCTGCATATGGTGCTGCCATGGCATTTGATAAATACCTTGCTGATTATTTATTTTGACAGGTTGAGCACATTAGTCTGTATTGAAACCAAGCTCTTGTTGTAAATGTCTTCCTACGGCTCTCTGGCGCTGTGTTAAGTGATCTACTGAACTTCTGCCACAGCAAACTTGGGGGAAATGAGAAAAAGGAAGGCACGCTCTGAAACAAAAGCAGACAAAAGCAATTCTGAAAAGCAAGGAAAGGGACAGAACTCCATTGGAGGTCCTGGTGAATATATTTGTACCTTCCGTCAGCATGTCTTGTGACTGTAAACTGCTTTAACTACCAGGATCAATAAAGGGCAAGGCCTTGAGATAGTAATTATGCTAATTGGTAGTGACTAGAAAACACGCAGGCTGCAGGATAAGCAGACAGTGTCTCGGGAGAAACAGACACATTTGTTAAGAAGGGCAAGGTCTGGTACCCTTCGTGAGACTTTTCCTATAATCAGTTTTCTAAGAAACACCACACGCATCAGCTAACTGAGTTCTTCCCTCAGTAGAAGATTGTACCAGGCACTGCAGAACAACATCAAAGAAAGAAAGAAAGAGAGACTCAACACCTGCCTTCTGGGAGCTTACAACTTAGCTCATTCTACAGGCATGCCCAAGCACGTGCACGCACATGCACATGCGCACACACACACACACAAATTGAAAGCATTTTTACTGTATAAAAAATTGTGAAGAACTGAGAATCTGGCAGACATGGTGACTCATGCCTATAATCCCAACTACCTGGGGATGCTGGGGTGGGAGGATCACTTGAGGCCAGGAGTTCAAGACCAGGCTGATCAACGTAGTAAGACTGTCTGTTTAAAAAAAAATTAAATTAGCTGGGCTTGGTGATGCACACCTGTAGTCCCAGCTACCAGGGAGGCAGAGGCAGGAGGATCACTTGAACGCAGGAGTTGAAGGCTGCAGTGAGCTCTGATTGTACCACTGCACTGCAGCCTAGGCAACAGAGTAAGACTCTATGTTAAAAGATTTTAAAAAGAGAGAACTAAGAACATAAATACTAGAGTACTAGCAAAATGAGAAGGGACCAAAGTCAAGTGGTTTGTAGGTACCATGTTTGAGACAGGGCTTTGACTAAAGACTGGATGAAGGCATCTCAAGGCAAGAGATTTTTGTTCTTGGTAAAGAAAATTAAGAATCTCTGACACAGAAGCTTCCCAGTTGTCATTGTATTACAGTTGTCAAAAACGCCTTATTAGATGTGGAAGTTTAAAAGCTGTCATTTACCATGTCCATGAATGTGACATGGATACTGCAATGAACTGAAAGTTTGTGTCCCCGCAAAGTCCATATGTTGAAATCCTAACTCTCAATGCAATGGTATTGGGAGATGGGGCCTTTG
Organism: Piliocolobus tephrosceles; assembly: GCF_002776525.5. Taxonomy (NCBI): domain Eukaryota; kingdom Metazoa; phylum Chordata; class Mammalia; order Primates; family Cercopithecidae; genus Piliocolobus; species Piliocolobus tephrosceles. Next base: position 48,680,274 of record NC_045438.1, read on the forward strand.
GGAGGTGATTAGGTCTTGAGGGTGAAACTCCCACAAATGGGATTAGTGCCCTTATAAAAGGAACTGCAGAGAGCTCTCCAGTCTTCTTCTACCCTGTGAAGCAACAATAAGAAGACAGAAGTCTGCAACCCAGGAGAGGGTCCTCACTAGAACCCACCCATGCTACCACCCAGGTCTTAGATTTCCAGCCTTCCGAACTGGAAGAAATAAATTTCTGTTCTTCATAAACCACCCAGTCTATGGTACTTTATTATAGCAGCTCAAACTGACTAAGACAGACACTATCTTGGAACTGGTAATCAAACTAGTTAACCAAAGTGAGTGGATAGGTACCAAAAGAATAGACAAGCCAGTTGATTCACATTAATTACCTTGCTGGGTCACTGTGAAATTCTGAACTTTCCAATAAGCGTTGACAATTAAAATTTTAGATAAAATTTTATCTGATCATTTGATTTATATATAAAGCTCAAGTATGAATAAAGCCTAAATAGAACTTAATTAAATACATGAAAATTTAGAAAGACTATTGGAACATCCTGGCTCTGTAAATATCAAATTCCTTTATCTTAATTACAGCCTCAAATCACTAGCTCCAGTTATGAAAGATTACTTTCTCCAGAAACTAGACTACAGAATAGTAAGTAAAGTTTTCTATTATTTTATTCCATGAAAGAGATATGAGAAATCAGAAATACCACACTTATCCTAGGAATCATCTTTCAGTGTTTAAAGAAACTTCTGACAGTTCTGATTAAATAGGTCAGATCCAAAGGATAAGATTCACCATAGAGCTCTGGACTCTAATATATGTCTTTAAAAAGAATGTCCAAACAGCACTATCATGTTAAACACTATTTTGTGAATTTCATGTACTGGGTGTTCCATGATGTTGGGTAGTGTAGAAAGAGACCTGAGCTAAAACCTGTGATATAAGTTATTTCCCCTCCAAGGGCTGGCTGCAGCTTCCACTCTGCAGAAGGGGTGAAGTGGGGCAGGAAGACTATGACCTGGATGATCTATGAGAGCTTTGGAGTTCTGAACAAATGTTGGAAACGAATTTAGGGAACATCTGTTTGCAGGGTTGCATAACTGCTACCAGCAGGAGGCAGCACGGCTCAGATAATTACTATTTCTTGCCCTTCCTCATTTAGGAAAACCCCATGGAAAATAGGGATCTACCCCTCAGCCTTCAGTTGTCCTGTAACATATAATGGACTAAAGCCAAGGACTGCCCTTGTCTCCAAAGGGTTTGAGTTTTCAAGGGGCAAATACCCGATAGGTGCACCGTCAACCTCATTCCCCATGGACACCTTCAATGATGGTGTGACTTAGTGTTGACTTTCCTTTTTATCTTTGTCTTCTCTTTATTTCCTAGTTGTTTCTAGTCAGAGGAAGGATAGCTTTATACAGAAATAGGATTTTTTTTTTTTTTTTTTTTTTTTTTTAAGTAAGAATTCTTTACCAATCCTTCTTTCCCCAACATAAAGTCTCCTATTTGAAGTGGAGTTTGAGGTCGGGACTCGAGAGGCAGTGCCTTAAGAAAGCCACACACTGTACAATGGAGAGCAGGGAGGAAACCATTGTATGGAAGGAAATGACTCTTCCTTTTGCTAGGAAAGGAAAAAAGAAAAAGAAAAAAGCCATTAGCCGAGCAGTGCTGCCCCCTGCAGCTGAAAGGAAACGAGGAAAGAGGCTGAAATAATTGAGCTCCCTTGTTCTGTGAATTGTGTTTTCTTTGCAGGATTAAGTGCTTATTTAAAAATCCAACTTGCATTATAGCAGAACACTAAATTCCGTCTTCTAATTAATTTTTAAAGCTCAGATTTGATAGCAGGATTAATCTTAGCCTTATTTTCAAGACAGTTTAAAAATTACTAGAGAACATTTGTTTCATTTAATAAAAACGTATTACCCTACAGTAAATTGCAATTCAGATTATACATTGAGCTTCCATTTGGCTGAAGTATGTGCTCTTGAAATGCTTTGTCTAAAATTGAGAACATTTGCCCATCAAACAAGAGTGTTTGAGGGCTTGAACATCCAAAAATGTTACCTAAAGAGTAACAGGAGCTGTGGTATAGAAACTGCCATCATCTGATAATTACAGCCACTTAAATGAAAGCACCTCTATCCACCTCTTTCTTTCCCTTCCATCTTCCTTTTCTTTGGGCGCTGTTCACATGCTGTCATAATTCCAGGGAGAGTTGCCTGGTGGAAAAAAACAAAAACGAAAAAACCCTGTGCTTTGAGCTAGGGATCCAGGGTGTAACACCCTACTCTGCCCTTTACGGTTTGTTTGACCTTGAACTGGCCACACAAGTATTTTGAGCTTATTTTTGCCATCTCCAATATAGGAGAAATAATAAGACCTATCTCACCAGGCTTTTTGTGAGAATTCACTGAGAAAACAAAGAGTTCCTATCAACCATTGGATGATGGTAGCTGGGGGATTTCCCTTAAGACAGGAAGTCGGGAACATGGCTGTTGCCGACTTCCTGTCTTAAGAGAAGACAGGAAGGCTTAAGGGAGGCATCATTCCTCTTCTCCATATACACATATCGAGAAACAGAGGCTAATTCTCCTCTTCTGTATGTGGACTGGCCTGAGTGACTAGTTTGACTGATAGAACCGATGGCAGTGACATTCTGGGACTTATAAGCCTGGCCCATAGGCGTCTTACAGCTTCCACCTGTGTCTCTTGAATGCACCTGCTCTTATAATGTTATAATCTTTCACAACCCAGCCACCAGGCTGTGAAAAGCCCAAAGCACATGGAGAGGCCATGTATAGATATTCCAGTTGGCAACCAAGTTGAGCTCCCAGTCAGCAGCTAGTGTCAACACAGGCCACACGAGGGAGCCATCTTGGGCATGTATCCCATTTGGGCCTTTAGACCCTTCAAGCTCCAGCCATATGACAGATCCTGGACAAAGACTACCCACTGAGCCCAGTCAATCCTCTGGGCTACAAGAGACGAGCATAAACTGTTACGTTAAGCAACTGAATTTTGGGGTGTGTGTTACATAGATAGATAGGTCATCAGAGAAAGCTACAGGGCAAGTTTCTATTTTAAAGAGCAAATAGAAAAAACCCAAAGAAACACCTGAGAGAGAGGCGGTCTTACTATAAGCATTTATCTGTATTTCATCATTTTGCCTCTCTAGTCATTGTTTCAAAACTTCCAGATAAGTTCAATTAGATTTTGAAGGGACATAGTGGAGTTGAACAAATGTTGGTTGGATGACTAAGAAAATGAGCCAATGTATGAATGTTTCCTGTGACTTTAGTCCTCTAGTAGAAAGTGTCTAATGACCAACAATCAATCAAAAATTTCCTTAAGAATTGATTATTTATAGGCTATTTTGGAATATAACCCTATCCCAAAGAAGTTTACGTCTTATAAGTATCAAATAAAAAGACGTTCAAAATAATGATGTGTCCAGGCTTGGTGGCTCACGCCTGTAATCCCAGCACTTTGGGAGGCTAAGAGGGCTGATTGCTTGAGCCCAGGAAGTCAAGATCAGCCTGGGCAATATGGGCAAACCCTCTCTCTACAAAAAATACAAAAATTAGCTGGGTGTGGTGTCACATGCTTGTAGGCCCAGCTACTCAGGAGGTTGAGCGAGTAGTATCACTTGAGCCCAGGGAAGTAGAGGCTGCAGTGAGCTGTGATCACACCACTGCACTTTAGCCTGGGCAACAGAGTGAGACCCTGTCTCAATATAGATGGATAGATAGATGATAGATAGATAGGTGATTGATAGATAGATAGATGGATAGATAGATGATAGATAGATAGGTGATTGATAGATAGATAGATAGATAGATAGATACATGATAGATAGATAGATAGATAGATAGATAGATAGATAGATAGATAGAT
>NC_045438.1:48684169-48770958 GCF_002776525.5 Piliocolobus tephrosceles
GATAGATAGATAGATAGATAGATAGATAGATAGATAGATAGATAGATAGAGTGCAGATTTGTTTGGTGGGAGTTACAGACAGAAGATAGATTGGGGATGAAAAAATGCACTCAGTTTGCTATAGCTAGGAAACACCTTTTCTGTGATATGGATCACCCCACATCCGGAAGACTAGGTGAGATGACAGAGGGAGTACTCTGGAGGCTGAATGTGGTGGCTCACACCTGCAATCCCAACACTTTGAAAGGCTGAGGCAGAGGATCACTTGACACCAGAAATTCAAGAGTCTGGGCAACATAGCAAGATCCCATCTCTACTAAAAGAAAGAAAAAGAGAGAGGGAGGGAGGGAAGGAGGGAGGGAGAAGGAGAGGAAGGAAGGAAGGGAGGGTGTTCTGAGGAGATGTTTGGGAACCAATAAGAAAGATTTTATGATGGGGATTAGTACGCAATATGAGTAGGTGCCCAACATATGGAATGAACACAGAATTACAAGAGGCACAAAGTTCAGCATAATCAGAGCCCGTCAGGGCCATAACAGACCAAAATTCCCCTCTGTGGGGAATTCAGTATGGTCTGGAGACAGGAATAAGGGGAGAGAGTGAGCTAAGAAGCTTCAGTCCCTAGGGGTTGGAAGTGTGTAGGGTGACCCACACATTCCCCTGAGCTAAAAACTCTAAGGGAATTGGAATGGAGGGGACACTTATCCATGCTAAGAGGAGCCTCATAGTATGAGGATGGTGCATCACCATAGGTACATGATGCTATGGGCATTTTCAAAGGATCTTTATTTTTACTGCAATTGCTCTGAACCCTGTGAAACAGGGGCAATAGAAAACTGAAAGTAGGGGTGTGGGCCACCCACTGGCCACCTGACTAGTCAGTAGACAGCCCAGACCCAGGTCTTCTGCCCTATGGGTCAAACTCGCACCAAACTGCTCCACCCTCTCTGGATTTTATTTTGTTCAGGGCCCACCAATGTCTCCAATGACCTTGTTTACAGCACAAAATAATGCGACCAGGCTGCTCTTTAAAGCCGTTTTGAGAAATGGCATATTACTTTCTGTTAGAAATAATGATTCTGATTGCTGGACCAAAATAGAGCTTGTCTATCACCGAAATAATTCAAAAAGCTATTTTTGTGGGTCACATTCTATGTGATAAAAACCGTCATTTCAGTTGACTTTAAAGGACACTTCTCTCTGTAAATCCGTACAGTGTGCTGTAGTCTGTCGGCTGAATGTGACACCTTCCACAAAGCGTATATAAATGGCTCTGATTCAGAACGGAGGTTGAGCACATAAATAAAGCTGACAGTTCACAGAAGAGGTCTTCATTACTAAATTATTTGGGGAGGTTTTGTAAGTCAGGAAAACTAATCTGAAACTAATGCCCCTTTGGTGCCACTTATCCTGTAGGCTTCTCCTCACACTGACTGCAAAGAACAGGCACATGGAGTTTTACCTCCACGTCATCAATTACAAATATGTCCTTTTTTCTCCTCCTCTCATGAGATTGCATTTCTTATAAATTGCTCTGCGCCGGGGCCTTGTGAAGTAAACATCCAAATTTCACAGACATCTGTGTCCACCTTAGCCAGCAAGTGACGGCCACCTTCTTGGAGCAGCGGGAGCCAGGCTGGCCCCATGCGTGGTCAGACACAGCAGGAGGGGGACGGAAGCCACATGCTAGGTCACAAAGCTGCATGTCCACATCCCACATGGTAGATCTGCAGAGGCTGCTTGGTTTGTGAGAAGCTGATGGCCACAGGCACAAATCAAGCCAGGACCCTTCTGCCAGAGAATCAGCAGAATCTTCCTACACCTGTTTGGTGGCAAGAGTCAGGGACCTTCTGCAGCATAGATGGCAGGAGAGCTGCTTATGGAAGCCACAAGAAGGCAGACATCATTGATGGATGTCCACTGGAGGCCAGTCCCCTGCTGAAGGAGCTTCATACTTGGTCCATCAGCTGGGAAAACCATCACTGTACACAGTTTAAAGACCTGAAAGGATCAACTCTGTGTGTTGCTATCAGTCATTTGCTGGGTGACACAAAGGGTTGACGTGTGTAGGAGAAATCTTTATTTTGAAATCTAACAAGACCATCTAAGAATGTTCACAGGATGCTTACAACAAAATGTATTTAAATATAATAAATTACACTAATTTTTAGAATTTATACCTGCATAGTTAGAGGATACAGGAGAAAATATAGTATACGAAGATAATCTGTATTTTTTCTTTTGATTCTTTTTTTTTTTTTTTTTTTTTTCTTTTTCCAGACAGGGTCTGGCTCTGTCACCCAGGCTGGAGTGCAGTGGCACAATCTCTGCTCACTGCAGCCTCCACCTCTAGGGCTCAAGTGATCCTCCCACCTCAGCCTCCTGATAGCTGAGACTACAGGCACAGACCACCATACCCCGCTACTTTTTGTATTTTTGGTAGAGATAGGGTTTCACAATGTTGCCCAAGCTGGTCTCAAACTCCAGAGCTCAGGCAACCTACCCACCTCGACGTCCCAAAGTGCTGGGATTATAGGCATGAGCCTATAAAAGGCTGTGCCTGGCCTTTTAAAAACTTCTTATGCATGGCTCCATGTATGTGCTCCATCAGAAAAACCTATTTTATTTGCTTCGCTTCATAAATATTGTGTGCTTAGTAGAAATGGCTTGATATGCTACACATCAGATTCTTTTTCCTTTCTAACTAATTCAGTTTGGTTTCCTTGTGTTTCGATTGTTCTCAAAAGTAAGGTCACAGTCAACCTTTGACTTACAACATGGTCAGTGAATGTTTGTGCTTCTTCAACCAAAATGTGCCCTTCAAAGTTACTAAGAATTAAAAAGATTATCAACTATTTGATCAGGTTATTAAGAACCTGAATCTTAAAAGAACATGAATTGGTCCACACCTCAGCTCAAAGCCCTGGTTTTCTGGGAGATGTTAAGGTACTTTAGACTGAGTACATAGGAATTGCTTACTTTTGGGGCCTTTTCTAGGGTACAAGAAAACAATGTACTTGAACTTCTTGATGTTCTCTAAAATTGGAGGCCACTCTTTATTGTTTTCTCTTTCTTTTGAGACGAAGTCTCACTCTGTTGCCAGGCTGGAGTGCAGTGGCGCCATCTTGGTTCACTGCAACCTCCGCCTCCCAGGTTCTCCTGCCTCAGCCTCCCAAGTAGCTGGGACTACAGGCATGCGCCACCACTCCCAGCTAAGTTTTGTGTTTTTTAGTAGAGACGGGGTTTCACCATATTGGCCAGGCTGGTCTTGAACTCCTGACCTCGTGATCTGCCCGCCTCAGCTTCCCAAATTGCTAGGATTAGAGGTATGAGCCACCGATTCCGACCAACTAGAGACTACTCTTAAGGTGACAGAGGATAAGCCTTGGCGGATATTGATTAATATGGGTTTGAAAGAAGACTGTGATTTCTCTTCATGAGAGTTTAAATGATCAAGGCCAGACCTGGTATTCCACTGTTGATGTACCAACCTAAGGAGTGCCGGGCATCTCCCTATCGGTGGCTGTAGGGGCTGCTGTCACATTTCCAAATTAACTCCCAGCTTGACACGAGAAGCAGAGACAGCAACTAAAGGCAGCGTTAACCCCAGAATCACGGAACTCCCTCCTGGTCTTACAAGGACTTTACATGCCTAGTTCCAGTAAGCCATTCCCATTCTTCTCTTGGTCCAAATAGCACTGAACTCAGCACACCTTTTTAAATGGTCCTCTTGCACCTTTTATGGAAAGAGATGTGGATCTTTTTTTTAAGATAGCTCTTTATTGTAATACCCACAAACTCATGCTTCCATGGACAACAACTGAGTTTACTAAACTGGGCTTAACAAGGTTGAAGACTGCCGGTCCTCTGACTGGCTTGCTGGACTTTTATTTCAATTGCCAAAAAGCCATTTTTCCCCTCGGATATTACTGGCAGTTGGTTTAGGTTTTTGAATCAACATGTTTAAGAAATTTATACTAACTAGAATTTCCCAGCAATGAACATTGCCTTATAAGAAAAGCAGTGTATTCCCCTTAGAGAATGCCCTTTGGTGATGGCCAGATAACCAGCTTAGGGGATTCTGTTTTTTAAGGCTGAACTCCACTCCCTGTTCTCATTGCTTCTGCAAGAAGTTCTGTGCACGTTGTCCTTCAGCACAAACGAGTCTGTAGAAGGCCAAACAGGAATCAGAGTAGAGCTCAAAGGTAAGGATGCATTTGTCAGCATGTAGAAACCTGACTGGGCACAGTGGCTCATGCCTGTAAGCCCAGCAGTTTGGGAGGCTGAGGCAGACGGATCACTTGAGGCCAGGAGTTTGAGATCAGCCTGACCAACACGGAGAAATCCGTCTCTACTAAAAACACAAAAATTAGCCATTGTGGTGGCACATGCCTGTAATCCAAGCTACTCGGGAGACTGAGGCAGGAGAATCACTTGAACCCAGGAGGCAGAGGTTGCAGTGAGCTGAGTTCCTGCAGCTGCACTCCAGCCTGGGCAACAGAGCAAAAAAAAAAAAAGGGAACTCAGAATCCTGATTTTATTGTAGACCTAACCAGAGGGATAAACGATGTCACTGTGGCTCAAAAACATTGAAACTTCATGTAATAGCCTAAGAAAATACACCAGGAATTGGGACGAAACTGATGGAACGTTCTTCTGCCTTAAATGTCCTGTGAGAAGTTTCCGTGAAAGATGATATATACGTTGCAAAGAGCTACAATAAGAATTGAGGATTCCATATCCTGGCACCCCCATCTTTGTCCATCAGAAACATTATATTCTTGCTAGAATATAATGCAAAAGCAAGAAGATTGCATCAGTACAAAATGGGACCAAACTGTACCCTTTAGGATTCTCTATTATTGCTAACAGTGGGTCACAAATTTGGTTTTAATCAACTGATCAGCTATTGCCAAGAAATTTAGACCCTGTCCCTACAGCACATTTTAGACTACATTTTGCTTGACTATCTGTGTGGGTAGATTTGATTCTAAAAATATATTTTAAGATCATCAGAAACAAAGAAGCTTTTTAAATAATAGGTGACTTGTTTTAATGATTAATTTATCTTTCTTCAAGGAAAGGAATGAGCAGAGGGAATAAAACAGCAAAGAGATATTACCAAACAACTGTGCCCTGACATATCCACACCTGGCAGGAGGGGCCCAGGAGGCCAGCTCAGGGCTTCGGTTTCTGACAGAGAGCACCCTTGGCATCAAGAGCTGGGTTGTGATGTTCCAGAGACTTATTCTGTACCCAGCACTATGTCTGTAGTTAGGCTCCAAGATCCTGACACTGTGATTCTCGGAGAAGCATGAATAACTGAGACATTTTCTACTCAATTATCCCTTTCCAATTTTTTTTTTTTATTATTATACTTTAAGTTCTAGGGTACATATGCACAACGTGCAGGTTTGTTACATATGTATACATGTGCCATGTTGGTGTGCTGCATCCATTAACTTGTCATTTACATTAGGTATATCTCCTAATGCTATCTCTCCCCCTCCCACAATAGGACCCAGAGTGTGATGATCCCCTTCCTGTGTCTAAGTGATCTCACTGTTCATTTCCCACCTATGAGTGAGAACATGGGGTATTTGGTTTTCTGTTCTTGCGATAGTTTGCTGAGAATGATGGTTTCCAGCTGCATCCATGTCGCTACAAAGGACACAAACTCATCCTTTTTTATGGCTGCATAGTATTCCATGGTGTATATGTGCCACATTTTCTTAATCCAGTCTGTCACTGATGGACATTTGGGTTGATTCCAAGTCTTTGCTATTGTGAATAGTGCCTCTATAAACACACATGTGCATGTGTCTTTATAGCAGCATGACTTATAATCCTTTGGGTATATCCCCAATAATGGGATGGCTGGGTCAAATGGTATTTCTAGTTCTAGATCCTTGAGGAATCGCCACACTGTTTTCCTCAATGGTTGAACTAGTTTACAGTCCCACCAACAGTGTAAGAGTGTTCCTATTTCTCCACATCCTCTCCAGCACCTGTTGTTTCCTGACTTTTTAATGATTGCCATTCTAACTGGTGTGAGATGGTATCTCATTGTGGTTTTGATTTGCATTTCTCTGATGGCGAGTGATCATGAGCATTTTTTCATGTGTCTGTTGGCTGTATGAATGTCTTCTTTTGAGAAGTGTCTGTTCATATCCTTTGCCCACATTTTGATGGGGTTGTTTGTTTTTTTCTTGTAAATTTGATTGAGTTCTTTATAGGTTCTGGATATTAGCCCTTTGTCAGATGAGTAGATTGCAAAAATTTTCTCCCATTCTGTAGGTTGCCTGTTCACTCTGATGGTAGTTTCTTTTGCGGTGCAGAAGCTCTTTAGTTTAATTAGATACCATTTGTCAATTTTGGCTTTTGTTGTCATTGCTTTTGGTGTTTTAGACATGAAGTCCTTGTCCATGCCTATGTCTTGAATGGTATTGCCTGGGTTTTGTTCTAGAGTTTTTATGGTTTTAGGTCTAACATTTAAGTCTCTAATCCATCTTGAATTAATTTTCATATAAGGAGTAAGAAAAGGATCCAGTTTCAGCTTTCTACTTATGGCTAGCCAATCTTCCCAGCACCATGTATTAAATAGGGAATCCTTTCCCCATTTCTTGTTTTTGTCAGGTTTGTCAAAGATCAGATGGCTGTAGGTGTGTGGTATTATTTCTGAGGGCTCTGTTCTGTTCCATTGATCTATATCTCTGTTTTTGGTACCAGTACCATGCTGTTTTGGTTACTGTAGCCTTGTAGTATAGTTTGAAGTCAGGTAGCGTGATGCCTGCAGCTTTGTTCTTTTGGCTTAGGATTGTCTTGGCAGTGCAGGGTCTTTTTTGGTTTCATATGAACTTTAAAGCAGTTTTTTCCAATTCTGTGAAGAAAGTCATTGGCAGCTTAATGGGGATGGCATTGAATATATAAATTACCTTGGGCAGTATGGCCATTTTCACAATATTGATTCTTCCTATCCATGAGCATGGTATGTTCTTCCATTTGTTTGTGTCCTCTTTGATTTCACTGAGCAGTGGTTTGTAGTTCTCCTTGAAGAGGTCCTTTACATTCCTTGTAAGTTGGATTCCTAGGTATTTTATTCTCTTTGAAGCTATTGTGAATGGGAGTTCATTCATGATTTGGCTCTCTGTTTGTCTGTTACTGGTGTATAAAAATGTGATTTTTGCACATTGATTTTTGTATCCTGAGACTTTGCTGAAGTTTCTTATCAGCTTAAGGAGATTTTGGGGTGAGATGATGAGGTTTTCTAAATATACAATCATGTCATCTGCAAACAGGGACAATTTGACTTCTTTTCCTAACTGAATACCCTTTATTTCTTTCTCTTGCCTGATTGCCCTAGCCAGAACTTCCAACACTGTGTTGAATAGGAGTGGTGAGAGAGGGCATCCCTGTCTTGTGCCAGTTTTCAAAGGGAATGCTTCAACTTTTTGCCGATTCAGCATGATATTGGCTGTAGGTATGTCATAAATAGTTCTTATTATTTTGAGATACATTCCATCAATACCAAGTTTATTGAGAGTTTTTAGCATGAAGGGCTGCTGAATTTTGTCAAAGGCCTTTTCTGCATCTATTGAGATAATAATGTGGTTTTTGTCTTTGGTTCCGTTTATATGCTGGATTACGTTTATTGATTTGCATATGTTGAACCAGCCTTGCATCCCAGGGATGAAGCCCACTTGATCATGGTGGATAAGCTTTTTGATGTGCTGCTGGATTCAGTTTGCTAGTATTTTATTGAGGATTTTTATATCAATGTTACATCAGGGATATTAGTCTAAAATTCTCTTTTTTTGTTGTGTCTCTGTCAGGCTTTGGTATCAGGATGATGTTGGCCTTGTAAAATTGGTTAGGGAGGATTCCCTCCTTTTCTATTGATTGGAATAGTTTCAGAAGGAATGGTACCAACTCCTCCTTGTACCTCTAGTAGAATTCGGCTGTGAATCCATCTGGTCCTGGACTTTTTTTGGTTGGTAGGCTATTAATTATTGCCTCAATTTCATAGCCTGCTATTGGTCTATTCAGGGATTCAACTTCTTCCTGGTTTAGTCTTGGGAGAGTGTAAGTGTCCAGGAAATTATCCATTTCTTCTAGGTTTTCTAGTTTATTTGCATAGAGGTGTTTATAGTATTCTCTGATGGTAGTTTGTATTTCTGTGGGGTCAGTGGTGATATCCCCTTTATCATTTTTTATTAAGTCTATTTCATTCTTCTCTCTTTTCTTCTTTATTAGTCTTGCTAGCAGTCCATCAATTTTGTTGATCTTTTCAAAAAACCAGCTCCTGGATTCCTTGGTTTTTTTGGAGGGTTTTTTGTGTCTCTATCTCCTTCAGTTCTGCTCTGATCTTAGTTATTTCTTGTCTTCTGCTAGCTTTTGAATGTGTTTGTTCTTGCTTCTCTAGTTCTTTTAATTGTGATGCTAGGGTGTCAATTTTAGATCTTTCCAGCTTTCTCTTGTGGGCATTTAGTGCTGTAAATTTCCCTCTACACACTGCTTTAAATGTGTCCCAGAGATTCTGGTATGTTGTATCTTTGTTCACTGGTTTCAAAGAATATCTTTATTTCTGCCTTCATTTCATTATGTACCTAGTAGTCATTCAGGAGCAGGTTGTTCAGTTTCCATGTAGTTGAGCAGTTTTGATTGAGTTTCTTAGTCCTGAGTTGTAGTTTAATTGCACTGTGGTCTAAGAGACAGTTTGTTATAATTTCTGCTCTTTTACATTTGCTGAGGTGTGCTTTACTTCCAACTACGTGGTCAATTTTGGAATAAGTGTGATGTGGTGCTGAGAAGAATGTATATTCTGTTGATTTGGGGTGGAGAGTTCTGTAGATGTCTATTAGGTCCGCTTGGTGCAGAGTTGAGTTCAAATTCCTGGATATCCTTGTTAACTTTCTGTCTCATTGATCTGTCTAATGTTGACAGTGGAGTGTTAAAGTCTCCCATTATTATTGTATGGGAGTCTAAGTGTCTTTGTAAGTCTCTAAGGACTTGCTTTATGAATATGGGTGCTCCTGTATTAGGTGCATATATATTTAGGATAGTTAGCTCTTCCTGTTGAATTGATCCCTTTACCATTATGTAATGGCCTTCTTTGTCTCTTTTGATCTTTGATGGTTTAAAGTCTGTTTTATCAGAGACTAGTATTGCAACCCCTGCTTTTTTTTTGTTGTTTGTTTTCCATTTGCTTGGTAGATCTTCCTCCATCCCTTTATTTTGAGCCTATGTGTGTCTCTGCATGAGAGATGGGTCTCCTGAATACAGCAAACTGATGGGTCTTGACTCTTTATCCAATTTGCCAGTCTGTGTCTTTTAATTGGACCACTTAGTCCATTTACATTTAAGGTTAATATTGTTATGTGTAAACATATTAGCTGGTTATTTTGCTCGCTAGTTGATGCAATTTCTTCCTAGCATCAAAGGACTTTACATTTTGACATGTTTTTGCAATGGCTGGTACTTGTTTTTCCTTTCCATATTTAGTACTTTCTTCAGGATCTCTTGTAGGGCAGGCCTGGTGGTGACAAAATCTCTAAGCATTTGCTTGTCTGTAAAGGATTTTATTTCTCCTTCACTTATGAAACTTAGTTTGGCTGGATATGAAATTCTGGGTTGAAAATTCATTTCTTTAAGAATGTTGAATATTGGCCCCCACTCTCTTCTGGCTTGGAGAGTTTCTGCTGAGAGACCTGCTGTCAGTCTGATGGGCTTCCCTTTGTGTGTAACCCGACCTTTCACTCTGGCTGCCCTTAACATTTTTTCCTTCATTTCAACTTTGGTGAATCTGACAATTATGTGTCTTGGAATTGCTCTTCTCGAGGAGTATCTTTGTGACGTTCTCTGTATTTCCTGAATTTGGATGTTGGCCTGCCTTACTAGGTTGGGGAAGTTCTCCTGGATGATGTCCTGCGGAGTGTTTTCCAACTTGGTTCCATTTTCCCCCTGACTTTCAGGCACACCAATCAGACGTAGATTTGGTCTTTTCACATAATCCCATACTTCTTGGAGGCTTTGTTCATTTCTTTTTTACTCTTTTTTCTCCACACTTCTCTTCTTGCTTCATTTTGTTCATTTGATCTTCAATCACTGATACTCTTTCTTCCAGTTGATCGAGTCAGTTACTGAGGCTTGTGCATTTGTCACGTATTTCTCTTGTTATGGTTTTCATCTCTATCCGTTCTTTTAAGGTCTTCTCTGCATTGATTATTCTAGTTATCCATTCATCCATTCTTTTTTCAACATTTTTACTTTCTTTGCGCTGGTTATGTAGTTCCTCCTTTAGCTCTGAGAAGTGTGATCGACTGAAGCCTTCTTCTCTCAACTCATCAAAGTCATTTTCCGTCCAGCTTTATTCCGTTGCTGGCAATGAGCTGTGTTCCTTTGCAGGGGGAGATGTGCTCTGATTTTTTGAATTTCCAGCTTTTCTGTCCTGCTTTTTCCCCATCTTTGTGGTTTTATCTGCCTTTGGTCTTTGATGATGGTGATGTACTGATGGGGTTTTGGTGTGGGTGTCCTTTCTGTTTGTTAGTTTTCCTTCTAACAGTCAGGACCCTCAGCTGTAGGTCTGTTGGAGATTGCTTGAGGTCCACTCCAGACCCTGTTTGCCGGGGTATCAGCAGCGGAGGCTGCAGAAGATAGAATATTGCTGAACAGCGAGTGTTGCTGTCTAATTCTTGCTCTGGAAGCTTCGTCTCAGGGGTGTACCCTGCCGTGTGAGGTGTGAGGTGTCGGTCTGCACCTAGTGGGGGATGTCTCCCAGTTAGGCTACTCAGGGGTCAGGGACCCACTTGAGCAGGCAGTCTGTCCGTTCTCAGATCTCAACCTCTGTGCTGGGAGATCCACTGCTCTCTTCAGAGCTATCAGACAGGGGCATTTACCTCTGCCGTGGTATCTGCTGCTTTTCGTTTAGCTATGCCCTGTCCCCAAAGGAGGAGTCTACAGAGGCAGGTCGGCCTCCTTGAGCTGCGGAGGGCTCCACCCAATTCGAGCTTCCTGGTGGCTTTGTTTACCCACTTAAGCCTCAGCAATGGCAGGCGCCCCTCCCCCAGCCTCACTGCCACCTTGCAATGAGGGAGGCTCCGTGGGCGTGGGACCCTCTGGGCCAGGTGTGGGATATAATCTCCTGGTGTGTCGTTTGCTAAGACCCTTGGTAAGGCACAGTATTAGGGTGGGAGTTACCTGATTTTCCAGGTGTTGTGTGTCTCAGTTTCCCTTGGCTAGGAGAAGGGGTTCCCTTCCCCCTTGCACTTCCCAGGTGAGGCGATGCCTCGCCCTCCTTTAGCTCTTGCTGGTCCGGCTGCACCAGCTGACCAGCACTGGTTGTCCGGCACTCCCCAGTGTGATGAACCTGGGACCTCAGTTGAAAATGCAGAAATCACCCGTCTTCTGTGTCACTCAGGCTGGGAGCTGGAGGCTGGAGCTGTTCCTATTCGGCCATCTTGGGCGCCTCTCCCCTTTCCAATTTTTGATAAACCTATCTCTAATATTTATATTTTAAGCTGTGAAATATAATTCAGAGTAAAATATAAAGAACTATGAATAAGTAAAGCAATATCAGCCAGATAGTATTGGATATCTGTTCTCCTGTGGTCTTCAACCATTGTCAATCACTATTTAATTCAACCTTGGCACAATTTCTGTGCTTATATGAAATAAATCAATTAGACTTTCTTAACCTAGAGGTAGGTCTTTCCTGCATCTTTTCAGTGACTCTAGCACACAGCAACTTTTACTAACTTTTTATCCAAGGCCTTCTTAGACATCCTCTGTTTAGACTTTTACCTTTTCTTTAAAAGAACAATATCGTTATTTACAACTTAGAGGGAAAGGAGCATCATGAGATAATGGAAAGAGCGTGACCTTTGAAGCAAATCAGCCTGGGTGTGAATCTTGGTTTAATATCTAAATGACACATTTAGATATTAAATTTATTGAACTAATTAAATGAAATAATTTATTGAACAATTAAATGAAATAAGTATGTAAAGCTCCCAGCACATAGAGAATTTATGGTCTTCCTTACTACCAGCAGCTCAACCACCTCCAATAAGTTCACTATTACAACTACTGCCAGCTGACTGACTGTGAGAAATCCAGGTAACTCTGAACCTCAGTTTCCTCTTCAGTAAAAGAAAGATAATATCTATTTCACAGGGTTATGAAGACAATGAAATGCTGACACCTAAAAAGTGCTAGGAACATGGCATGTACTCAATAAATTTTAGTTCAAAATCTGTTCCTCCTTTCCCTTCTCCTTAAAAATAGCAAGAACTCTTCAGATACTGTTGATATTCCCAGGCTGGTAGTTCATTCTGATCTTGAGATTAGATTAGAGCCTGGAGGGGCATCTTAAATGCACTCTAAATTAGACCTGATTCATGTCCAGAAAAGAGTCACACACTACTACCAGGCTTGCTAGGTCTGAATCAATCTTTAGGCTACAGAGAAAGCAAGAAATGTGTATAGCATATGAATATTCCTCTGAGCAGATCTTTCTCCTTTTCCTTCAGGGACTCTGCATAACCAATGTCCAATACCTGGAGAATAGGCAGAGAGTATATCTACACCTTTCCCCAGGCCCCTGCCTGTGCTCAGTGGTAACAGAGTCTGTTCTCTGGATGTTTCCTGGCCTCACTCACCATCTTCTACTGACAGAGGCAAGAAAATAGACCACCTTTGCATGCATACTGGGATCCCGTAGTGTCCACCAACAGCAACCTAATGCAGGACAACATGTAGCTGACCACAGCAACTTGACAATTGCCAGATTCTTACACTTTTTATGGAAACAGTCTATGAAAATGAAGACACAGCCTTGGCACATACTTTATCTTGCACCCACACACAGGTCATCCATTCCCCTCCTCTTTTGCTCTTGTGCTCTGTGTATTAATACCTTCCTTCCATGAAGGGAGAAGGCTGGCTCCCCTTGTCTGTGCTTGCATGGCTTCCTACAGGAGGGAGTTAAGGTTTTCTTCTAGCTTTTGGTACTCATGTAAGGTTTTGTAAGTTTCTTCTGTTACACTTCTATGGATCATTGACAGAAGGCTGAAGAAGATCCGTTTTCTGTTTGATAGACCTCAAACCATCATGGTGGGGCTTCTGTTTAGTTTTATTTTCTATTTGCATCTGTCAGTGGTCCTGGAAACTACTTGGCAATGGACATAGGCAATATGTGCAATACATTTTCAGAAACCACTGTGCTTAACACTGGAAGAACAAGGCCAGGTTGACTTCTGGGGTGACAGTTCCATGCTTATGGTCCTGTGGGGTACTTGATCATTGAGCTCCTAAATGGATCTCTTTATGTATTTATTATTTATTTATTTATTTTTTGAGATGGAGTCTCACTCTGTCACCCAGGCTGGAGTGCAGTGGCACGATCTTGGCTCACTGCAACCTCCGCCTCCCTGGCTCTAGTGACTCTACTGCCTCAGCCCCTCCAGTGTCCACCACCATGACTGGCTAATTTTTGTATTTTTTGTAGAGATGAGGTTTCGCCATGTTAGCCAGGCTGGTCTCGAACTCCTGACCTCGGGCGATCCACCCATCTCGGCCTCACCAAGTGCTGGGATTACAGGCATGAGCTACCACATATGGACTAAATGGATCTTTTTTGTCTGCCATAGAATTCTATTTGGTAAGGATGTGCTCTCTGTCATTTACAGTTCAAAAGCCAAAATCAAATGAACATGATACTCTCTTCTAATTCAGACATTTCACAATCTGTTGTTTCATCCTCTGCCTCTTAACTCTTCAGGGTCAGGAAGCAACAGCAGTAAACTCCACACCTTGGATCCCTGTAGTAGAGTCAAGGTGTTCCGCAAAGGCTTCTGGATGACCTTGAATCTGGGGGTAAAGTTATATACAGCGCTCTCTGGTAGTACAGTCTGGTTCTCTAGTTATAATGCTAGGGACATGACTCGCCTGCTTACTCCTCAAAAAACTGAGCAAAAAATTGGCCTCACCCCAGTGTTTGGCACCAGAATGAGTACCCGGCATAAATCTTTGTCCTCAAACATTTATATTTGTTTTAAAGCCACTGTGAGCCCCTAGCCATTCTTCATTTTTGTCATCGATGAGCTCTTCTTTCCTTCCCAGAGCTGCACCAGATTTAAGGAAGCTTATACAATACCCAGTAAGGCAAATGGCCTTGACTATGGTCTCACCAGCACACCCCACTGTCCCAGACCCCAGTGGCGCCTTTGATGCCCAGCAGCTCTCTGCTTCCTCCATGCCCTCTGCAAGTAGGAGAATCTTTGTGGAGGCTGTGAATCCCAGTCCCATCCCTTCTCTTCCTGCGACGTCCCTCAAGTCTCCCTTCCTAGGGTTTTCTGCCTCCCAGAGGAAAGCCGGGGAGCCATGCTTCTCATCCTTTGGACCTTGCCCTCCTCCTAGACCAAGGGAAGCATTTTCCTACATGAAAGCACCACCACACCCCACCATGACTTGTTTCACAGAGATATTCTTTCCTCAAATTCCATCTCCTCTTTGGAAATTAGGCTTTTAGAAAACACAAACCAGGAAGCCTTGCACGCTAGGTCTGTTTTCTACCATACTAAGGCACGGAGGCATGGAGAGACATAGGAAAAGGAGAAAAATACACAGAAGGAGAAAAAGGGGTAAAAATTCTAAATTAAAACCTCTGAACCCTATTACTAATATGTATGGTAGCGATAAACATAGCACTTTGCATTCCTCAGGAGCATCTAACCTACTCTTCAAGAAATTGAATCAACATTTTGCAAAGAAAAGTAACTTTGGGATTCTTTTTTTTCAGATGTAGTCTCGCTCGGTTGCCAGGATGGAGTGCAGTGGCGCAATCTCGGCTCACTGCAACTTCTGCCTCCTGGTTCAAGCAATTCCCCTGCCTCAGCCTCCCAAGTAGCTGGGACTACAGGCACGGGCCACCATGCCCGGCTAATTTTTTTTGTATTTTAGTAGAGACGGGGTTTCACCATGTTGGCCAGGATGGTCTCAATCTCCTGACCTTGTGATCCACCCACCTCAGCCTCCCAAAGTGCTGGGATTACAGGCATGAGCCACCACACCCAGCCAAACTTTGGGTTTTCAATGCCTTGGTTTTTTAAAAAAGGGGCAGGAAGGTTAAAGGTTTATTTTCAAGGCACCGCTGACTCACCCTTTACAGATTGCTCTTAAAATCATTTTAATTTGTTAGAAAATGTAAATTGATTTTGCATCCTCTTTTTCCTGTAAATTGTCTGCACACAAGTAAAAATCACTAATACTCAAAAATACTTTTTTTTTTTTTTTTTTTTTTGAGATGAAATCTCGCTCTGTTGCCCAGGCTGGAGTACAATGGCACAATCTCGGCTCACGGCAACCTCTGTCTCCTGGGTTCAAGCGATTCTCCTGTCTCAGCCTCCTGAGTAGCTGGGATTACAGGGGCATGCACCACCATGCCTGGCTTTTTTTTTTTTTTTTTTTTTTTTTGTATTTTTGTAGAGATGGGGTTTCACCATGTTGGCCAGGCTGGTTTCGAACTCCTGACCTCAAGTGATCCACCCGCCTCAGCCTCCCAAAGTGCTGGGATTACAAGCATGAGCCACAGTGCCTGGCCTAAAAAAACTTCGATAACTCTCTCTGGAAAAGAATCAGTATTTACCTGTAGAGCCACTTTTGTGCTCCATTAACCTTAATTGAGTTTGTCATAGGCCAAATGGGCTGAGCTTGTGTCCTTCAATTTAGTAAAACACGGTCTTTGAAATCCCACACTTGTAAAACATTCATTTGGCAAGTGGTTTTGCAAAAGTTGTAAAACCTTACAAGTGGATATGCCAGGGATTCCCTTAAGTATCAAGATATCCTTGAGTTTTCAAAAAATATGACTCAATTTAGAATCATGAGTTTACTGTAGCTTTTCAAAAGTGTATCCTTTGTAAAAGTATATGTACCTGTACTCAGTGAAATGAATGTTAAGCCACATAGAACATGAGATTTCACCAATAGGAAAGAAGAAAACTCCCTGCCAGAACTAAATAGTTGTTTCACATATTTGGAAGAGTTGCAGAGTATGCAAAAGTGACTCACCAAGTCACAGACACCAGCACAGAGGTAGACTCGGTTATGAGGCAGGACTCGTACAACAGGTTCTGAAGGCCCAGTGGTTAATGAAGTGGTTAAGCTAAGGGTGGCCCTCCCCAGGCTCCTGGGGAAGGAAAGTCAACAAGGACTTTTAGATATCTCCCCAGCAAAATCATATTTTTCCTTTTGAAAAGTTACTATTTTTTGACCAGCTTTCCATTCTCCTGGGTCTCTTGGTTTGTAAATAATTGTTTTCGTGCATGTAAGCAGTTAGTCTGGCAAAGCTCATACTAATTTGACATAGCCAGGAAATAGAGAAAATGTACCAGACATAACTGTTTTCCTGGGTAAAGTTTTATAAAACTAAGCATTATAGAAAGCCCTACTCATGTGTAGATGTGGGAGGGAGGATGGACTCTCCCTGCAGGAGAAAAACTGTCCAAGTGGTGAATTCCACATTGGAACAACATGATGTTGGCTTCTGATTTTCCACTCCAGGCTTTGGAGGTAAAGCTCAGAGTTTGACCACAGTTATGTTGTGCTGTAAAGGGCCACTACACAGTAAGTCCTGTGGAATTAGGAACTGGCAAAGGAAGGAAGATGTGGTTAGAACACTCAGGAGAAGGGTTATTAAAGGGTAAAAGCAGTTTGTGCGTTTGAGTTTTGCTTTTCATCATAACCTTTCACTTCATTGTATCCAAATGTCCCAGAAATGTTCATTGAACACGTAAAGTCCACAGAAAGAATGGACCAGAATTCTTCCAGGTCTCTCCCATCAGGCTTCATCTGGGTTCTACCTTTGCTTTTTTGTTCCACTTTCAGGAATGGTGGGTAGGAGCGTGAGAATTCTCTGTTTGTAAGAATATTTCTTTTGAGTATCATTAATCAGCATGGATGAAGATGAGTTGTGCCTAAGATAATAACCACACATCCAGTTCTCAAGGATATTTTGAGGAAGTTCTATCTTCTCCTGCCTCTTTTCAGAAAAAGTGCGAATATTGTAAGCACCTATATTTTTATATGGCTGTTTAAAATCCTAATTGACCTGTTCTAACAAAGTAGCATGGAGGATGAATGATTTGGTAGCCAACTTCGGTTAATTTTGCCCACAGGATTGCCAAAAGTTGCCTTCCTGAGCTTGCACTTCTACTTGCATTCCAGGTGTCCATTCTTGTGTACCGAACACACCTTAAAGTGAGCTGAGAGATTTATAATTACTAGAGTCAAAAAAAAAAAAATGCCAGAAGGAAACTTCACCACCCACTGAAGGATTGTTGTTGGCATGATGACTGAGGTGTGGCGCCTGTGCACATGGCAGTGTCAGTTGCCTTGTCGTGAGTGGCAGTAATGCTAAGGGATACTTTTCTTCTTTGACTTATATTATTACCTTCTTGAATGAGACATATCTCGATTTTGAATCATAACTGTGAGAAATGCCCACACCCATCTCACCTCCACATATGTAAATTCCATTTCTCCCAAGACTCCCAGCTATGAGAGAATGCAGCAGTCAGTATTATGAAAGTGGCTCGTCTGAAATGTTTGCTTCCCTGTGCTCAGTCACTTGAGCAGCACAAGTGACACATTTGACAAGGCAGAACAAGAACTTTATCCCTTCACTATGGAGCATTTTACAAGGGAAGCTGAGTTTTGGAGTAAACTAATGGTAAGTTGAATAAAGTGTTTAAATATCAAGGACATCATGCTGGACATTTTCCTTGTGGTTTTTTGGAAAATAAGATGAAAGGGGAATTTATAATCAAAGGATTGTATTCTTGCTCATCACTTTAAGTGAAACGTGCCTTCTACATACCAAATTCTGTTACTGATAAAAGGCTTTGAATGAATTGTTTGGGAGGAACTTTTTCTAATTCTGTTGATGAAGAATACTAACAGCTGTGGACATATGAGGTTTTATGACTTTGTGGAAGCAATACGATTAGCCGGGGGAAAGGAATTCTAAGCTAGATTTTTAATATAAATGAAGCATTTCTTGGAACTCTGTATTGGATTTTGCTTTTGGTTTTCTTTAACTGTACCTCTTTTAAGATTTTCTCTAAGGTGTGTATATATACACCTGATCAGAGGGGCATAATAAAAGAGGACTCTAATGTCTAAGACTAACCTTTGTGATTTCTGAACTGAATATATTCGTACCTGCCATTTTCCCTTTATGTGACCAAGAACTGCTGAGTTTACTGTAGATGACTTGGTACAGTCTTGAATGCATCAAAGAATGCAGAGATTCCCTGACTTCAGTGATTCTAGCTGATCATGTCATTTTATAGTTGAGTAAACTGAAGTCCCTCTATCCAAACAACCCATAGTCTGGCTACAAGATCACAGACCCCACCCCTCATTCCAGTGGGTTTTTTTGTTGTTGTTGGTTTTGGGTTTTTTTTGTTTTTATTTTTTTAGTTATATTTCACTGTCTCATAGCATAAAATTTCATTTTGTTTTCTCCTTTCTAATGTAAGTTTCAGCTTCTTTGGAAATAGAAAATTCTGTTACAAACAGGGGATTTTTAGGTTGGATGGTATAACAAATTATCTTTTGGTGGCAATTATGTGATTCATCTCTTTTTTCCCTGGCATTATAACCTATGCCACCATCTTTTATTACACTAAGTTTATTCTGTGAGCGTACTGAAACCTTGGTTTCTAGAGTAGTCACTTGTATTCATTAAAGAATGTCAGTATCTCTGATGTCTTAAATTATAATGCTGTATCTGAGCTGGTAAGCCATTCTGTGTGATGTCTTTGGAGAAAGGAGGGTAACAAAAGTATTATTATTTCTAAACATAACTAAAAAGCACAATTTTTAGGTCGGTATTCAAACATTTAATACTTTTACTTTTGTTTATCCAATTCTTTCACTCATTTACTTAGCAAAAATATTAATACATTGTATTCTGGAAACTCAATCATTTCTATGCTCTTATAATACTTGGGTTTTTTTAATGTCTTTATTTTTATTAAGAGTTTGCTTTGATGCCCTATAGAAAAATTAAAAAGGTTTTTTTCTGCATATCCTCCAGGCAGAGATGAGCATCTATACTCCAAGGAGCTGGGAGCTGATGTAGCAGCAGGCTCTGACTGGCTCCAGAGTCCTAAACCTATGGGGACTGGGTAGAGGCTGATGCTCAGGAAATACACAAAAGACTGAGATGTAGGCATTGGTGCTGTCCACCCAGAACTGCTCAAGGAGTTTTCCAGATAAGATAGTCACATGACAGAACTATCGGATTTATAAGCAGCTACCATGCAAATTCAAGATAGCCTGTTGTTTTGTTAAATCATGGTTGTCTAAACTGCCATTTTGAAAATTCTCCCCTCATTTTGAACCTCTCTTTCACCTCTGGCTCCACCACTGCCACTACATGTTGTCACCAGTTCCCCTGGCAGGTGGGTGGTGGCTTCCCGTGAGAGAGCTAAGTCAGCAGCCCCAGAAACTGCCTCAGGGAGCTGGTGGCAGCTCATTCACCTCTCTTAGGCTTCTTCCAGGCTGTGTCATGGACAGAACACCTGCCAGCACAGATACCCAGTACAGGCACGGCACAGGGCAGGAGGGACTGCAATTTACTATGAGCCAATGGCTGGCTACTCAGCCTGTGTGAACCAACAGAAATGGCTTTTGGAGGGCCTGGTATATTTCCACAGTGTCTTTCTATCATAATTAATGCAACCAACCTCTCCTGTGGTCAGCAGGTTGTTATCTGAACTGTGTAGATTGTGAGACATAGAGATTTAATAACAGGCTTGGCACTCTCTGGAGTGGGCTGGGAGTGAGAAATCTAAGGAGATTTCCTACAGAATGTTGAACATTGTCTCTCAGCCCTCTCCACCAGGATGATCAGAGTGGTTCTTCCATCCAGAGTTCTCTCATCATTTTTTGCTCTTAGTGCATCTGAGTTCTTGAATGTCTTCACTCTTGCAGAATACTGGAGTCACTTAGAAGTTCATTTCCATGTCGGACATAACTGGACCATGCTTCTCTCAAAGAGGGTAATAGTGACCCCCGGGAGCTCAAATTCAGAGGCTTGCCACCAAGTGCAGCTTGAAGTCTCCAAGGCTATGTGCTGGTCCAGGACAGTTGGTGGATCAGGTCTCCCCTTGCATACAACCCAGTGCAACAATTCAACCTAGCACAACTTCAGCAAGCATGAACCATATATGAAAGTGTAGGCAACAGAGGGCATGATAGCCACGCATGATTATTTGGGGAAAGCGGGCAATGGTAGCTCTCTACATAGTCCTGTCTGACCATCTCCTCCCAAGAGACCCCAGCCATCTTTCTTTGCCACCATCCTCTTTCTCCCAGTGAGCTTATCTGAATACCTGCCTCAATGAAGCATCAGGCAAGTGCTCATTGAACCCAGCCTCTATGACTAAATCCACTGTTTCTATGGAGAATACAGAGGAAGAAGACATGATCTTGACTCAGGAAGGTCAAAATATAATTGTGAGACAAGACAAACATCCATGAAACAATTAGAGAACAGAATAATATATAATTGAGTGGCAGAGGGCATGGTTCAGAAATTAAGTGGAATAGCAAGTCTGAAGTCAGGGAAGTCTGTGAGGCCCAGAAGAGTTAAAGAAGGTTTCATGATGGAAATTGATGGATAGAATTTGGAAAGGAGAGGGATAGGCACCCAGATGAAGGGGATAGTGTCGAGTAAATTCTGGGAGGCAGAAACGCCTCTGGTGATAGGATACTACTGAGTGATTGAACAGGAAATGGGTGTGAGGGACTGGGGAAAGATAGAGAATGGAGCATGGAGCAGATTCTGGAGAGTCTTGAAGGCCAAGCAGAGGATCTTAGACTGGGTAGGACATGAGAACCATGGAAGGAGTCAGAACAGTAGAGTGGCTTGATAAAGGCAGCATTTAGGGAAAATGAATCTGGCAAGGTAGATTGGATTCTGAAGATTCTAGAGGCCAGTAAGAAAGCTGTTGTTACAGGACCTACACATGAGATGACAGTGGTCTGAGACCAGTGTGGTACAAGTGGAGTAAGGAGAAAAACATATCTTTAAGGAAAAACATGAAACACTAGTCAGCTGATGGGATTGTGTAGGATACAAACTACATCAAGTCAGCACCTTATGGATATCTTCTGCAGACAGCAGTCTATTTATGCTCAGGTTGAGAGAGAAGCCGAATTATTTTCCATAGATTTACTCCTAAGACCAGTAAACCTGTCTCATACTTCCCTCCCTGTCCCTTGAGTTAACCAACCCCTTCCTAGAAAATTCTCCAGGCATCAGTCCCCATCCTGAGAGTTCAGGCCAAAATTTCTCTTGCAGGCAACATCCTGCCTCACAGGCAATTTCTCTTGCAGGCAATCCTGCCTCACAGCTGGATTCATGCTCCTGAGGGTCATTTTCCTGCAATCTGCTCCTCAGCTACTGTTTGATGAACAGGAAACATTTTTCCTCTTTCTTCCTTACCATGTGGTGTGGTTGTGTGTCCCCACCTGAATCTCATGTCTTAACTGTAATCCCCATGTGTTAAGGGAGGTAGGTGATTGCATCATGGGGTGGTTTCCCCCATGCTGTTCCCCTGATAATGAGTGAGTTCTCACAAGAACTGATGGGTTTTGTTTTTGTTTTGTTTTGAGATGGAGTCTCGCTCTGTCACCCAGGCAGGAGTGCAGTGGTGCGATCTCAGCTCACTGCAACCTCCGCCTCCCGTGTTCTAGTGATTCTCCTGCCTCAACCTCCAGAGTAGCTGGAATTACAGCTGCCCAACACCACACCTGGCTCATTTTAGTATTTTTAGTAGAAATAGGGTTTCACCAAGTTAGCCAAGCTGGTCTCATACTCCTAACCTCAAGCAATTGGCCCACCTCAGCCTCCCAAAATGCTGCGGTTACAGGCATGAGCCGCTGTGCCTGTCTGATGGTTTTATAAGGGGTTCTTCCCCCTTCACTCGCTCCTCTATCCTGTTGCCATGTGAAGAAGGTCCTTGCCTCTCCTTTGCCTTCCGCCATGATTGTAAGTTTCCTGAGGTCTCCCCAGCCATGTGGAACTGTCAATTAAACTTCTTTCCTTTATAAATTACCCAGTCTTGGATATTTCTTTCTAGCAGTATGAAAACTGTCTAATACCCTGACTTAGTTTTATTTCTAGTTTGTGGGCTTCTCCCATCTCTCCCTTCTGTCTTTATTGACATTAAGGTATCCACCCACTGATATCTGGCTACTTGGCAGCATACTTCAGGTCAAGATGATTAACTTTTCTAGGCATGTACATAGTTGTATTTGACATAAATAAAGTGTATGCTACTTACAGGAAAAAGAGGTACACAGTCCACCTGATGTTTAAAGGAGAAGCAAGCCACCACATCAGGTACACAAGTGATGAAAATCAAGGTGTTGTATGTTTAGACTGACAGGTCTTAGGTTGTGTATATTTTCCTGTTCACTTTCCTCTCCTAACCTCATTTTGTGTCTTTAGAACTCTAGCCTGAAACATTGGTTCAGCTAGTCTGTCTTGAATATGTTAAAATGACATTGGCTGTTGGCTAGAAGCTCGAGGCTGCGCTGCCTCCCACAGACTCAGCGGTGCTGTGATCTCTGCAGCTCACAGGGCGAGCGGGAGGGCGCCGCGATCATCTGCTTATCATTATTGATGTGGCTTCGGCGACCTCTGCTGTGTTTCTGTCCAGTGTGATTCTGGATGCGATTCAGAAAACACCTGCTGAAATCCTGGCAAGAGATCCAACTGCGTGCCAAGGCGAGGTGATTGGTGTGGCTCTTGAACAATGTGAAGGTCAACCTCTTGGCTCTCCTTTACTAGTTATTTTAATGAAAGTCAGAATTCTTTCCTGAGTGAATTTTAACAGACCTCGCACAGGCTGGCATTTCTACTTTTTACATATATAGTAACACTCAAAATAGTCTTTTGTCTGAAGTGGAAGAAGGATGGAGATTTTACAGGGCATTTACAATTGGAGGACCGGCATAGAAGAGAGATTCTCTGTGTTCTTTGAAATATAGGGAAGCTTTAAAATTAATGTTTGATCTGTCCTTTCACTACTCCACCCGTGTCCTCCTCAAAGAAACTATACTTCTGTGACTGCTTTCTTTTACTCCGGGGAAACTTACTTCCTCCTTCTCAAGCTCTTAGAACTTTTGGTTGATGTAACAAGATCCACTGGTGAGAAGTTTCAGCCCTACCACTTACGCTGTTGCATTCAATATAGAATCTACATTTCCATCTACCACGTAAATATGTGAGCTGTGAATGACAGATAAACACACAGTAGAGATATTTGACTCTTAGAGTGATAGTAGAAGGTTACTGTACATAAAACGGTCATTTGACCTTGGACCACACTGATGTAATAATATTAATGATGACACAATCATAATAATTTACATGTATGGCAAATTTAGCATATGCTAGAAACTGTGCTAGGTATTATCTAATTTTATCTGCATAATGCCCCTATGTTCCTCTAAAATGAACAAGGGGGTTAAGGTTTAGCTTTAGAAACTGAAATTTAAGAGGGATACAGGCAAACCAAAGCACATTGCCATCCGGGGTGGGACCAATTGGATAGAGCAGTGATTCTCAAACTTGCCCCTGCAGTGGAATCTCCTGGAAGGCCGATTAAAACCCAGATTGCTGGGCCCACCACTGTGCATCTCCCCCCAGTTTCTGATTGAGTGGCCTAGGGTGGGACCCCCAATTTGCATTTTTCTAAGTTGCCAGGCAATGCCAATACTGCTGATCTCAGGGGCACACTTTGAGAATTGCTGTCCTAGAGCTCAAAACCATATCACCCATGGAACAGGTGCAGTAATCCAGAATGCTTTCCTTAGAGAAGAGACTGCTCTGGGGTGCTCAGAAGGCTCCTGGGGCCCGTCGAAGGCCTGGAGGGTGTTCGTGATACCAAGGATCTGAACCAGGGCCAGTGAAAGTGACATTGAGACAAACAGGCTGAGAATAAAGGAGAACAGATGGAGTGGGGGCTGCCAGGGGAGGCCACAAAAATAAAAGAAATGGGGATGTGCTTGAACATAAAGGGTGGAGGGTTGCTGAGCAGGGATTGTGCACTGGTGGCCTTGGGGCTGGACACAGCCTGCAGATGTTCTCCAGTGGGAATGCACAAGGCTGTGAGGCATTTTAGCTTGAATGCTATTGAAGGTGTATACTCCAGTTCACCCAGTCCATATTATCTCTTAGCTCCCACGGAGTCACCCACTTATACTTACCAGCCTAACCACATGTGGTCCTGGAGCTGAAGGGTGTACATGCAGCAGGGTGGTCAAGCAACAAGCAAACCCTGGATTCAAAATTTTTTTTTAATTGTCTGTTATTTGAACTCCAAAGAATGAGAGTCAGGGCACTAGGTGAATTGTTCACTTGTAGGTGGTAAACCTGCAATTATACACCAAAAGAGAGGACCCACTAAAAACTACTCTACAATGGAAGCCAACTCTAACATTGCCAGCCAGGACAGAATTTCCTAGTGTGCCTTTCTCAGTAGGGCACAGCACTGGCTCCATGTTAGAAGAGCTGACCCACAGGGCCCACAGAGCGAAAAGACATCCAAGGACTGCAGCTCGACTCACCCTTTCCATCTCTTCCTGCACACATCACCCCAGGTCTGCCCTCCCTGAGCCGTGGTGGGCTGGTCCACCCTGCTAGGAGACAGGTGGGCTCCCGGGAGGCTGGAAAGCTAGGTAGAAAGTCTTGGAAGGCAATGACCAAGCCTTAGCAGGAAGAGAGGCAAAGGAGGCGAGTTTAGGATTGATTACAAAATACCTGGCACCAAGACTGGAAGATTCTTGTGAAGAAAAGCTTATTATAGGAATTTCTGGGGAAAGAAAGATTATAAAGCAAGGAACAGTGGTTCAGGCCTATAATCCCAGCACTTTGAGAGGCCAAGGCAGGCAGATCACCTGAGGTCAGGAGTTCCAGACCAGCCTGACCAACATGGTGAAATTCTGTCTTTACTTAAAATATAACAACTAGGCAGGCATGGTAGCATGTGCCTGTAATCCCAGCTACTCAGGAGGCTGAGGCACAAGAATCGCTTGAACCCGGTAGGCAGAGGTTGCAGTGAACAGAGATCGTGCCATTGCACTCCAGCCTGTGCGACAGACCAAGGCTCTGTTAAAAAAAAAAAAAAAAAAAAAAAACAGAAAAGAAAGAAAGACTATAGAAAAATGAAAATAACAGCAAGAGGTAACAAGACCAAATTAAGAAATGAGAAATCTGGATACATGATTATAAGAACTATATTGACTGTGACGGATTCTTTGTCCTTGAAACATTCCAAATAAAATCAGAGAAAGAGCTGGAAGAAGCTCTTTCTTCCAGAAGAGCTTCAGAAGAATCCTTCACTGATGTGTCCAAATGGCCTGATTCTGTCTTTTCCATCTTTGCCTCCCCGTTTTGATCACCAGGTATTTGGCATTAGAATTCCCAGGTCAACACACTGCTGTCACCATTATGAGAATTCTGGGGTGAAGGGACAGTGATTTTCCCCTTCCTTACCTCATCTCTTCATTCGCTCTCTTCCTTTTCCTTCTTTTCCTTCCTCCCGTCTTCTCTCCCTCCCTTCCTGTCTGTTTCTCCTTTACCACATTAAATGCAGCTGACTACAAATCAGGAAAGGAAAACTTGGGGAATGCTGTGGTGTGGGTTTCTTCCAATAATAACCTTGGCAGGTAATTTTTGCACATACGAAGTGAGTCATTTTCTTATAACTGAGATCAGGGGCTGGATTTCTCCCAGGAGAAAAAACACTTATATTGACGTGTTTATGTTTTGGAATAATAATATTTGTCCATGTGAAAATATGTGTGAGTCCTTTCTGCCACACCATCTGGCTTATAACTATTCATAATCCAAACAGTAGCAGCTGCTGCAGAGCACAAGAATGAGTTTTCTTGAAGTAAAAATGGGCTAACTATTGGATGCCACACGTAGCTTTCACAGCATCACCAGTTACTCACCAGAAACTTACATAGCAGTCCCTTCCATTAATCCATTAGGTTCTTTATTAATATCACAAAAATCTCGCTTTGCTATCTTCTTCCATTCCATCCAGTAGAGAAACTCTATCATTTAACCTTACCCTCAACCTGTGGCCCTTGTACCTTAGGAATATGCATGTGTTTTACCCAAAACTGTTGGGTTGGCAACTGAAGGTGTCAGTTTGGGTTTTGTTGACTGATGACAGCTGCCAGAAAAATTGCAGGGAATTTTTGCCGCAGTTCTCCACTGCGGCTGCCTACACTGCTGAACCACATTCATTATGTATTTGTGGCTAATCAGACACATGGGGACATGGCAGCAGTTAATGAATCCCTCTTGGGCCACTTGGCAAGGCTCTGATGTAATGGAAAGTGTAGGGTAACACTTTCTACAGATCATTTGAATGCGGTTTGCAGAAACCCTTGAGGTTTAAGAAGGAAGTGGTTTGCAGAATAGGTGCTGGATGCTACTGTAGAAACCACCACAATCAACCGTACAAAAGAGACAAATTTCACAGGGGAGAATTATCTGCAAGACTTGTTTTTTTTTGTTGTTGTTGTTGTTTCCATTACGTAGGCATTCTGAGTCCCCACTAAAAGTTGGAGGTTTTAGAAAAATAAAACTCTGGGCCAGGTGTGGTGGCTCATGTCTGTAAACCCAGCACTTTGGGAGGCTGAGGAAGGCGGATCACATGAGGTCAGGAGTTCAAGACTAGCCTAGCCAATGTGGTGAAACCCCATCTCTACTAAAAATACAAAAATTAACCAGCCATGGTGGCGGGTGCCTGTAGGCACCTGTAATCCCAGCTACTCAAGAAACTGAGGCAGGAGAATTGCTTGAACCCAGGAGATGGAGGGTGCAGCGAGCCGAGATGGTGCCATTGCACTCCAGCCTGGGCAACAAGAGTGAAACTCCATCTCGAAAAAAAAAAAAAAACCAAACAGCTATAATAAAAACTGTTTATGCTGATTCTACACATCACTATAGTAAGTATCCAGACCATTTAGTAAAAAAAAAAAAAAAAAATCCTAACCAAATGCCCCAAAACTTGTGCCCCAAATGAAAGGATATAAAATTGCTTTAATTTTCAACACTTCAGTTGGTTGAGTCATAATAATACCTTGAATTTGCATGAGCTATCATGGTCCTCAGGGTGTTTTCACATGTTATTAGCAATTAAGACTTTTTTCCAAGAAGGCTGTCAGGTGACCCACATCAATGGGCACTCAGGAGATTGGGGTATTATCTCTGTCCAGTGTGCTTTGTCCTGTTCTCCTCACAATGGGTATCGCTAATTTCCAACTTGTATCCGTTGTCTTCAAGCAGTCATTTGTCTTTTCAGATGTCTATCGGTCAGTGCTTTAAGTACCTGCTGCTTTTATCACAAGTTATAATAGGGCGATTCATCAATGTCATTCGCCTCACTCAGCAACAAGAGAGCAACTGTGAGATGTTATAGAAGTGGTCCGCATACCTGGCCTTTAGCCACTCTCCTTCGACTTGAAATGGCTCGTATACCTCTGTCGTCCCAGAACTTGTCAAGAGGTCTCGGGTCAGCCTTAGCTGGGCCTTGCACTTAGTTGCCCATCAGCCTTTGCCTTCAGGGTGCGTTAGATGATTGTTTCATAAACTTCTTTTTTCCAAAAGCAATATCTGCCAGCATTCCCAAGTCCCTTTTTGTGTTTAGGGGTTGCATTATGTGTGTCTCTGGTTCTCACTTCTGTGTTTCTTATAATCATAATTGGCCTGACTCAGGCCAAGTAGGTGTTTGTCTCTATGCCCCTATAATGTCAGGGCTAAGTAGTCCTAACGGGTCTTCCTAATAGAGGATGCCCTAAATCCTGCCTTTCCCATCCTTGCCTTTCCCTAGTCCCCAGAAGAACTTCACCCTGAAGACTCAGCTCTGACCACCACTCCCCCAACCAATTCTGACCAGCAGGTAACCATCACAAAAGCAGTGACTAATCCAACTATCCTAAGCCTGATGTCTGGTGGGCCTGGACCCTGGGTACCCTGTCTGCTGACCTGCCCTGAGTCTGTGCCATACTTAGCAGGTAAGCACACATGGAGCATTGCTCTGATTATACTGATGCCCTCCTGCTCAAATCCAGCGTCTCCACCCCTACCCACTGTGGGTGCAGCTGAGCAAGCTCTATCCTTTTGCATTCCATTGCCTTGGAAGTTCCTTCCCGGTTTGCCTAGGAACAGGCCTCATTCTGATTTTCATGGGCTCTAGGCACTTTTGCCTTCAGGAACCCCTTCCTCCGTAAAAAATATATATATATGGAAAGTTGCATTTTACAAATGTCAGCATAAAGATAAATAATTAAAACATTTTCTTTGACATTTATTTTTTTCCTGAATTAATCTCTTTAAGAGAAAATTTTTTAAATACATTTTCATGGGCACTTCCTGTATTGTCATTAACCTGCTAAGCCTAGAAACATGACAGCTGTCAGTGCTATGCCTAGAGCACCTGATGGAGAAGTCAGCCCTACCTAGAGACATACCTTCGTAACAGATCCTGTTGCCTTAAATCAGGGTTTCTCAAAGCTCAGTCTTTTGCAAACCATATGAAACGTTGCCCCATATTGCATTTCACCAGTACTAGTTTTCATCTAATATTTTTCTTGAAATTTACTTCCTTTGAAATTTTGATAGCTGTATATTTAAGCAATTTAATGTCACTAGCATAAAGCCAATGTAACTTGCCATAAATAGAAAATTTACATTAATACAAATTAACGGGCCAGGTGCAGTGGCTCACGCCTATAATCCCAGCACTTTGGGAGGCCAAGGCAGGCGTATCACCTGAGGTCAGGAGTTTGAGACCAACCTGGCCAACATGGTGAAACCCCGTCTCTACTAAAAATACAAAAATTAGCCAGGCCTGGTGGTAGACGCCTGTAATACCAGCTACTCGGGAGGCTGAGGCAGGAGAATCGCTTGAACCCAGGAGATGGAGGTTGCAGTGAGCCAAGACCTTGACACTGCACTCCAGCCTAAGTAACAGAGTTATACATTTAAAAAAGAAATAATCAGCTCGTTCATGTTCCATCCAACTCCAGACATTTTGCCATCCTCAGCACCTCTTGTCCTCTAGTGTTCCCTGTGGAGTTAATAATTCGGCCAATCCCTAGCACAAATGTGACCCTTCTGTTCAGAGTTTTTTATTTGCTCACCGTCCACCCACAGACACTCGGCCCCTCTCCAGGCTCCTGCTCCAAAATGGATGAGCCAACCAGATCTTCCCAACCACATTAAGCATTGGCAGAGCACCCCATTCCATTGGGTTTCCTGGGAACAGCACTATCTGTCCCACCCTGATTTTCCATGCCCTCCGGAGCAGCACTGTCCCCTGGCCCCTCCCATGCTGATGGAAGTATCCTGTCTCTGCATTTGCCAGCACAGTATACCCAATAGGTGCAGTAACTACTGAGCATTTGTAATGTGCCAGTGTGACTTAGGAACTAAATTCTTCCTTTCATTTCATTTTAAATCGTTTAAATGTAAACTCTATAGACTCATATGGCCAGTGGCTACCACACTGAACAGGGCAGCTCTGGATGCTGTGAGTTAGACTGATGACTGTCCCCTTAGGTTCTAGAGCTCCATCCTGATCAGTCCTAAAATTATTTCCCTTTCCCTCAGGTCTATTATGCCACACAGCCAAGCTTATTAGTGAAATGATGATACTTAAGCTGTTATTAGTTGTTTACACCTTAGTGTGAAAGAAGGCTCTGGGAGGAGGTATGACAGAAGGACACAAAGAGAATACGGGAGCCCCGTGTGCTGCCTCGAGATCTAGGGATGTTGGTGGGGCAGAGTTACAGACAGAATGAAGAGATGGATTCATTTGCCCCTGCTTTTCAGTTATGCAAGAATATCCAACATCTAAACTGTATTAACATTTTATTTCCTGAACATTCTCCTCTTTGTCCCTTTTAAAACATTTGTGAGTCAGAGTCAAGATTCAGGTTCAGTGTAAGCTGTCTGCTCAGTTCTTTTTCATTCACCTGCTGAGCTCAGAAACGGTGCTTGACCTGGCTTGAGTCCCCAGACTTTAATGTTCAAGTCTGTGAACCTGATGGTATTGAATTAGATTCATGACAAAACCTGGCGCTCTCTCATCAGTCCTGTGAGGCCCCAGAGACCCATGACTGCATTTCGGTAGACCTTTAAGGATCACAGCGATGGCACACATTTGTAGAGCACACACGTGGATGACCACCCATCCATTCCTGCCCCACCTCTTCCTGCTTCCTCAACAGCTGAGACCCCATTTGGTGGTGCCCAGCCTCTTCCGGGAGACCATAAGCTCAGGACGGCAACACGATATGTAGCTCGCGGGATGGGATGGTAAAACTGATTAAGCCAACCAAGGAATTCCTCTCCTCTAGCCGTTTAATGATTTTGGAAGAGGAACATGACCTAATGCTGGCCAGTGTGATGCTAAGAGAAGCCTACTAAAGGACTATTCGGAAAACATTCCTACTGATAAAAAGAGATGCATAGGACATGATCATTCTCCCTCCATTGGCATTGTTGGGTTCACAATGAAGTCAGAAGCTACAGCAGCCATTTGTCACACTTGAAGTACAGGGATGACCTCTGGATGGTGAACAGGAAGAGGGGACAGGGTCCTTAACAGCATAGTAGAACTGTTATTGTGAAATAATAAACCTCGTAGGAGGTGAAGCCATTTTGGATTTTTCTTCCCTTAGCAGCCGACATCATTATGATTGATAAAAGTGTAATAAATCATGGCATTTCTGTTGCCTCTAATTTGACTTAAACTTTTGCTTCCCTGCCTGCCCCAGAAAATGAACAGGGGATAGGTTTAGCTTTTCCTTGCTTTGTGAATTGGATAAATTGTCTTTTCTGACACTGTTTGTTATTTTACTTCTGGAATGCCTTTCTATATAAATCGCTACCAAACTTTGCCTATTTCTTCATCTTTGACGTGGGAATAAAGGACTAAACAACTGCTCTTTCAACTGTGTAGAAACTGACTGAATACAGTTACTAATAACAATAAATCCTAAATGACAAATTCTAAATAGCAGTAATAAGATGTGGCTATTTGTTATAATGCTTTTAATTACAAATATAAAATGCCATTTTATTTGCATCTTTAAAAAGAAGGCCTTTTTCTACTGGGCATAGATATTGAACACTGATTTAATAGGCACAATTCTACTTCCATTGTGCAAAAGGCACAAAGAGTAGCTTTCACCCCAAAGCAAAAACCCTTCAGGGAATCTGTCTCCACTAATGCATGTATTGATACACATATTTCCCATTAATACTAATAGAACTTAATGTGCCTTTATAAATCACCTGAATTTTGATTCAGTGTGAATCTGATGCCAGATGATTCAAGATGAACTGACAAAATATATTTGTCTGGGAGCTATTCTGTAATACACCTTCATCTCATAACTGAATTCCTGTCCTGTGACTGAAATATTAATCAAAAGCTGTTTCTTCTGGCTCTCATCTCCCACATACTGCCTCTTGCCATCAGAAGAGATGAAGTAGACTCATCTATGTGACTGCATACCTCTGCTCAGGCAAAATTTAACGTTCTATTGAATAAAATAAAGAGGGAATGAACAGAGAAGAGAAATTCATAGGGGTTTTTCTTTTTTGGGGAAGAAGTATGCAGGGCTTGGTTAAATCAAGTGTACATGTGTTCTTGAATCCTGGAAGGGGCGCTGGGCCACACAGGCCAAGTGTGTTTTTATTCCCCTCTTTGTCCTCACCCATTGTCAGCTATGCCAAGCATCTTACCTCTCTATATCTCAAGCCTCCGGAATAGCAGATTTTGCATCCAGCATCCATATACTTTCTGGGAGAAACGCATTTTAACACCTCTCAGAATGGTGAAGGGCTCCTCAACCTATACACCTCCTTCTATCAAGCTCGGCTGTTCCAGTTGCATCTAACTTCAGCTTCTTTTCCTCTCTGATTTTTCCCCTCTCTTACTTGGATTCTAGTCATAGTGATCACTCTTGGAGACTATCTTTGGTTTTACTCTGTTATAGGCAAAAAAGAAAGAGTGTGCTCTAAGAAAAATGAAACAGATACGCACAGTGTATTTTTTCCCCAACGCGTCTTAGTAAAAGTAAACATCAGACAGAAAGGAAAATGTAGATTGTAAGCAAAAGCCCTACATAATCTTCGTTTATGGCTTGACTACATGTTGAAATTATGAAACATTAGCACTGAAAAAGGCCTTTTGGCAGAGTATATTATGGTAATGTTCCACCCAAGAGCTATGACTTTTCACAGTGGCCAGGCCAACTGTGTCACCAGGACGTTTCACACAAGCATGGTAAAGACTGTTGATGCACCTTTTACAGATAAAGGAACTGAGGCTAATTGAAAATGCTGCAAAATCAGGCCAGGCACGGTGGCTCACACCTGTAATTCCAGCACTTTGGGAGGCTGAGGTAGGCGGATTACCCGAGGTCAGGAGTTCAAGACCAGCCTAACAACGTGGGGAAACCCTGTCTCTACTACAAAAATTACAAAAACTAGCGGGACATGGTGGCACATGGCTATAATCCCAGTTACTTGGGAGGCTGAGGCAGGAGAATTGCTTGAACCCAGGAGGTGGAAGTTGCAGAGAGCTGAGATCACGCCATTGCACTCCAGCTGGGCAACAGAGCAAGACTCAGTCTCAAATAAATAACTAAATAAATGCTGCAAAACCAATATCATTGCTGTCTATATTAATGAGTTAAAAGTCATTTGGTTTTTTCTCTATTCCAAGAGAGTTGGGGAATAATTAAATATAGAGCTGCTTGAATGGCTTTTAAATCCAAGGTGTCTTAATTCCCAAAGCCTGTGTGACACCCTGGGTGAATCTTGAGGTCTACAAAACCTTTCAGAGTTAGTTTGGTCATTATAATCTGCTTGAACCCAAGGGAATGTTAGGATTAATTGAGCTCTAATTACTAGTAGTTGAAGATTTGTGACGAAGGTATAGAATTGTAGTAGATCTTCAAATATTACTCTAAATAGATATATTTTTTCTGAAGTGGAACACTTTTCATGTTGGTTATTGGGATGTGTTGTTCAGTGCATAAAATTTAAAGTTCTGTTATGAAAGAAAACACTGTTGAGTGGAAGAACTTGTAACAGTCTAATTCTGTTATCCATATCCAAGGGAAATATGGTTACTTGGATTATGAAACTATGGCCCAGCCATCTTCACCCTAGTGGCCTCTTATCAAATTGTGGATATCAGATTTAGGAGCAACTAAAGATGTGCTACCTACCTCAGAAACAATTACATTCATCACTGATTCATTCAACAGTTTATTACCTGTCTGCTGTGGACCAGACCCTGTGCTAGGAATAAATACAAAGAGAAGACAGGTTCCTACCCTTTGTGGGTCTCCCAGACTGGCAAAGAAAAGCCTTTTGAAGGGCACTAAAGGAGGTCGGGCAGTAATCTCAGCACTTTGGGAGGCCAAGGTGGGTGGATCACCTGAGGTCAGGAGTTCAAGACCAGCCGGCCAACATATGAAACCCCATCTCTACTAATAATACAAAAATTAGCCAGGTGTGGTGGCACGTGCGTATGACCCCAGCTACTCAGGAGGCTGAGACAGGAGAATTGCTGGAACGTGGGAGGTGGAGGTTGCAGTGAGCCAAGATTGCGCCACTGCACTCCAGCCTGGGCTATAGAGCAAGATGCCATCTCAAAGGGGGAAAAAAAGCACTAAAGGAAGGTACCAGATATTTATTGGGGCATTTATATAGGTTAGTCCCTATTTCATATCTGAGGCCCAGAAAATGTAAAGCAACGTGCCCAAGTTCACACAGTATGAGAGAGCTAGAAATGATAACCCCCGTGTGTCTCATCATGCTCTTTCCACTACACCAGTGATACACTGCGTGGTCCCCACAGCCATGTGCTATGATGTGGGTGGCCTGTGACGGTGCTGCCTGTCGTGACTGCCTCCATGCACGGGAAGCAGCTGTCATATGGCTGCTGGAACCCCCATGTTCCTTCTTTCAGGACACTCTAGACTGGGGAAGAGAAGCCAGGAGTGCTGGCCTCAAGAGGATCTGCTGCGTCATTGTCAAGCCACCTGAAAGCCGCTCTTGGGCATACATGGGTGGGACTGAGGAATGTCCCCTCTCAGCTTCAGGAAAAGAGTGTTCTTCTAGCCAGTGAACCAACCAGCGTCACTGGGAGACACTTCGATAGCTCCCCGAGGATAAACTGGGCAGCAGATAGCCCTGGAATAGTGGAGCTGTCGCCAGAAGGGTTGCCCAGGGAATTGGGAGTTTAGGACAGCGGGGAGAAGAGGGAAATCGTCTTTACCCAGAGCATCGACAGGAAAGAGGAGCCACCAGATTAAGCAGGACACTGCAAAATGAGCATGAAGGTAGGAGAAATACCTCCAGGAAGGAGGTACAGCCATGGGGCAGCGCTGATGCCAAGAGATGGGCAATATGGGGACAGGCCAAGGTTGGTGACTCAACAGTGATTAAGAATTGGGACCTTGGGGGCTGAAGAAAGTAGGATTCAACCAACAATTGTTGAGAAAAGACATCTATAATTGCTTCTTCTCAAAGTCCAAGATGCTGTGAAAGTTGAACGTTTTTAGTGGCAAAACCAGTCCTGAATTGACGTAAGGCTGTCTGTAATCTTCATTCCTCTCTCTTAATGTGACTATTCATACTGTTTTGCTACAGAAATATGCATATATCGGATTGTGGATGATGCGGGTGGTATTATATAGTAGTGAAGACAAGAATAGAATAACATGTATGAAACTCCAAAGCCTAAATTTCTAAATACATCTATTCTCAAGGGTTTCTGGCAGGGGACTGTGTGTCATGCACTCACTTCCTCATTATCTCATTTAATCCCCACAAGAATCTTGAGAGGAAGGTATTATTTCCCTCATTTTGTAGATGAAAAAAAGTAAGATAGGGAGGCATTTATTTGACCCAGGTCCCACAATCAGTGGAAAGTAACAGAGCGCAGCTTGAACCCAGTTTCTGTGCCTGAGCCATGCATTCCACTGATGGGGATGGTAGAGCAGCAAGTAATGGCTTCAGGGGAGGGAACTCAGGGGCATCACTAAGCTTCTCCTGATAAGAACAGGATAGCTTGTGATCCTCCTTTTACATGCTCCTGCCCCTGCTTGTGACATCTCCCACAGTTGTTTTGGGTTTTATTTAAAAAGAAACAACTGCTGGACTAGAGCCTCCTGTCAGCATGGAGTTCTAGCAATGCTGAGTTAGAGTGAAATCGAATATTTTTAAAAAATCTAGTGTCTTTCAGATACATGAGAAGACCCCTAAGACCATAGTTTTAAAACTTTAAGCAGTCTCCAATTCCATTGCAAACTTGATGAGCACGAAGAACCCTCTCCATCGGATACTGCACAGACACCTCCACCCACGAATCCCAGATTAAAAATCTCTGTTCTCCGCTTTTATGGGATCAGTAAATTTTCCATGACAAAATTAATAGCAAAAAAAAAAAAATTCAACTGGAAAGAGTCAAGATTATTTCAATTAATATGTCAATGATTCTGTGGAGCTGTGATTGCTATAGAAGCCTGGAATATTCCCTAGCCAAAGGGTGTGTGTGCATGTGTATGTGTGTGTGTGTGCGCGCATGCGTCTGTGTGTGTGTGTCTGTGTGTGTGTGTGTGTCTGTGTGTGTGTGTGTGTTTAAAGTGTTGAGAAAAGCAGGGGGCAGGGAGGTTCAGGTGAATATTCTCATTTCTCAAGAAAATTACCTATACCAGTATTATTAAATCCTTACAGTTCTTTTGACCTTTCTGCTCTTATAAACAACCAACAGGTCAGTCCTGAAAGCAGGCACTAGATTAGAGGTCGCTTTCAGTTCAGGATCTTGCCATTTTCTCTGGTCTGTATGTACTTGGAGACTTGGGATCTCCTAGGCAGGTTCCTTGTCATCATCTGCAATACTAACTTACAAACCACCGTCAGGGCCCCACTGTAAAAAATCTCCAGCTGGCATCTTAACTGTCTAGTTTATTTTCCCCTTGCTCTTTTGATTTACTAGGGTTCTAAGCCGTTATTTTCTAAAACTAAATGTTTCCTAGTCTTTTATATCTCTGCTTGATAGTTGTGATAACCTGCTCCCAAGAGTATAAAACTAGAAATGATGAATAGAAGAAGCATGTTCACCATTAGCCAACACAGAAAACAGCTTATTCTCAGAAATTCAAAAAGTTGATAATGGCAGATTGGGGTTTTTACATGATTACCTTTATGACAGTTCTGTCACTCCACTGGTGTGACAATATATTCAGGCTGGCTTTTTTCTGACAGGAGTATCCATCGCTCATGACACTGGACTGAGGTCTAATTCTGATTTGTGCATTTGGTAATTGATAGAAACTGATGGTGCGTGCATGTTGACGTGAAGTTTAAAAAATAGGCATGTTCGTACAGAATGCTTGTATGCCCCTCATTTCGTAAATGTTAATAATATAAGATTAAATGATAAATGCAGTTGAGTGAAAACGGTTAGGTTCTTGAAGTCTGTAGTCAATTTAACCTGGATTTGGATATTGAACCACTTTTCTGCTATATAACTATAGGTAAGTTACTCTATATCTCTATACTTCATTCTCTGTCATTAAAATTAGTATTACCCCATAGAGGAGTTTTAAGGATTAAGTGAGATAATACAGATAAAGCACTTAGGACAGTGTCTAGTTCAGTATGTGTTTGCTCTCATCAATATTACCTCTCAGAATAATAATGATTTCCCAGCTCTATTCTCCCACCAGATTCCTCTCCAGCATTGTTTGGGCCTAAATACAACTGAGCCTCAAAATGTGCCAAGCGGTATATTTGGTATTTCTCCCAGCTGTGATAGATTAGAGAATTCGTGCATGGATGAGGGAGAGGGGAGGCAATTCTCATGTTGCCATAATGCTTTGCATGACGTGAGATTTCATGCCTTTATTACAAATAGCTTTTTTATATTGTATAGCAGTCTGTAGGGGCTCAATGTGTTTCTGCTGAACTGAGCTGAAACAGAAGACAAAGAAAATGACCATGCCCCTTGCACCTGCTTGCACTCTGGGGCCATCCCTGCGCTGGCCCTGTAGTCATCACTGGTAGATGGTTGTAGAAGACCTATTCCAGAACAAAACATTCTGAGGAGTCTGGCGGGCTTGTTCCTATCACCCCAGTGCCCAGGAGCCCGGAGATGCCTGGTTCATCTGGAATCATCACGGGAATTCTGCCATGCTGTCACTTGGCCCTGCAGAGAGTTGGACAGAAGACTGTGAGGGGTTCTGCCAGCACCTGGACAGGCTCCCTGTGAGAAGGGCCACTCATCTTGCTTTATGTTTTTGTCAGCTTTAAATTGCTTTCGGCCTAAAACCACCTGTCTTATTCCAGTTGAAATTCAATAAGCATCTGGAAAAAAAACAACCCAATTAGGAAACCAGTAGGAAACCCAGTCAATACCTTTCTTAGTTTGGCCAAAGTGTGCATATCCTCGTTTCTTGGGAAACATAAAATTTCAAAATCTGTGTCCCACTGAGGCAGTCATTCTAGAAAAGGAAAGGTTGATGAGACCTAAGATGTTTAAATCATGCTAAATAAGTCTTACAACTTGGCTCAGCAAAAGCTAACGCTCTGGGCTTCTTCTGTTTGGGTTGGGTGCTCTGGAGGGAAAAAGGTTGTCCTCATGAGGACAGATGCAGACATTTTGCCAGACTGCTAATGAGGGAACTTGGAATATTTAAACCTTTAAAAATGAGATTCTCAGGAATAAATAGCCCTGTACGAGGTATCATAGAAAGCAACATCATAATGACGATTTTATTTCTGATGATAAATTGTGGTGTCGTTTCATTGCATCCCCAGACCTCAAGTTCAACTATAAAATCAGTGAGGGTCAACTTGCTGTGCTTACTGGAACTTTTCCATGGCACTAAAATTTTGCAATGGTGTATAGTGGGCAGAGCTGGCAGAAATATCTACTTTTTTATTTATTTTATTTTATTTATTTATTTATTTTTGAGACAGAGCCTTGCTCTGTCGCGCAGGCTGGAATGTAGTGGTGCGATCTTGGCTCACTGCAACCTCCCCCTCCTGGGTTCAAGTGATTATCCTGCCTCAGCCTCCTGAGTAGCTGGGATTACAGGCACCCATCACACCCAGCTAATTTTTGTATTTTTAGTAGAGACAAGGTTTCACCATGTTGGCCAGGCTGATCTTGAACTCCTGACCTCAAGTGATCCTCCCGCCTCGGCCTCCCAAAGTGTCCTAACTTCTTTTTATGAAAGAAAACCTTTTCCCTGGCAGAACTATACCAGCAATACCTTCTAATACGTAACAGTAGACCTTAAGTTTCTAGAATATAGATAACAGGAAGAAATTTACAGTATTACTTTTCCACATTTGCTTGTATCACTTTTTAGCTTCAGTTCTTTTTCCTACTACTTTTACTGTCTAAAGACAAATGCTCAGATTTCTTGCTTACTTGGCCTTCTGTACTTCCTTGTGCTTGTGCAAATTGGGTTTTTAATATTTATCTATTCTGGTAACTTTTTATTATGATAAGACTGGCAGGAGGGAGAAAAACCTGAAGCATACTGAATTACTTACAGTGGCAAATTATATTGTTATTCTAATACCATGAATAAAAACAAAAAACAATGGGCTGGAGTCAAGACATGTGGGTTCCAACTCCTGTGCCTCCGAGAAGACCGCTGGCATCTGGGGAAATTTGTGTGAGAAAACCACTCAGGTCCGTCCAGCCCTGAATGGTGGGGACAGTGTCCCAGAGTGCAGGGAAAGAGGTTGAGGAGCCAGTGCTGAAGCCAGCCTCTCTCAGCAGCACATTTCCTCCCTGACCTCATCTCTTTTTTCTTTTCTTTTTTTTTTTTTTTTTTTTGAGACAGAGTCACGCTGTCTCTCCCAGGCTGAAGTACAATGGTGCGATCTCGGCTCATTGCAACTTCCACCTCCCGGGTTCAAGCAATTCTCGTGCCTCAGCCTCCTGAGTAGCTGGAATTACAGGTGCGCACTATGCCTGGCTAATTTTTGTGTTTTTAGTAGAGACGGGTTTCACCATGTTGACCAGGCTGGTCTCGAACTCCTGACCTCAAATGATCATCCTGCCTCGGCCTCCCAAAGTGCTGGGATTATAGGCATGAACCA
Organism: Piliocolobus tephrosceles; assembly: GCF_002776525.5. Taxonomy (NCBI): domain Eukaryota; kingdom Metazoa; phylum Chordata; class Mammalia; order Primates; family Cercopithecidae; genus Piliocolobus; species Piliocolobus tephrosceles. The sequence goes on from NC_045438.1 coordinate 48,723,411, forward strand.
CTATGCCTGGCCTAATGTCTCTCATCTCTGTCAGGAAGATAGTAACAGCATCCCTCCAAATGCCACTAGAGACTTAGGTTAGGGAGTTAAATGAAATCCTGGGCTATAAAGCGCTTACCTCCAGTCCCTGACGCTGAGTCCCTGAGTACACACTGCTTATTATGGACCACATGGCCCCTGAACAGCAACCTAGACAGACTCTGGAGCCAGACTGGCTGTGCCACCTTGGGCAAGTTACTTAACCTCTCTGAGCCTTGTCCTTAACACAGTGATAATAATATGCATAGCATAGGATTATTGTAAGGACTTTAAAAATCTTGATAGGAGTATTGCTTACGGTTTGGCACGTGCTGCATGCCTGCTGAGTGACACTCCATAACCCAGTGGCAGTTATTGAAGCAAAGTGCTTTACCATGTTATCACTTTCCATTCTCACAGTTGCTTATGAGGTACTGTTTTGTTCTTATCCCCATTTTACAGACAGGAAAACTGAGAGCATCATCATCCAGATCACACAGCCAGCATGTGGTGGAGGCAAGGTTCAAATGCAAAGCCTGTCAGCCTTACAGTCTGTGCTGGGCCTGTATCCCTCAGGAAACAGCCAGGGCAATCTAAACTGCTAAGATGCTTCCAGCACAGGCCCAGGCACCAATATCCTGAGGAAGGATGTCAAGGATCTAGAACACTCAGGCCAGATGCACTGGCTCTTGCCTATAATCCCAGCACTTTAGGAAGCTAAAGTGGGAGGTGGGAGGGTTGTTTGAGGCCAGGAGCTTGAGACCAGCCTGTGTGACATAGTGAGATCCTATCTCTAAAAAAAAAAAAAAAAAAAAAAAAAAATTAGCCAGGTGTAGTGGTGTGTGTCTGTAGTACCAGCTACTGGAGAGGCTGAGGCAGGAGGATCACTTGAACTCTGGAGTTTGAGGCTGCAGTGTGCTATGATGGCACCACTGCACTCCAGCCTGGGTGAAAGAATGAGACTCTGTCTCAAGAAAAAAAAAATAAAAGAAAGAAAATGAATCTTGAGCACTTGTAGTTCAAGAAGCTCCCGTTCCCAGGCACCCCAGCACCCTCATTTGCAAACCAGATTCACGGCTGAGTGTAGCAACACTGCCAAGAGGGCACTGCATACACTCTGCTTAAAAGTCAAGCACTTTTGAAAACATCTGCTTGGAATTGGGAGCCACTGATTGAAATGAAAAAAAAAAAAAAAAAAAAAAAAAAACTTAGCTGCCAAGCAACCATGGAAAGAGGAAGAGGAAAAAGAACCAGTGACAAACAGCTAGTTAACACATAGCCACAGATGGTCACACAATAAGAGCCCAACCAAAAACATAACCTAACATATAAAGATGACAGAAGTTTTTGCCAAAAGTTATTTTACACTTCAGTAAGGGGAATAGAAAACTGTTCTTTTTCTGTTGAATGGCACAAATCTACAGGGCTCATTTTCTTTATTGGGACATTCCTCTCATTTGTTGGCTCTAATGCACGGCTGCCCCAGTGCAACTAAGCTGGTGGGTATCTGACTTTTGCAGGAAAAAAGCTCCCTGGCCTTTGTCCTCACTGCTCTGGTGGCAGAAGGAGAGCTGGTGCTGGGACCTTGGAGGGAGAGCTTCCTCCTCCCTCCCAGCTCCCACATCAGGACAGAAAACTAACTCCTGCTAGCAGTACTTTGGAAGAAATTCTGCTCTGGACTTTCTAGGTCACGCAGTCAGAGGGATTTAAATCCAGGCAGTTCGGAGTCCACACCACCTTGTGAACCCTTCTGCTTCTCTGTGATGATAGTTTAACCTTATCTGACCTTGGCTAGTGTGCCTGCCTCAGAAAGAATTTGTTTATCCTTAACGAAAAGGATCTTGCATTTTTCTAAACTCTGAAATATCTCTCTTCCAATCCAAAATGAACATAACTTAGAATTCAGAGCTGAAATCGCATGCTCATGCTCAGCCTGAAAGTGGATGGGAGTGCTGAGGTAAGGACGGGGCTTCCTTGGAGAGACCTTAAGGAGGACCACAGGCTCCCGGGAGCCAGGATTGGCCTTAGTTATAGGAACAGGGTTCAAAACACGCCCACACAGCATCCTCACTTCTCAGAAAGAGAAGAGCCTTCCCAGGAATCAAACAGCCCAGCCACATTTTATCTTATGAAACTATTTGGCCTAGATTCTCCATCTCGCTCACCTCCTACATCTAATTGATTCTCTCTTCATTGTAAAAATTCTATGAGCCCCTTTCTACTTTCACTTCTTTTTACTTCATATCTTAAACTTTGCAGTCACCTTACCAATCTCCTTGTTTTCTCTCCTATTTTCTCATCTACCCTGCAAAAATGTCTGATTATCTCTTCCCTTATGCAAAAGAATTCAGACCTCCCCATTCCTTCTATGATCAAAGTTCAAAGTCTTTATCCTCAGATTCTTCTGATGCTGTGATGATTCCCACTCAGCTGCGTGCATTATCTCCTCCCAACTTGTTTTTCCCTAGTCCCTCAACACGCCTCATGATTCTCACCTGTTACCTGTCACCTTTATCCTCCCAAACAACACAGATACAGGTGAGATGGGCCCTCACTCTGGCTCCACACTTAAGGGGACCCTCCTCTGGCCTTACTCCTCCTTCTAGGGCAAAAAATTGGCAGAGCTAAGGGAATGTACCCACTCTGAGCCCACATCCTGCTATCTGGTCCATGCTTGGGACGCCTGAGACCCTGGTACAGTGGTTCAATGGCAACTTTCATGGCCTGTGCAAGTGACGGGGAAATAGACTGAGTTTAAACTTGCAGGCCTGGGTGTTTCCCCATGTGCATAGGAGGCTCTTTACAGCACAGGTGGAGCCTGAGGGGAGGATTCAGGATGGGAGTGTGATGTACAAAATGGTGCATGGTATTGAGGAAGCCAAAGGAGTTTCAAGAAGAATGGAATGGTAGATAGTGACAACCATAGCAAAGGTGAAATAGGACATGCACTGAAACATATAGGAGGATTTGGCAATTTGGAGGTCTCTTCATCTAAGCCTGGGAAAGCACCTCCAATAATTCTTCTCATTTTGAAGTCAAATCTATTTTTCTTAGTCTGTGTGTACCACTATAACAAAATACCACAGAATCAGTAATTTATAGAGGATAGAAATTTACTTCTCACAGCTCTAGAGGCTGGAAAGTGCAAGATCAAGGCACAGACAGGTTGAGTGTCTGGTGAGGGCCCCGTCTCTGCTTCCAGAATGGCACCTTCGACTCTGTATCCTCATATGGCAGAAGGGACAGAAGAGCAAAAGGGGGATGAACGCTATGTGCTCACATGGCGGAAGTGCAGAAGAGCAAAGGGGTCTGAACTTGTTCCCTCCAGCCCTCCAGCCCTCTTGTAAGGCACTAATCCATTCGTGAGGGTGGACTTAATCACCCATGACAATCACTTCCCAAAAGACCCTACCTTTTTTTTTTCTTTTTTTTTGAGATGGAGTCTCACTCTGTCGCCCAGGCTGGAGTGCAATAGTGGGATCTCAGCTCACTGCAAGCTCCACCTCCCGGGTTCATGCCATTCTCCTGCCTCAGCCTCCCCAGTAGCTGGGACTACAGGCTCCCACCACCACGCCTGACTAACTTTTTGTATTTTTAGTAGAGACAGGGTTTCACCGTGTTAGCCAGGATGGTCTCAATCTCCTGACCTCGTGATCTACCTGCCTCAGCCTCCCAAAGTGCTGGGATTACAGGCGTGAGCCACCGTGCCCGGCCAAGACCCTACCTCTTAATATCACCACAATGAGAAGTAAGTTGCAACATTAATTCTAGAGGGACATATTCAAACCATAGCAGTACTCTTATTATTACAACTACAGCACTACTAGTTGTACTAGTAGTTGTGGTAATAGCAATGATTGGATGGGGAAAACAGCAGTGAATTACCCTAATGATGTTAGAAGGGATTATTCTAAGGAAAGTCTCTGAAGGTAGAGTTAGCATGAAAGACTTTGATGGACGCTTTACTCATCAGAGCTACAGCAATCCACTCTATGAGCTGATTTTTTAAAAGTGGCCAATACCTACAGATACATGAAAAAATGCTCAGACTGGACATGGTGGCTCATGCCTGTAATCCCAGGGCTTTGGAAGGCTGAGGCAGGCAGATTGCTTGAGGCCAGGAGTTTCAGACCAGCCTGGCCAACATGGCGAAACCCCGTCTCTACTAAAAATACAAAAATTACCAGGCATGGTGGCACATGCCTGTAGTCCCAGCTACTCGGGAGGCTGAGGCATGAGAATCACTTGAACCCAGGAGGCAGAGATTGCAGTGAGCCTAGGTCATGCCAATGCACTCCAATCTGGGCAACAGAGCGAGACTCTGTCTCAAAAAATAAAATAAAATAAAATAAAATAAAATAAAATAAAATGTGGCCAATAGACCCCATATCTAACAAATGATTTCTGCATAGTTCATCATTAAAACAAAATCCCTCTTTTTGCCCTCCACTTATGTAAATTTAATTTATTCCCATTTATTAAAGCTACTTGCTGGGACTTGAAAATGCTTTCTAAGTGTTCATTCCATTTTGACTTTCACAATCCACTCCATTCAGCACGTCTTACTGCAGACTGAATTGCTCACTGAATTTGAAAGAGATCAATAAATAGCAGCAGAAACTACAGGAGGTCATTTATTATATTTTTTTATTAACAGGCCCAATAAATCTGAGCCTATTTTCTTCAAATAAATCAGCTGGAAATAAAAAATTGCTTTTGGGCAATTTACAAGGTTAAACCTCAAAACAAAATTTTACTTTCATTTGTGACTGGTATTAACATGACAAAGCCTCAACAAAGCTTGCTTAGTACTGAATTTATGTCCACCATTTGCACAAATATCTTTTGCATAGCTGTATGCAAGGAAATGAATAGATCTGAAACCGAACGGAGTGAAACTAAAAACACAGTCAATAGGCAGAAGTCCTCTGTATTTAAAGGGTTTGGGAAACATACGATAATTCTGATTTTTACACAACATTTCCCCAGGAACGTTTCATTTTGAAAATGACCTGGATCCCACAGAATTTACAGTGGCCACTTTAAGGCAGGAGGAAGGCGCCTGTAACTTCCAAGGCTGATTTGATTTGAGTTCATCTAGACAAGGGGTGATATTGCTTTGGCTTCAGCCCAGAGCATAATTTTCCCTTTGGTGAGCTGCGGTGGTTGTGAACAGTGATTAATTGACTAATTAGAATTTCAAAGGGCAGTGATAACAGTGGTGAACAGAAGGAAGTGACAGGAGAAGTTCAAGTCCATTAAAACACATCGCAGTGACTGAGTCTTCCTCCCATTCAGCAAGATTCCTTTCCCTGAGGGTCTCTTAGCCTCTTCTTTACTTCTCACTCTTCCTCGTACTAGCCTTCTTTGTGTTTCTCTTTATCTCCTTTCTTCAACCTCTTCCTTTGCATCTTTTTTCACTACCCGTAAAATAAAAATGAAAAACATTCCTCTCTTGCTTTATAAAGTTTTATTTTCCCTCTTCTTAAATTCAAAAGCAAGGTGAATTTCTTCTCCCCTTCTAACCTGTGGTCTCCCTGGTCTCTGTGTGGGGCTCCTTGAGTTTGCTTTTCCTCCTTCACATTAAGGGGTCACAATATCAAATGTATTCCCATATGCAATGGAACCCCTTAGGCAGCTGAGGAATAGTGTGAATTGTTTTGGGCAGATAAATCAACAATTAGGATTTTTCCCAGACACAATCCATATCTGTATCTTTAATACCATAGCCACATAAAAATATTTCACACATTTTCCTTCTTGCCTTAATTAAAACTACTTAGGCAAGTGGATGAAGCGATACCTGAGGTGGGGAAGGTGCTAGCACAGAGGCTAGAGGTACTCCTCTCCCTGCAGGCTCCTAAGCTGGAAAGGAGATTGGGGCCGCACTCTCAGGAAGAGACACCAAGGTCGCTCCATGTCCTGTGCACTTCAAATCGCTTCTGCCCCATAGAGCTGCTGAGATTTTGCAACAAGAAGTGAACTACATAAGCCTCTGACTTCCAGAAAGATTTACAACTTGTCAGGTTAGTACTGAAAACATTGCAGTTATGACTACATACATAATACACATAAGGAAATGTTGAATAATTACATAATAATTCCCCATGTAAGGAAATGTTGAATAATTACATTGAATCATTTTGCTACCATTATCTTATGAATTTGATTATTGCAGACAAAGGGTTTTGTGTTTTAGGTTTTTTCCCCCGTACTTTCCCTTCAATCTCTCTCTCTCTCTCTCGCTCTCGCTCTCTCGCTCTCTCGCTTTCTCGCTGTCTCTCTGTCAATTCCTCCAAATCTGTTTACTGAGCAACTCCTAGTAAACAAGGGAATGGAAACTTCTCTTATCATTACCTCACAGGGCTGGGGGCTTCTGTTTCTAACTTTGTCTTGGTTACACCTACCGAGCCTCTTGGTTCCTCCTCTCCTTATTTGTATAATGAGGATAATAGTACTTCGTATGCAAACTGAGTCTCAGATGAACAGTAACTAAATGCTATTAAATGTGATCATCATCCTGAAACATTCTGGGCATGGCCAAGGTAAACAAGGGATGATGCTGAGAACTCCCTTAAAAAAGACTCAAGAATTGGGCAGCGGAGCATGGTGGGTAAGAGCCTACACAGAGAGAACTGAGCTGTCTGGATTTGAATGCCGGTCCTGCTTCTAACTAACTAGGTGGGCCTCCAATCGCGATTTCCCCAAATGTGAAGTATAGGTATATCTGTGACCCCCTCAGAGGCCTGTAATTAGGGTTACACGAGTTAATATTTATAAAGTTCTTAGAACAGTGCTTTGAATATCAAAGTGCTGTGTAAATAAAACTTACACATTTCAGATTATGCTGGAATCAGGTCCCCGCTTTGTCTGAAAAGAAGCAGTCATGATTGTTGTCACTCAAAAGCAAGACTGAGTTCAACTAAGAGGCTTCCGCTGATGTGGGTAAGAAGTGACCACATGACAGAGGACACAGCAATCCTTTGACTGTTGGTCTTTAAACTATGTTGCTTCTCTGCCTCCTAACAATGTTCGCTCATGTGACCCACCCATTTTAAATGTGATGTCTCAGATTCTATTATAACTTCACGTAAGTTAATTTTTTTAACTAGGAGGTAGAATATAGGCAATGAGATAAAACAAGGAGTGACTCAGATTCAATTAGGAAATATTGGCCCTTTTGAATAATTGTCCCAAATATTACATTCAAATGAAAGTGCAATGGAGAAAAAAAAATAAAATAAAACAAAGAGCGACTAATTGCAGAACATATCTCATGACTCATTTTGAAAAAAATAGACTTTACCTACTTTATTCAGTAAAGCATGACCAAACTCAAAGAAATGACAGAAAATGCGAATGTGTAGATTTATCAATTATATCACCAAAAACTTTGGTAGACCCACAAAACATTCTTGTTGCATTTGAAAAGATCAGCCTCAATAATCTATACTGCTTTGGCTCTTTGGAATTAAGAACATGCATCTCTCTATATATATATCATCTGAAATATCACTTTAGCAGCACCAAGATTTTACAAAATTTTCTATATAACAGAGAAAAATAAAAAGTCTTACATGGGCCAGGCACAGTGGCTTATGCCTGTAATCCCAACATTTTGGGAGGCCAAGGCAGAAGGATCACTTGAGACCAGGAGTTTGAACCTAGCCTGGGCAGCATGGTGATAGCTTGTTTCTATCAAAATTTTTTTAAAATTAGCTGGGTTTGGTGCGCACACCTATAATCCCAACACTTTGGGAGGCTGAGGCGGGAGGATCACTAGAGCCTAAGAGGTCAAGGCTACATTGAGCTATGATCATGCAGCTACACTCCAGCCTGCCGCAACAACCACAAAAGAAAAGTAGAAGAAAGCTTTATGTGTTTAAGTTGCCTTGATGCCTTGATGAATCATTAAAGAGGCTTCCCCCCACCCTTTTTTTTGAGACAGATTCTTGCTCTGTTGCCCAGGCTGGAATGCAGTGGTGCGATCTTGGCTCACTGAAACCTCTGCCTCAAGCAATTATCCTGCCTCAGTGTCCCAAATAGCTGGGATTACAGGTGCCTGCCACCACACTTGGCTAATTTTTGTATTTTTAGTAGAGACGGGGTTTCACCATGGTGGCCAGCTGGTCTCAAACTCCTACGCTCAAGCGATCCACCCTCCAGGGCTTCCCAAAGTGCTGAGATTGCAGGAGTGAGCCACTGCACCCGGCCTCCATTGTTTTTATTTACACCTTTATTTAGCTCTCTAACAGTTTGCACACCCCAGAGCAATGCACCATAGTAATATTGGGAGTGAGTAATGAGATGGGAGATGGGTATATTTTTATTTTTTATAAATCGGTAGAAACAATTTTCCCTAAATGTTTTCTAAGCAATTATGAACCAACTTTTCCTGAAAGTAGATCATCTTAGGGAAAAGTATTTATGCCAAGTTGAGAATATCGAAACTGATTCCTTCCCAAAAAATCTGGGCCTTTGTGTAGGTGACCCATCGTGGCTCCACAGCTTCCTTCTTGCAGACAGATGGGGGAGAAGTAGTTCCCAAGGACAGCTGGGGTGGTTATCGGAAGTGAGTAGGAAGAACTATTATGGTTTCCTATTACAGGTGAAGATAGAACAAACTGGAAGGCAAACAGAGCAAAAAGAGCCCCTGGTTATGAGTAAAAGAAGTCCTGTGATTGTCTTAAGCATTGGAGTGGCTATTGTTAACAGAACTCCATCACTTCCTTCACCCTGCACACTTCAGATACCAGCTATAACTGTGTTCCTAATTGCAATTTACCAAAGGTTATGGATAGAGTTACACTTACAGAAGTAATTTATAAAGAATATATATTTAGTTTTTTTATAAATCCAGTTCTTTATCATCTGTGCTTTACAGATAAAGATGGAGAGTGGATTAAAAAATGTGGTATATGTACACCATGGAATACTACTCAACCATAAAAAGAAATGAAATAATGTTTTTTGCAGCAACTTGGATGGAGCTGGAGGTCATTATTCTAAGTGAAGTAACTCAGGAATGGGAACCCAAATATCATGTGTTCTCATTTATAAGTGGGAGCTAAGCTATGAGGATGCAAAGGCATAAGAATGATATAATGGACTTTGGAGACTGAAGGGGAAAGCGTGGGAGGGGAGTGAGGGATAAAAGACTACACACTGCGTACAGCGTACACTGCTCAGGTTACAGGTGCTCCAGAATACCAGAAATCACCACTAAAGAACTTATCCATGTAACCAAAAACTACCTGTACCCTAACAACTATTGAAATTTTTAAAATAAAATAAAAATAAAGGTTGAATTGCTAGAGAACAACCCAGTGAGGTTGTTACTGCCTTTCTGGTCTTTCTCCAAAAAATAAGAAATCTATAAATATTCAGAAGCTTTGACTACATCAAAGTGACTAACAGAACTTTGCAAATAAGAAACAGAAAATATTTGCAAGACAATTGGCATTTCATTCTTAGAGAAAGCTGTTCTCTAACAACAATAGTTTAGCATTTTTGCTCCCATTTTATTTGAAAGTAGACCCAATGGAGAAACTGTAGTTTAGAAGAAAAGACAGTATGAAAAGGAAGCCACGTCCCCCTCTCATCTCCATACATAATGTATGCTTGTGGGAGAGCTCTCTGGGGAAACAAACAGGCAATTGATTGCAATGAGTATTCTCTATTTATTCCAGTGATAAAAATGAAAGACTGGACTCAATATCAGATTTTTTTAAATTAAAGAACTTAAAGAAAAATGGTTTATTTGATGTCTTATTACATCATAAACCCTTAACAAATTTGTAAGCATTCATTTTATTTTAGTGTAATACCACTACTTAATGAATTTATTTTTTAATTGTAGGAAATTCAGGTATTTGTTTTCCATCCTGATTGTTTTAAATTCTATAGTAGCTTTTCCCTGAAGTAAAAATAAATGTGACAATCATAAATGGAGTGGGGAGGTAATTCATGCCTACATACACGTTTAATCAATCAGTCAGGATACTCATTATGCATGTGCATTTGTATCTACTTTTATCTGTCAAAATGCTTTAGGCTGCTGGTAATAGAAGATTCAGCTCAAAGTGGTTTAAACAGCAAGGAAAATGCATTATCTCCCCCAACTAGAAGTGGGACACCCCCGGGGTTGGACAATTCTGTGGCTCAACTATGTCATCAAGAATATAGTTTTCTCTCTTCTTTCTTCTGTGCCTTCGAGGACATGTAGGCTGTGTACTCCCACTGGCTTCTTTATGGTTGCAAAATGGCTGTTGTAAGTACACTTACGTCACTTAGGACACCATCTGATTTCCAGTGGTAGAAGAGTCCGTCTCTTTTCCAGTGTCTTTCTCTTTTTAGGAGCCAGGCAACCTCTCCAGAAGCTCGGATCCTACCTCAAGTCTCATTAGCAAGGATTGGGTTATATGTCTCTGCCTACAACACTCACAATCAAAGACAGTAGGAATGCCCTGATTGGTTTAGAGAGTTCAGGTTAGCCCTTAAGCTCCATTGGGGGTGGGGAAGTAGTATATTCGACAAAATTTTGGATTGATGAGCAGGGAAACTTGGAGTCGGGAGGTGGTCTGAGGTGGCTGTTGGGGAGGCAACAATACCAAACATTTATTAGCATAAGTATAGCTCTATGAAGTATGAACGTTATTAATTCTGAAATGTTCCTTGTGGTTTTAGGCATCCTAGCCTTTAAAATGAGCAATCTAGAATTCGGACACCATGTTGCTTTATTTTCTTAATGACTATCAGAAAAGACTTATGTACAAAGTTGTTTTTGTCTCTCTCCTCCACTAGAAGGTAAATTCCTGGAGAGAAGAGACTCTATTGGTCTTGTCCATAGCTGCATCTCCAACATCTAGAACACTTTAATCAGCACATGGTAGGCACTCAGGATTTTTTTTTTTTTTTTTTTTTTTTTTTTTTGAGACAGAATCTCACTCTATTGCTCAGGCTAGAGTGCAGTGGTGCAATTTCAGCTCACTGCAACCTCCACCTCCTGGGATTCTCCTGCCTCAGCCTCCTGAGTAATTGGGATTAGAAGCATGCACCACCATACCCAGCTAATGTGTGTATTTTCAGTAGAGATGGGGTTTCACCATGGTGGCCAGGCTGGTCTCAAACTCCTGACCTCAGGTGATTTGCCTGCCTCTGCCTCCCAAAGTGCTGGGATTACAGGCGTGAGCCATCATGCCCAGCCAGGAAATGTTTTTTGAATAAATGACAAAAGTTGCCATTAGAATGTTATAATCCCTCTCCAATCACAGTATATGTTTTTATATTGCAAACTGAATATGTACATTCCTGTATCTTTTTGTACACATGTGATTCCATTCCATCACCTGAAATGGGAGAAAACCACAATAGTTATTGTTCACTCTTCCATTAAGGCGGTTCTGTGACATGGGGCAGAGAAGAGGTTTGATCGTGTCATACTCCAATACAACCTCAGGATAGAAAAACACAGCTGGAAAAACACCTGTAAGCACCACAATAACATATTTAAAATTACCAATGCATCGGGCCAAGACTGGCAGAGACAAAGCAGGGAAAATTCAAGCACCAGAAACATTACATTTCAAGCTAGTACGGACTGGTTTGAAAACTGTAAGAGGATTCATCTGCTAATCTCTAAACATGTAATTTTTGATTTGCCTGCAAAAATTATATCATGAATAATTGAAGTCAATTGGGAAGAGTTACCTATTCTAGCAGGGTTTTTGATATGGACTATTTCAATTTATTTTAGAATTTATATACATATATAGGATACATTTTGTCAGATATGTAACCCCTGAAAGTGTTGAGATTTAATAGTATTTTAACAGCACTGAATATTTTACTTATCTGTTATTTCTAATACTTATTAAGCACCCTCACCCTTAAATTTTAAGAAGCAAAACTGTCAAAGAATCACAATTCCTCCTTTTAAGTATCTTACGGTCTAGAATAAATGTTGAGACATCCAGGTAAGCAATTATAATTCAAGGTTGTATGGGGATGTCTCAGGAGTAGTACAAACAAAATATTGTGGCAAATTCAATAGAAGATAGATATTCTGAGAAGATCAGAGAATGGCCCATAAAAGAAGTGGTATTGGGCCTGAGCATGTCAGATGGATTTGGGGAGGTGGATGGAAAGAAAGACTCCCCCAGAAGTTCCAGCCACAGGATTAGATCATGGTACAGTTAGCTAGAGCCATTACCAAGCCGTTCTTCAAGCGAGCATTTTATGCTCCACCAACATTGGACATTAGCTCTGTTTTCTCCATAAAAACATTGTTCTACAGTTTAATGTTTTTATGGAGAAAGACAGCATGCTTATTTAAATTGGTTTGTAATACAAAGCAGGTAGAAATAGAGACCACACTAAATGACAGAGAAAAACTCCAAGAAGGCCGGGCGCGGTGGCTCAAGCCTGTAATCCCAGCACTTTGGGAGGCCGAGACGGGCAGATCACGAGGTCAGGAGATCGAGACCAGCCTGGCTAACATGGTGAAACCCCGTCTCTACTAAAAAAATACAAAAAACTAGCCAGGCGAGGTGGCGGGCGCCTGTAGTCCCAGCTACTCGGGAGACTGAGGCAGGAGAATGGCGTAGACCCGGGAGGCAGAGCTTGCAGTGGGCTGAGATCCGGCCACTGCACTCCAGCCTGGGCGACAGAGTGAGACTCCATCTCCAAAAAAAAAAAAAAAGAAAAGAAAAACTCCAAGAAAATCTTGGCTGGGCGCAGTGGCTCATGCCTGTAATCCCAGCCCCTTGGAAGACTGAGGCAGGCAGATCACTTGAGGTCAGGAGTTCAAGACCAGCCTGGGCAATGTGGTGAAACCTACTAAATAATGCAAAAACTTGTTGGGCATCATGGTGCATACCTGTCGCCCCAGCTACTGGGGAGGCTAAGGCAGGAGAATCACTTGAACCTGGGAGGTGGAAGTTACAGTGAGCCAAGATCGCACTACTGCACTCCAGCCTGGGCAAAACAGCAAGACTCCGTATCAAAAAAATAAAATAAAATAAGAACAGCAAGACTCCGTCTCAAAAAAAAAAAAAAAAAAAAAAAAAACTTAACTGGCTAAAATGACTGATGGAGTCTAACATGATATAAATGTAAACTTTGATTTTTTTCACGAAATTTCTGCCCAAATACAGGATAGAATTGCCCTGGCTTAACAACAACTCACATAAAATACTTGGGGAGGGTTAGTTGACTACATGTGACATGTCTACCCTAAAGCTGATGCAAACTGTACTCATTTAGCCTAAAATGTATCATTCAACAAACATTTTTAAATTAACAGTCGGCAAAAATTACTATACAAGGAAATGGAGGTTTAACAATTGATAAAAATGATCCCAGTCCTTAGAGACACATAGCTTATACAGCTTATGATAGAGGTGAACAAACAAACACTAAATGTATGAATAAAGTATAAGGCCCCCAAAATAACAAATAATTTCCCAGTGCAAATATGGTCAGATAACACCAGAGTTATACCTCAATAAAGCTGTTAAAAAAAAAAAAAAAAAGTGATGTCCAAATTTAGCAAACAGCTTTATTGAGATATAACTTGTATACCTTATAATTTATTCATTGAAAGTGTACAATTTCATGATTTCTCACATATTCCCGAAGTTGTGCAACCAACACCATACTATAACTTTTGAGCACTTTTTTTGGCAGGGGGAGACAGAGTGTTGCTCTGTAGCCTAGGCTGGAGTACAGTGGTGCGATCTCAGCTTACTGCCTCCAGGTTCAAGTAATTCTCCTGTCTCAGTCTCCTGGGTAGCTGGGATTACAGGTACATGCCGCCACGCCCAGCTAATTTTTGTATTTTTAGCAGAGATGGGGTTTCACCATGTTAGCCAGGCTGGTCTTGAACTCCTGACCTCAGGTCATCCACCCGCCTCGGCCTCCCAAAGTGCTGTGATTACAGGCATGAGCCACCACGCCTGACCAACACTTTCATCATCTATAAAAAAGACACAGTAACCATCAGCAGTCATTTCCTGTTCACCCCAACCCAGCCCCTAAGCAACCACTAATCTACTTTCCATCTCTATAGATTTGCCTATTCTGAATGTTTTGTATAAATGAAATTATATGATATGTGGTCTTTTGTGACTGGATTCTTTCGCGTACCACAATGCTTTGAGGCTCATCCGTTTTCTATCGTGTATCAGTGTTTCATTCATTTTTATTGCTGAATAATACCTCATTGTATGGATATACCACACTTAATATGAACATTTGAATATTGATCAATATAAGAGATTTTTGTTTCTTTTTCTTTTTCTGTTTTTGAAAATGAAGTTTCACAATATAGACCAGACTAATGTCTATCTCCTGGGTTTCAGATGATCCTCCTGCCTCAGTCTCCCATGTATCTGGGAATAAAGGTGGGTGCCACTGCTCCTAGCCATAAGTTTTTATGCCAATATATGTTTTATTCTCTTAGGTATACACCTAGGCCATATAGTAACTCTATGTTTAACATTGTTAGACATTGTCAAAAACTGGCAGTTTTCCAAAGTGCACCCTTGCGGCACCCTTTTACATCCTCACCAGCATTATGTGAACAGGCTTTGAATTTTTCCACACTCTTGTGAACACCTGTCAATTTCATCTTTTTTATTATAGCCACTCTAATGGGTGTCAAGTAGTATCTCATTGTGGTTTTGATTTGAATTTCCCGAATGCACTTTGTCCATTTGTCTTCTTTGAAAAAAATGTCTGTTTGGATCTTTTGCCCATTTTAAATTGAGTTATTTATCTTATTATTATTGGTTTTTAAGAGTTCTGCATTCTGAATACATATTCTCTATCAAATATATGATTTGCAAATATTTTCTCCCATTCTATAGGTTGTCTTTTCACATTCTATTTTGTACTGTTTGCTACACAAAAGTTTTTAATTGTATAAGATCTAACTTACCTATTTTTTCTTTTGTTGCTTGTGTTTTGGTGCCATATCTAAGAAACCACTGCCTAACCTAAGATCATGAAGGTTTACTTCTATGTTTTCTTCTAGGAGCTTTATGGCCTTAGCTCATATATTTGTGTCTATTATCCACACGGAGTTAACTTTTCTGTGTGGTGTGAGAAAAGGGCTCAATTTTATTCTTTCGCATGTGGATATTCAGTTAATTCCAGCATTATTTGTTGAAATGTCTATTTTTTACTCACTTAATTATTCTGACACCCTTGTTAGCAATCAATGGACTATACATGTTAAAGTTTATTTCTGGACCCTCAACTCTATTCCATTGATCTATGTCTCTTCTTATGCCAGTTCCATGCTGTCTTGATTATTGAAGCTGTGTACAAAGTTTTGAAATTCGGAAGTGTGACTCCTCCAACTTCGTTCTTCATTTTCAAGATGGTTTTTCCTAATCTTAGTCCATTGTATTTTCATGATCAGCTTAGGACAACATATTTTAAAAGAATACTCATAAAGTGGAGTGGATCCCGAGGATACTGGGAGAAAGATTACAACAACTGGTAGTGTTTAATCTGCAAGATGAAATATAAAAGTGGAATGCAAGAGATGACTTCACAGGCTTAAAATGTTGCTGTAATACAGAAAATGATTTCAGTGAATTCTTTATTGCCCCAGATAGTTAAAATGATAGAAAGGCGAACATCAGCTCAGTATAAGGATGACCTTTAATACACTAAACTCATTCACAAATAACTTACATTTTCTTACACACTGGCCCACCCATCCTTGAAGAGATTCAAGTCTAGGCAAGATGACCTGTTCATCAGGAATGTTGTAGAAGAAATGTCACCATTGGAAGGAAGAAGATATAACTCTTTGATACGTGACCATGGATACCAGTGAGAAATGGATGCTGTCAGTGGCTATTAACTAATTAATCATCCAACCATATGAGATGGATACTATTATTATCCATTTTGCTAGATAACGAAAAAGGCTAAAGGAGATTTAGCAACTTGTCTAGCAGCACACAGTTAAAAAGTGACAAAGCTTGTCCTTGAACCCAGTTCTGTTTAACACCAAAGTCCATGCTCTTACCTGGTATGATCTGGACAAGAGTTGTAGTGGCAGATATAGGAAAAGAAATTAATATGAAAGATCACATCAAGGAAAAGGGACAGGAGCCATTGAATTGGCTGAATGTGGTCATTGACTAAGAGTATATTGCCAAAGATGAGTTTGAGGTTTCAAGCTTTACCAACCAGCAGAGAAGGGAGGATTTATTAATAGGAATATGAAGGCAATAGGAAAAACAGGTTTTGGTGGATGTGAAAAACAAGCTCATCCATTCAACAGGCAACTGTTGATATTCAGACTTGGGCTCAGGCCTACTGGCTCAAGAAGCCATGGTTTGATCCTTCTTCTAGGTGAGTCCAGGATAACTGATTCTGAGGCTCTGAACCTGGAGTTCTAGGGAACAGAAGTAAGATTAACAGAAAGATAATCTGAAAGGAAACACTCTTTGGGGAAGAAACTGATACTTGGTGTTGTCAGGTATGATAAATTTGAGCTGACAATAAAACATGCAACTATGCAGAAGACAAGGAAGATGTGGGACAGAACTTTAGATGAGCAGATGGGATTGGCCCTCAAGAGGTGGCTGAAGACAAAGTATTAAATCTCTAAGCCAAAGATTGTGAGGAAGGAAAATCAGAGGACTTGGCACTTAACTTTTCATCCTACAGTCCCACTGTGCATCACCTAAAACTTGCAACTTGTACGTCAAAGATTTCCTAAAGTCAGTGCCCATGAGAAACTAGCTATTAGTGTTTCTTTATTCAGAACTCTGCGCCTGGCACCTAGCACAGAGCTTTTACTTATAGTACATTATCTCGTATATGTAACAAAGATTGGATGCAGTTGGTATTCTCTCCAGTTTACAGATGAGGAAACTGAAATTCAGAGAGGTTAAATAGTGAAGGAGGCAGAGGTGGGCAGATCACCTGAAGTCAGGAGTTCAAGACCAGCCCGACCAACATGGAGAAACCCTGTCTCTACTAAAAATACACAAATTAGCCGGCGTGGTGGTGCATGCCTGCAGTCCCAGCTACTCGGGAGGCTGAGGCAAGAGAATTGCTTGAACCCAGGAGGCAGAGGTTGCAGTGAGCTGAGATCATGCCATTGCACTCTAGCCTGGACAAAGAGCAAAACTCTCTGTCTTAAAACAAAAACAACAACAAAAAAATAGTGAAGCAGAGCCAAGGGTGGAGCAAAGATTGAGACCCAATCTATCTGACACCAAAATCCATGCTCCTTTCAGTACTGCAAGGCACCATGCTGTAGGGCTCGGCTTCTTTGCCCTCTCCTCTGTCAGAGAAAGAGGGGGAAGCTTTCAAGCAGACTGGAACCTTCACCCACCCAATGCCCACCATTTTTCCTTTCTTCTTCCTCTCTTTTTATTCTTTCATACATTCATATCACTGAAAACTGTGTATTGTGCATGCACCATGTGCCAATCATTGGTGATACAGGTAGGAACAAGAATCAATTCCTGCTTTCATGGTGCTTGCAGACAAGAGAGAATTAAAGACATTAAACAACGAATTACACATTAATTAAAACTATCTAAATCAGCCAGGCATAGGGGCTCACGCCTGTAATCTCAACACTTTAGGAGGCCAAAGAGGGAGGCTTGCTTGAGGTCATGAGTTTGAGACCAGCTTGGGCAACACAGGGAGCTATGATGGCAGCTTTCTCTCTACAAAAAAAAATACAAAAAAAATTAGCTAGACATGGTGGTGCACACCTGCGTTCTTAGCTACATGGGAGACAGATGAGAGAATCTCTTAAGCCCAGGAGTCTGAGGCTGCAGTGAGCGATGATGGCACCACCGCACTCCAGACTGGGTGATAGAGTGAGACTCTGTTTCAAAAAAAAAAAAAAAATCTAAATGTTCTTCCCTTTATTTAATCCACAGAGAAAAAGAAAAAAAAAATACTAGAAAAAAAAGATAAAGTTAGCATTTGCTGTGAAATGAGTACCACTTAGGTTTTTTTTTTGGGCGGGGGCAGGGGTACAATTTGAGACAGGGTCTCACTCTGTAGCCCAGGCTGGAGTGCAGTGGTGCCCTCATAGATCACTGAAGCTTCAAACTCCTGGGCTCAAGGAATCCTCTCACCTCATCCTCCAGTGTAGCTGGGACCACAGGCACTCGCCCCACCATGCCCGGCCTACCACGTAGGTTAATTGCAGTATCCTAAGCTTGCCTTAGAATTACTGTTTCTATTGAAAAGTGCATTATGAGTTGCAGTCCCTTTAAGCCATCTCTTTAAAAAGCTAGCAAACTTAGCAAAGCTTTTTTTTTTAATTAGTTCAAGTGGTAAGTTTGAGTTTCATGGTGTGCATGTGCATGTGTGTGTTTATACCTAATACGTGTATTTGGCTTCTACCACTGAGGTTTCTGCAAAGCATCTCAGGCTTGGCAGGATCCCTTCCCTCGCTCAGGGCATATCTGGGCTAGTCTGAGTTAACTTGGGGTGGGGAGGTGAGGATAGAAAGAAGGAGGAACTGGCCAGGCACGGTGGCTCACACCTGTAATGCCGGTACTTTGAGATGCCGAGGCAGGCCAATCACCTGAGGTCAGGAGTTTGAGACCAGCCTGGCCAACATGATGAAACCCCATCTCTACTAAAAATACCAAAAATTAAACAGGTGTGGTGGCAGGCACCTGTAATCCCAATGACTCAAGAGGCTGAGACAGGAGAATCGCTTGAACCCTGGAGACGGAGGTTGCAGTGAGCCAAGATTGTGCCATTGTACTCCAGCCTGAGCAACAGAGCAAAACACCGTTTCAGAAAAAAAAAAAAAAAAAAAAAAAAAAAAAAAAGAACAAGAAGAAGGGACTGAAGCTCAGGCCAAGAAGCTGGAGAACCTGGTGGGGTCTGAAAATGCTTATTCTCTAACATCAGAAATATTGTCTAAAATGTTCCCGTAATAGGTCTGTGGGCTATCTTTGGTCCCGGGTGAAGTAGAATAGTATCCATTTGGGGATAATCTGATAACAAGCACAGACAATAACATGGATTCTCCCTCCTCCTCGCTCAATACTGCCGTTCTGTGATTTTGGCTCAGAAGTTTGATAAAAACAACGGTCTACACCCCAGGGGCACTTGTGTCATAACGTGTCAATGGTAATCACATAACTAAACCCAATTCTGCAAAGAACGTAAGTTTTAAAAGATAATTGGTGTATGTGTATGGTGGAGGTGGATGGGGGTTGTAGGGAAATTAACAGCCCCTGATTGCTAACCTTATATTATCATGTCACCTTGATCATTTGGCATTAATCTGGTCAAATGTATTTAACTCATTGAAAGAAAAGACAAAATCAGAAAAATAAAATATCTCTAATCAAAAATATACTTTCTGTTACTGTAACTCCTTATTGTCCTTTTTAACCTACTCAATCATGGAGGGATAGCTAACACTATTATTTTTTCAGCATGATTATTTTCCACAGTATATGTTAAACTGATTAGAAACTGTATAATTTTTAAAATATGTATTTGTGCATGGTTTTACATGTCTAAATTATACATGAACTCAGCAGTTTCCAGGCTATAATAATATGTCCAGGAGCCCTATGGTTGACTCTTACACATATATTTTGATGAGTCAAACCCACAACTCCTTGTATTTCAGCCCACTTATTCACAGGGACCAGTACAAACATGTTTGTAGCAATGCTATTCAGCATATAATAGTAGATGCAAAGAGTCAGAGAAGACTTGTGAGTTAAGAACTTGACTCCCACAAGAACTCCTACTTTTCCAAAATGGCCTTGAATTTTCCCCTTGACTAGTTACATGTTATTTCTAGAACCTCTAAACTTTACTGGTGGACAAAGTCAATCAAACCTTATGATGTCTCTAACTATTAATGAAAATGTAAAAGATACAGGCAGATACACTGTAGGCTAGTATTCTTCTTATATTTTAAAATTCCTTCTTTCTGTTCAAGGACTCTGAAGGATGCTGTTCATTCATTATGAATATTAGGATTCAGAAAATAATGGTCTAATACAAGGACTCTTGGAGACTTCATAGCACCTTAGGCGTTGCATTTGCAGGGCAAGGGGTAGAAAATGGTGGCATGCAGGAAACTATCCCAAGCTATTCTAGAGGTCAGGGAACAGGAAGGAACACAGATTAAATTTGGCTACTTAAATCACACAGTTCATTAATTTTTTTTTTTTTTTTTTTTTTTTTTTTTTTGAGATGGAGTCTTGCTCTGTCACCCAGGCTAGAGTGCAATGGCACGATCTGGGCTCACTGCAACCTCTGACTCCGAGTTCCAGTGATTCTTCTGCCTCAGCCTCCTGAGTAGATGGGATTACAGGCACCCACATCATGCCTGGCTAATTTTTGTATTTTTGTAGAGACAGGGTTTCACCATGTTGGCCAAGCTGGTCTTGAATTCCTGACCTCAGGTTAATCCTCCTGCCTTGGCCTCCCAAAGTGCTTGGATTATAGGCATGAGCCACATACAGTTTATTAATTTAAAACACACAGGGAAAAGCAAGGGGAAGGAGATATGGTCAGTTCATAAGGATGCACAGCAAACCCTACTTGACTTCTGGACTATGCAAGCTCCAAACATCCTGTCTTTCTCTGCACTAACAGTGTGGTCAGGGGACCAGAGTTGAGGTTTGAGCAAGGGGGCCCACAGACACAAGGCCTGCTACACCAATGACACACATTTGCTATGCAAAGAGATGCAGGGATGCTATGGTTTGAATGTGCTCCCCAAAAAGCATGTGCTGGAAATGCAATCCCTGATGCCACAGTGTTAGGAGGTGGGGCCTCATGGGAGGTGTTTAGATCATGAGGGTTCCAGCCTCATGAATGGATTAATGTGGCTTAAAAAAGGGCTGGGGTCTGTGAGTTCCATTTTCTCTCTCCAACTTGCTCTCTGGCCCTTCCACCATGCGATGACGGCAACAAGACCCTCACCAGATCTGGGCCCCTTGACCTTGTACTTCCCAACCTGTGGAACTGTGAGAAATACATTTCTATTCTTTATCAATTATCCCATCTGAGGTTATTCTGTTATAGCAACAGAAAATGGACTAAGATAAGAAACAAGGATCCCCTGGCCAATTTGCTTACTGAGCAGTGAAAGGTTTTATCTGCATTTCTTTTTTAGCACAGTTCATGTGAAACTCAGAATGAGACCATATTGAGTTACCAATGAGTGGCTAATCTGGAGATGACTGAGCTGTCAGCCTAGAGGTAGAATGATCAAGACATACGACTTGACATTTCTGTCTATAATATTCTTCTTTGTTCCAGCATATATTTCAGGTATTATGTTTATCTTTAACATGCCTCAGTATATGCTATATTACTCTGTATACTGAATGCGTGCTATAAGTTTTGCCTATATCGCATAAGGTACCTGCTTACTTACCACCTATGCCCAGGGTTTATAGTGGATTTCATTATTCCATTTGTGTGTGTGTGTGTGTGCGCGCTCTACAGCAGAATTGAATATTCTTAAGTGATGTCATAAATTCACATTATAACCAGTGTCGATTCTGATAGAACTTTTTATTCCCACATTCATCAGGGAGCTGGAGAATTGAAAAAACCGCCATGCAAAGACACGTCACTTGTACATCTCCCTCATGGAGCTCACTTATTAACTATCAAACCCAAGTAGTGTAGATACAGCCTACCTGCTTTTAGGGCATGTGGTATCAGCAGACATGGGCAAAGGGACTGTCTAAAAATTCCTTGGATAGTCAACTAGCTTTCCAGCAGAGCTAGTTGAAAGAGCCTGAAAATACCTGGCCCTCCATTTTCTCCCTGGCCTCCCCCTACCCTTCCAGGCCTCCTTGCTGTTCCTGCTTTATGATAGGTCTGCCACGTTTTCCAATGCACATTGTTCATAACACAACTCCAGTGGACACCACTTACATAGGGTACCATGAGAATAGCACACCCTAAAAATGGGCATCAGGGTGGCCCCAGCTCAGAGTCTCTGCATTTGCTGTTTTGGGGCCTGGAATTGTCTGCCCCATATGACCTTACAGCTTGTTACTTTTTCTTCAAGTTTTTGCATAAATGTAACCTTCTCACTGAGTTTTATCACTTTATTTAAATTACAGCTATCACCTTCCACCTCAAAGCCTCCTATCCCCTTTTCCTAGTTTCACCCCATAGTACTTATTTAATTTTATTTATTTATTTATTTATTTATTTATTTATTTTTGAGATGGAGTCTCTCTCTCTATTGCTCAGGCTAGAGTGCAGTGGCACAATCTCAGCTCACCACAACCTCCGCCTCCCGAGTTCAAGGGATGCTCCTGCCTCAGTCTCCTGAGTAGCTGGAATTACAGGCATGTGCCACCATGCCTGACTAATTTTTGTATTTTTAGTAGAAACAGAGTTTCATCATGTTGACCATGCTGGTCTCCAACTCCTGGCCTCAGGTGATCCACCTGCCTCAGCCTCCCAAAGTGCTGGGCTTACAGGTGTGAACCACAGTGCCTGGCCTTTTATTTTCTTTTAATATACCATATGAAGTTTTCCACATATTTTGGTCATTATATCTTACCCACCCTGTTCCTAAGGTGTGTATGTGTACATACACACACACACACACACACACACACACACACCCCAAATTGTAAATTCTAGGAGAGAAGGGATTTTTATGACTTTACTCATTGCTGAGTTTCCTGGACAAGGAAAGTGCTTGGCGTACAATGGGTTCTCATTGAATATTCATTCATTTAATACATCGACATCACTCTTTGGTCACATCTAGACACGTTCCTCTGCTACTCACCCAACCTCCATTCCAGGTGAGTTGGGGAAACTACAAATATGGGTAAGCTCAAAAATAGCTCCCAGGCCGGGAGCGGTGGCTCAAGCCTGTAATCCCAGCACTTTGGGAGGCCGAGACGGGCGGATCACAAGGTCAGGAGATCAAGACCATCCTGGCTAACACGGTGAAACCCCGTCTCTACTAAAAAATACAAAAAACTAGCCAGGCGAGGTGGCAGGCACCTGTAGTCCCAGCTACTTGGGAGGCTGAGGCAGGAGAATGGCCTAAACCTGAGAGGCGGAGCTTGCAGTGAGCTGAGATCGCGCCACTGCACTCCAGCCTGGGCGACAGAGCGAGACTCCGTCTCAAAAAAAAAAAAAAAAAATAGCTCCCAAAAGTCACTGTGGGATACGCTGTCCTTCTGTGACCAAAAGAGCAGGCAGATTGCAGGGAGCTGGGCAGGGGTATGGTCGGATAGAAGCAGAGACAAAAACTGTGTGAATCTGCAAAGTACCGAGTATTCACTGGCTCATGAATTTGCCATGCCAGATGGTTAGCTCAGCTAGGGACATTAGACTTACTGAAACTCTACCACGGAATCTCATTTTGAGGGGCTTCTGAACTTGTTTGTGGTAGGCTTTGCGCTCACTGATTCTATGTTTGTTTGACTGAGAGATATGTATTTCTTTGGTCTAAGGTAAGGGTTGTTTGTTCTGTAGGGACTCATAATGACTAAGTAGTTTGGGGATGTGGGCATTTCCTAAAGGAAATAACATAACAGTGTGATCCTTCCAATAGGAATATAATAATCCTGTCCCATTGTCACCATGGTATGGCCTTAGGATGTTTTTCTAGAGGGAGTGTTAGCTCAGGGCTGCCCCTCCCACATGCTCCTAGCACCATGCTTTCCCGTAACAGGGCGTGGATTTGAAAGAAGCCTAACTAGCTGAACCCCTGTGAAAGGGAATCTGGCTTAGCTTTTGAAACCTTCTTTGTTCTCAAAATCTGGACTCCTTTTCATTGTCGGAGCTCTGGAGCAGGCACCAGACATGTTGAATTCTACTCCAGATCCGGCTCACACTTGCCAGTCAATCTCCAGCAAATCACTGTGCCCGAATCATTGTCTCTCTTTTTTTTAGTTCTTTCATCTGTAAAAGCAGCACCTTGCTAATCAATCTCTCAGCCATGACATAAAGATCAGCTCAAAAATGGTTCATAAAAAATGACTTTAGGAAATGTTGTCATTCTATAATAGTGCTTCTTTTTTTATTTCTACTTGCAAAACCTATCTTCGTTCCTTCCTCTGCCTAGCTAGGATGCCTAGGGAACACCTAAACTTCCAGCAAATATTGTCCCTGCCTTGAGTTACACTTGAGTGCTCACACACAAGCCAGATGGGAGCTGATGAGTGTCAGTGTTGACTGATGCTCATGCCCCAGCCCTGGCCTTCTCACCCCTTCGGCATCACCTGCATCTGGTTCATCTCCCAGGACGCTGACGTGTGGCAGTAAGACAGAAAGCTTGTACCACGTGTCATTCTGTCCCATAAAAAAATGCAGTTATATCAGAGATCTATCATTCAAAGTTTCCAAGCGAAAACAATTCCTATGCCTAAGAGGAAGAATATTTCTGTGGTTTTGTTTGTTTGCTTTTTAACCTGAACCAGTGCCTCACTGGGGAAAGGAAACACTCAAGTGTTCAAAGACTAGGTCTAAACATTGTCCCAACACAGTGTTGATCAACACTTGGCCCGAGGTTGCACTGCAGTTTTAGTTGTCTGGGTTAAGTGTAGGGTAAATTCAAATTCTCACTGTTTTCATGGAATAATTGCTAATGAATATAATCATCTTCCAATGTCATCTGTTTCATTTGAAAGTTGGCAGGAATGAAGAAGGCAGCTTTCTTTAGAAATGATTAGAACATGGTTATTAGGGTGAGGTCATTGGTTTACAATTAAGTCATTTTTCCCCCTACAGTTATAATAACAGTGATGGAACCCAGAATCTTGTTGCTGGCTCTTTGGCAAAAGAAGGAGATCAAATTTTCAGAGTTTGGGCTGCCTTCCCTTAGTTGAAGGAATATTTTCCCACACCCGAGGCTGCTGGTGGGCGGCTGTCCCTCATACCACATGCATTTCTCTATGCGTCAGGGCTCTGCAGGCCAAGACGGCTCACAGTATTCGCCAACTTGGAGCTGAAGGCTTCTCAACATGATAAAGAGGAAGATATTTTAAATTAAATTCCCGTTTGGCATTATTGTCATTTGATCTGTCCTGGGCTAATAAAGGGAAGAGCTATTCTTTAAAGAAAGAGAAAAAGCATAGCCAATGATTTTGTGCTCCCCATGAAAGAAAAATATCTTCTTGCTGGGGTCAGGAAAAGTTATCAGCTTCAGACCTCTAGGCAGGATTTAATTTTCCACATCATTATTTTTGCCCTCATAGTCACCATTTTTTTAAGTTATGTCTTTATCTCTTTTCCTCTCTTACAAACAAAACATGTCAAAGTCTTCACAGACCTATTTTTGGCAAGCTCTGAAAAATCTGTAAAATATTTAAAGACCATCAAGGGGAAAAAAAAATCCACTGGAATTAGAACCATCAGATTCTAGGTACTCATTGAAATAAGTACAACTTCAAATTCTGCTGCCCCATTAAAGATTGTTTTTATTTGTTTGTGGGTTTGAGATGAAGAAATAGTTGGAAGAGTCTGGAAACAGGAACTGAGACCCGCCTTCTCGTGCGGGCTATGTGGTTAACTAGTTGTCAGGCCCCAAGCAGGTCACTCAACCTACCTGAACAGCTGGATTACACACGTATTAAGAACTCTAACAACCCAAATGCCTCCAAGCAAGTGGGCATATTCAAGTGCTGAAGTCATACATTTTGCAGTTGCACATCTAGAATTTTCTTAAAATACATGCTTTGAGATGAGAACTACTAGGCAAATGGCATCTCCTCTTGCTTTTAAAACTTGAGATTTATAGAGTCCTTGAATTGTGTCTAAGAAATTCATAGCGATATGCCCATTGTAAAGTCTCAGGGTACACATTTATATTCTGTATAAATATTTAAACAGAGAATTTGAACACAGATAGTCATTAGAAACGAAGCGAGCTACAATATCATATAGCTGCATAAAGCAGTAAAACTTCATGGTTAAGAGGGTAGGTTCTGGAGCCACGCAATTGGGGTTCAAATCTCTGTTCTGACATTTATTAGCTCTGTGACCTTGGGAAGCTGACTTAACTCCTTCATGCCTCAACCTTCTTATCTGGACATGGGGCTAATTCTGTAATTCGTATGACTGTTGTAACGACTCAAGTCGATCATACATTTGTATCAATTACCTCTATTACTGGCACAACAGCAAGCATTCACTAAATGTTAAATGTTATTTTTATAACCTGAGAATTGGGTCAAAAATGAAGAGCCTGAGACCTGAAACCCTCATCCATGAATTATTGCTTTCGTCTTCTTATGATTTCATATCTGATAGAGTTAAACAAAATGGTCCTGAATGATCTTTGATTTTTTTAGTTTCTTGGTGCCTTAGTTGTTTCCACACATAGACATTGTAAGATAATGTAGGACTATTCAGGATTAACTGTGGTCAACCAGTCTCTTGCTATTTACATGCAGCTAACAAGCAAATGGTGAGGACTTGACTAGTAGTGCTAAGGGACCATTTTCCTTGTGTAAGTAACAAGCTAAAATAAAGTCACTGTGATTCAGAGAAACAGAAAGGGTGGGAAAATATGTGAACAACTTCTTCATTCCAGTGGGAACCTGGATGGAAACCCTCTTTTTGGAAGCCAAGAAGGCAAAGTTCCATTTTTTCTTGGCAAGGCACTTTACGAGACTCAGTGTCTTTGGACTCTGTATTTTGGTAGCTTGGAATTAGCCTGGGAACACTTTCATGCCCAAGTGATTTCAGAATCTCTCCCTTAATAACAGAGACTCCAATTTCTAGTGTTCAATCTTTCTCAAGGCCAAGTGAAGTATCCATTTGCATCTATTTCAAGTCCCCTTTCACTTGCTTTTCACACCCCAATGTTTATTATAACTTTCAAAGAAAGCACGTTTGTCATTCACAAGGTTATATACAAGTTAAGAGAGAACTTCAATATTCCATTGTATTTCTTTCAAAAAGAGTAGCTGCCACTATAACAAATACATACTGCAATTTATTTAATTTATTTGGAATATACTATGAAGGCCTCGGGGTCCCTTATGCCATTGGTTCATCTACAGATAGACACAATTTTTTTAGGATTCTTTTTCTCTATGAACTAGCCCAAGCCAAAAGAGGGAAAATCATTTCTTCCTTAAGGACCATGGGCTCTGACTCTATGCTGGGTAAATCTATGTTCTCCAGTTTGTTGGCACTCAATATGTGATTTTTTTTTTTTTTTTTTTTTACTTTTACTAATGGTATAAATCCTATAGGTTGGCTACCTCTAAAAACAGGATGTTTTGGCTGGCTGATTGTATGGGAGAATTGGAATTCCATGTTGGATAGGTACAGTGGCTCACACCTGTAATCCCAGCACTTTCGGAGGCCAAGGCGGGTGGGTCACTTCAGGTCAGGAGTTTGAAACCAGACTCACCAACACGGAGAAACCCCATCTCTACTAATAATACAAAAATTGGCCGGGTACGGTGGCTCAGCACTTTGGGAGGCCAAGGTGGACGGATCACCTGAGGTTGGGAGTTCGAGACCAGCCTGACCAACACGGAGAAATCCCGTCTCTACTAAAAATACAAAATTAACCAGGTGTGGTGGCTCATGCCTGTAATCCCAGCTACTCGGGAGGTTGAGGCAGAAGAATTGCTTGAACCTGGGAAGTGGAGGTTGCGGTGAGCCAAGATAGTGCCATTGCACTCCAGCCTGGGCAACAATAGCAAAATTCTGTCTCAATAATAATAATAATAGTAAAACAAAAATTAGCCAGGCGTAGTGGCTTGTGCCTGTAATCCCAGCTACTCTGGAGGCTGAGGCAGGAGAATCACTTGAACCCAGGAGGTGGAGGTTGCAGAGAACCAAGATCACGCCACTGTGCTCCAATCTGGGCAATAGGATAAAACTGTGAAACTGTGTCTCAAAAATAAATAAATAAATAAAAAGAGAATTCAGTGTGGTCAGGAAACTTGAAATCCTGCTTTAAAGCTGGACTTTCACGTTTAGCTCCCTAAGCAATCGTGACAACCATTATTGAGCTTTACAAACATGTTAGTAATTGGGAGATTATGGAAATGAGGAACGACCAGTTTTATGTTTTAGAGAAATGATGCCAGGAAGACCACTCTTTCATTAAATCAGATCTGATCCTCCACATTAGGCTATGCAGGGAGACTTGCCATGTGGGAGCCCATGGCCCACCTTGCCAGGATTTGGAGTGTCTCCTCTGACAACTACACTAGCCTCAGGGGACACTGCCTGCCTGAACTCGGTTGGCAACCGCTGACTTGAGATTGGTTTCTGAAATCCCCAAAGCACTCTGAGACTAGGCTGGAACATGTAAAGAAAACCCTATTAAATGACTAGGAACAACAAAAAGAATAAAATAACACACTATTTTGTTCTATGCTCCCAACACAGCACTTGACCATCTTCCCCCTTTCCCAGCTGTAAGCCTGCATCCATGTGGCAAGGCCATTATTCCCCTCTACCCAGCAGGACCCAAAAGCATGCTTAGACTCCTGGAAGCCTAGACCTTACCACCTACTAAGTTTTGGTATATCCTGCCTTCAAACACTTATTTTCCCTGCATGTTTACACTGGAAAATATATCCCTATCATGCAGAGGAGACCGGCTTTATTAACAGGCCATGGTCTTTCCCATGGCCTCAACAAGACAACCACATCAGAATACTACATTCACATATTGATGGATGAACACACCCAGTGGTAGGACGTTGTTTTATTATAAAGGGTTATTATAATACAAATGTCACAGACATTTAGAGAGTGGACCAGTATTCCTGGGTGCTAAGGCGTTATTTGCAGCTCTAGTGGGAGGCAGAGGAAGGTACACATTGTAGGCCTCCAGTTTCTTTAATAGGGAAGACCTTCTTAAAGAGGGTGAAGCAGTTTGGAGGAGAAGCTGCTGCTGTTGTTGTTGCTGCTGTTGTTTCTCCTGGGGCCACGTGTCTGACTGTTGCTATTTCAGGGCAACTGGGTCACAGCTGTGCTGCCGGCCACAGGGCTTCTCTAAGCAGAGACCCCAAAGACAACATGAGGAAGGCCACCTGACAGAGTGGATTCTTGCTTTGCCTGGCTGTAAGGAAGAAAGAACTTCAGTTGCCCTAAGCTGTTCACAGGTTCTGGGACCTGGGGCTTGAGCCCTGGGGCGTGTGTGTGTGTGTGTGTTTGTGTGTGTGTGTATGATTACAAGCTGTATCTTGGTATTCCTTTTTCAAATCCACATTCCATTACCCCATGTTCAACTCAGTTGGTTTCCAGGAGCCCTCCCAAGAGAAACAGCTGCTTGATGCCTTAAAGAGGAAATGTTAAAAGCTCTTGAGATTTAGAATTTTAGAATCTGCCTGGTTGATCACTTCCTCTCTGCTTATGGAAACAAACAGCACTAACTCCTCTTTCTCAACACAAACACGATTCCCAAACGATTGTTTTCCTATCTCGAATACAGTTCTATCAAGGAAGAGCAGATGACACCAGGTGGCCTGCAATTAAGTTGCAGATGCTAATAATAAAATCGGTTCTTGGTCTTATAGCATGGATACTGTTCATCATTATGCTGCAATTGAAAAGTGATACAAAGATAGAGACCAGAGAACTTCTGCTTGAAGCTAGACAGTTTCTTGCCTTTGAGATACAAAGAGTCAATCTAACACAAGTGATTACTGATTTGGGAACATTACGTTAGAACAATTAATTATCCCATAGTAAATGCATTGTTGGTTGTCTCTGCTGGGGTTCTTTAGTAAGGTGAGTTATAGAACTGGCAACATAGCTCTTAATAACTGAAGGGACTTTTTTCTTTCAGAATACATGTTAGTGAGAAGGGGATAGTGTTTGGGTTTGGTTTGGTTTGGTTAAGGTTTGGTTGTCAAGTTTTAAAAAACAAGAATTAAGCTGGGGACCAGGTGTGGTGGCTCACGCCTGTAATCCCAACACTTTGGGAGGCTGAGGCGGGTAGATCACAAGGTCAGGAGATCGAGACCATCCTGGCTAACACAGTGAAACCCCATCTCTACTAAAAAATACAAAAAAATTAGCCAGGTGTGGTCGCGGGTGCCTGTAGTCCCAGCTACTCAGGAGGCTGAGGCAGGAGAATGGTGTGAACCTGGGAGGCAGAGGTTGCAGTGAGCCAAGATCGCGCCACTGCACTCCAGCCTGGATGACAGAGCAAGACTCCATCTAAAAACAAAACAAAACAAAACAAAACAAAACAAGAATTAAGCTGGGAAACATCTGCTTATCCCTAACACATACACAAACACACACGTGTACATATACATGCATGCTCGGACTTTATATTTTTCTCTTCTCTTCTCTTTTTTTTTTCTCTCTCTCTCTCTCTCCTCTCTCTCATAGATTACCCATATCCTTGGGAGCTGGCAGAACAGTAGATTCAGAAACAAGAGCTAACAGGAATAAGTTAGAAGTCTTTTCATTATCATTTATCTTACCCTCATTCAGTTAATGTATTTTCCTCTGGCGATTCTTTTTAAACAGAATATTTCCATTAAAATTGTTTCTTTCTCTCAACTTCAGCCTGAAAATTTTAAGGTAGTGGGGTAAAGTTTATGTGTGTGTGCTTTAAAACAAACAGTAGACTTTTTTGGGTGTTGAAAATGATTTGTGACAGCATCAGTACCATTCATTTGTGTTATTTCACACATTCTTCCATAAAGGGATTCATCTCAGGACTCATTTATTCTTGATTCAACTCGATTCTCATCACTAGCTTTTGGTGCAAGTACAAAAAGAGTTCCAATCCTCCTAAATATTTGCAGTTCAGATAGACATAAAATAATAAAGGACTATTCTATAGTGAAAAATAAAATATTTTAAGGAAAGGATTACTTTGTATCAACCATGATCAGGTTCATAATTTATCTGACATGCTTGTAAACAAACAGCTGAAAGATCTTCAGCCTCCAAAGTATTATGAATACTTTTGCAGTGAAAAAGTAAATGTGTTCAAAAACAAAATGATGTGTAAATTTAACTAAAAGTTTGTGTCGCTACTAGTTTACTGGTATCCAAAGAATATCACACACTCTTTTTTTTCATTTACTGATTCATCCAATATTTATTGAGTCCTTAACCTATGCTATGTACTTGTACTAACTGTTTGGAATGCAGATGTCCCTACTCTCAAAGAGTTTACAATCTAGTAGGGAGACAAATAAACAGTTCCAATGAAGTGCTGCTGAAAATAAGGGAAGAAGGCCAAGGGCGATGCAATGGAGCATCTATGCCTGAGGACACAATGTTTATTTTAGTCAATTTGCCGTGGTCCATGGACTAGCTTCACAGACTCAGAAACCTTAGCATAGATGAAGATCGTCTCTCAGAAGTGAATTCCCATTGGCCAAGTAATTAGAATAACTAATAATAAACTAGAATGCCAATGTATTAATTTGCCCTGAGAAATGGAACTGCCCTAGAAACGAGATCCTTAAGTTCAAGGTTCAGCACACCACAGGCAACCACAGTGCAGCTCAATTACAGTAAGAAGGCTTCTTGGTAAGCTTGAAATGGAAGAAATTAAGGTTTGATAAAAGATCCTGAGAAATTATAATGACACCAAGCTAAGATAGCCTGGTACATCCATCTCCTAAAATGGGGAGACCTGACACTGTGATGGCAGAAGTCAAAGCTGGAGACAAGAGCACCTTCTCTAGTGGACAGTTAGCACCTTCAGGCCACAGCCGGAGCTGGCCCATCCTGAACCCCTTAGGAGATGCCTTTAATAGTTGCCATCTACCTTAATTGGCTGGGCTGATACTCAGCTGGAATGCAGTTGTGGTCATATCAGGGGTCTAAAATCTGGTTTTGTGGGGGCCTAAACCTTATACAAGTTTGTGGGGCCTCTTAAAGAAACAATAAACCTTTATAAGTAAAAATTAATTATGAAAATAAATATTTACTTGGAAAGTTCCCATGCAAGTGGGGACTCATTTATTTCATAGAAAATCTACCTCTGCAAACCAATTGTTAAGTTATGGAAATATCTTCATGCTCTGTAGTTGATAAAGCACTGCCACCCTGACCACTCTGGCCCTTCCCTGGGAAACCCTAGACCTCCTCAGATTCCAGCAATTAAAGGATTAGTGGCTGAGAGTATATACCATCTGTTCTGAGCATGGAAATTGGTAAATATGTTTAATGTTTATCTCTTTTTTAGACATAGGTATATATTTATGATGTAACACATGATGTATTGATTTTACCATTTAATTCTCAATGCTAAGCCCTTATTTCAAGTTCTTGGAAACCTCACAATCACCCCTGAATGCTAACAATTAATACAAGTCCAAAATATTTAACATTTATTTCACAATCCTCCAAACTGCCAAATAGTGGAGTTGAGTGGAAGCTTTATGTCTTAAGCAGTACTGGTTTCTAGGACATTCCCAACAAGAGCTCCTAAGAAAGAAGCTTGGTGAGGGTGGTAATCCGTGATAGTGCAGCCCAGGGTCCCGAAAGACTAGGAGAGGAGGCAGTAAGGGCATTTTCCTGTTTGTTTATTTTAATCCAGGAGCCGGTACAAAGCTTTCCCCAGGGGAAATTTGATATATTATTAAAAGAACAAAGAATGGGTGTTTAGTGAACAACAAACAGCAAACACATCCTCAATAATTCTAACTCTTTGCAGCATAAAATGCAGAATTCTGCCGTAAGAGTACAAGTCCTCAAAATCTACCCTCTCCCTGATATAGGTACATTTGTCAGGGGGTGGGTGGAACATTTTTCTTGTATCTTTATGAAGAAGCAATTGCCGTATTTGACTACGGTACTTAATTTTCCGCAAATTTCCCAGCAGCTTGGTGTAAAGTTGCTCTTTGGAACATTTGCAACATTGTCAACTTCATCAAGTCAAAAAGAGCAGTTTATGAAAGCAGTCACTTCCCCCCGCAAGCCTCAGAAGGAGCTTCCTTTGGCACTAAGGCATCTCCATATGATTTGTAGCTGTGTTTCCCAGGGGGAAGATATACAAAGGACACTGTGAGAAAATCTGCTCCTTATTTAAACTGTGAAGTGTTGATAGAACTGTCTTCTTCTGACAGTCAGTGACGACCACTGGGGATGTGAAATGCAAACAAGCAAACATTGTATTTTTTTTTTTTTGCATTCTGTCCTTTTTAAACTAATTTGTACAAAATCTACAATTAGGATTCAATATTTTACATACTGAGAAAACACAGTGTATGGTTCCTAGAAATGTGACAGTTTACATAGTATAGAACCTGGCTCACAGTGAATGTTTGATGAATAACTGAGGAAGGAATGAATGAAGGAATGAATGAATGAATGACTAAAGAAGCAGGCCAGCAAATGGCTTTCTCCCTGAGAAGGCTCACAGATTAAAAAAATAAATTTACAGTTTTTACTTATTGTCTAGCAAAGAATATACAGATCCTAGAGCAGTGGATGACAACTTTGCTAAACGAGTGAATGGCAGCATAATTTCCCTGAGGAGAGAAGCTGCTTATCAGAATGAATACTCCTGCAGAGACTGTAGACGTGAGTGCATGTGCACGTGTGTGTGTGTGTGTGTGCACATGCACACGTGGGCTGATAGGGGAGACTTGGAGGAATTGGGAAGTGGCATTTCAGAGCTACAAAAAGGCTCATGTGTAAACAGTCTGTGTGATCAAGCCAGGTGTTCAATCCTTCTAGGAGGCAAGGTACCAAGGTACACTGGGAAAAACATAGGCTTTGGTTCTAGACAGATAGGGGTACCAATCTGCAACTTACCTGCCGTTTGACCTTGACCAATTTAACTTACCTCCCACAGTTAACTCATCCTAAAGCAGTGATAATAACATTTACCTCTCCAGGTCATGTCTGAGAAACAGAGGTAATGATGGCAAACACTACTACATGCCAGGCAGTTCTAAGCACTTCATGTACATTACCCCGTTTAAACCTCACAAAAGCCATATGAGACAAGGTGCTGTCTTTGCGAATGAGAAAAACTGAGACAAACGGGTTAAGCAATTGCCTAAAATATATAGCCTAGGGCCTGTGCATGGTGGAGTCTCAATAGACAGTAATTGTCATTATTTATGGTCACAGTCCTAAATGCTTTACCTTCATTCTCTCACCTGATCCTCAAAGAAAACATATGTGCTTAGAATGGTGCCTGGCATAAGGCAGGTGTTTGATAAATGTTTGTTAAGTGAGTGAATGAATCTTCACTTTACAGTAGAATTAACTGAGGGTTAAATATTTGCCCAGAGCCACACAGCCTGAATGTGAACCCTGCAGATAAACTCCAGGACCTGTGCTCTTAGCATTGCCAGTCATTTGCAGTCTCTGCCGTCATCCCCCTGGCATCAGAGAAAAGAAAGGTGCAGATGGGGGAAGGGTACAACACCTGGGCATATCAGAATCATCTCAAGAAACCAAGACAGACCGTCTGCAGGGTTGTTTCGAAAGCACAGAAGCATTTGTCTTTTCCTTTCTCTTGTTCTGTCTTTTTCATCTCACCCTGGATATCTGCCTCGGCTCCTAAAAATCTTTGCTCTGCAACCTCCGGTTTCTAATTCTGGCTAACAGAGAGAAAAATATGAGAAATTGTACTCTAAGCTATCCATCATTCAGCTAAGACTTCTTAAGGGTTCTTAAGTAATCAGCCATTTGGGGCTTAGGATTATATTTGAGAGAAGAGTGCTGTGATGGGTAAAGAAGTATGCAATCCATTTGAATACATGATTCTCACAGGCTGCAAATAACCAGGCCTAAAAAAGCCTAAATCTTAAAAAAAAAAAAAAAAAAAACTGTATTTTAAAAAAAAGAATGAAACATTACTGAAAATATGATACAGTGGCTGTAATTGAACACTCCAATTGAATTAATTACTTTGACATACGTTATTTCTATAGTAGTAATAGGTGCACAGAGCTTCCAAAAACTATTGCTTTGATTTAGAATTAGAAACCATCATGGGTATTTGCTTCTAGCTTGATGGACTAATTGTTAAATTCTATCATCCCTAGTGTTTCAGTAACTTGGTGTGATTAAGCATGTATAAAAGCTAAAATTTTAAAAAGAAAGAAAAGCTCATTACCAAATCCTAAACAGCTTCAATAACTTTGTGCCAGTCTCTGAAGGACATTTGTGCCTTGTTATGACAAGGAATTATTCATAATATGTGCCTAGCATATAGATTGCATCCTTTATTTGAAACAATAAAAGAGTCATCCTTAGTAGCTGATGGAAATAAATAGGCAGGCAAAATTTAAAGGGAAGAGAAAAAGACCAACCAACAGGCCCTATAATAATTGCTTGTCAGTGTAACATCAAGTAGTTCATCCTTTTAGGAACTCGTTATGTGGCTAGCCCATTATGTTCTCCGGATAGAAAAAAAACATGCAGTAATTCACAGAAAAGCAATGACAGGATTCTGCCAGTTTACCTAATAGTATTGACGAGACAGGAGAATTATGGCTTACAAACAAAGAGTGATTCTATATTTGGAATTGTTTTGCTCTCTTTTTGTCCAGTCAGAATTTTTTTCATTTAAAAACTATCAATATCCCTGAAAAATATTAAATATACCACCAACAGCTTTTTGATCTGACTATAAGAGTGCACAGTTTCTAGATTCTTGCTCAATTACTTGCTTACCGAAACCTCTGCTGTGGCTAGGAGAAAATAGACGCTATACTTTAGTGCCCCTTGCTGGTCAACCTGAAGAAAATTGGAGGATAATGACTCCAAGAACCCAGGTTTCAATAAATGGAGTGGCAAGTTCTATTCAGACAGGTAGGAAGCCAAACTGATGTGGCCAAAACATCTGCAGCTAGTATAAAGAATCATTACGATGCGATGAGGCATTTGGAAATGCACATATTTTCTTAGAGAGGAAAAAGTGCAATAGAGAGAAAAGCTACACATTAAGTCTTAGCCTAACTTAAATCCAGGAAACACATTCCTATGAATGCACTCATATGAAGTAAACTCTAGGCTTGAAGTATGACTTTGCTTGATTATGTCTCCAAAAATGTGTCTGGCCTCTCAAACCACAAGGGAAGTGATAGATACCCAAAAATCCCTAGTGGAATTCTCAGTTCAAATTAAATTCCAAAAATAATGCGAAAACTTCTTTCTACAGAGGAAAAGGCGTACATCTACAGTAATGCATTAGATAATTGAAAATAACATTACAGGCCACGCACGGTGGCTCAAGCCTGTGATCCCAGCACTTTGGGAGGCCAAGACGGGCGGTTCACAAGGTCAGGAGATGGAGACCATCCTGGCTAACCCGGTGAAACCCCGTCTCTACTAAAAAATGCAAAAAACTAGCCAGGCGAAGTGGCAGACGCCTGTAGTCCCAGCTACTTGGGAGGCTGAGGCAGGAGATTGGCGTAAACCCGGGAGGCAGAGCTTGCAGTGAGCTGAGATCCGGCCACTGCACTCCAGCCTGGGCAACAGAGCAAGACTCTGTCTCAAAAAAAAAAAAAAAAAAGAAAAAGAAAAAGAAAATAACATTACAGCCTATAGCAAGTAAATTCTGATTACGGTGAATTTTCTTCCCTGTTTGCCATTTTTTTAGGATGTGATTATATTACTTTTATAATTCAAAAACAACAGCTACATCATGGCTATACTGGCATCATCAAAGCTAATTATTAATAACTCTTAGGATTCCTGAGTAAGCCATCAGACCTAACACATCAACCCTATGAGAGCTGGACTTAGAATTTCATCTCCTCCCTCACAAGGTACCCATCAGGAATTTGCATTCACAAGATCCCCCTCTAGGTCCTAGAAAAAGTCTATTCAGGTAGACTGAATAATTCAGTGGCACACGGGGCACTGCCCCATGGGGCAGCCTCGGCACACATGCAAGCCAGCCTCAGATGCTCAGCCTGCAGATAGAATCTGGGACCAGGCACCAAAGACTGCTGGTCCTTCGAAAGCCTTGCAAGCTTCATGGGACCTAGAATAGCCAAAACACGCCTAAAAAAGAAGAGCAAAGCTAGAGGACTTACATTTTCTGATTTCAAAACTTACTACAAGACTACAGTGTGGTGCTGGCATAACAACAGATATATAGATCAGTGGAATCAAATTGGGAGTCCATAAATGAACACTCATGTTTATGGTCGTTTGATTTTCACCTACAGGGCCAAAACAATTCAACTGGGAAATGAACAGTCTTTTCAACAAATAATGCTAAGTAACTGAGTGCCAAAGAATAAGGCTGGACCCCTACCTTACACTATATACAAAAAGTTAACTCAAAATTAAAGACCTAAATATAAGAAAACTGTAGAACTATTAAAAGAAGATATATGAGTAGATCTTACCTTAGATTTGGCAACAATTTTTTAGAGATGACACAAAAATCAGAAGAAATGAAAGAATGTGATTTGACTTCATCAAAACTAAAACTTTTGTACTTTAAAAGACCCATCGGCCGGGCGCAGTGGCTCATGCCTGTAATCCCAACACTTTGGGAGGCCGAGATGGGCGGATCACGAGGTCGGGAGATCGAGACCATCCTGACCAACATGGTGAAACCCCATCTCTACTAAAAATATAAAAAATTAGCTGGGCATGGTGGCACATGCCTGTAGTCCCAGCTACTTGAGAGGCTGAGGCAGGAAAGTCACTTGAACCCAGGAGGTAGAGCTTGCAGGGAGCCGAGACTGCGCCATTGCCCTCCAGCCTGGTGACAGAATGAGTCTCTGTCTCAAAAAAAAAAAAAAAAAAAAAGACACCATCAAGAAATAAAATATAGGCCAGGTGCGGTGGCTTACACCTGTAATCCTAGCACTTTGGCAGGTTGAGGTGGGCAGATCACCTGAGGTCAGGAGTTCAAGACCAGCCTGGACAACATAGTGAAACCCCATCTCTACTAAAAATACAAAAATTAGCCGGGCATGGTGGTGTGCACCTGTAATTCCAGCTACTTGGAAGGCTAAGGCATGAGAATCGCTTAAACCTGGGAAGTGGAGGTTGCAGTGAGCCAAGATCATGACACTGTACTCCAGCCTGGGCTACAAGAGTGAAACTCTGTCTCAAAAGAAAAGAAATAAAATATAACCCATTAAATGCAACAAAGTTTTTGCAAGTCATATATCTGATAAAGAAACTGGGGCCAGGCATGGTGGCTCAAGCCTGTAATCCCAGCACTTTGGGAGGCCGAGACGGGCGGATCACAAGGTCAGGAGATCGAGACCATCCTGGCTAACCCGGTGAAACCCCGTCTCTACTAAAAAATACAAAAAAAAAACTAGCCGGGCTAGGTGGCGGGCGCCTATAGTCCCAGCTACTCGGGAGGCTGAGGCAGGAGAATGGCGTGAACCCGAAAGGCGGAGCTTGCAGTGAGCTGAGATCCGGCCACTGCACTCCAGTTTGGGTGACAGAGCAAGACTCCGTCTCAAAAAAAAAAAAAAAAAAGAAAGAAACTGAAACTAGAATATACAAAGAATGATAATGACTCAATAATAAGACACAGTAAAAATTAATTGCCACCAGGTACAATGGCACGCACCTGTAGTCCAAGCTGCTTGGGAGGCTGAGGCAGAAGGATTGGGATGTAGTGCATTACGATCATACCCGTGGATAGTCACCATAGTCCAGCGTGGGCAATGTAGCAAGACTCCATCATTAAAAAAATAATAATAATAATAATTGCCGATTAAAAAATAAGCCAAAGATCTGAATAGATATTTCTCCAAAGAAGATATATGAATGGCCAATAAGCACATGAAAAGATGCTTAACATCACTAAGTGAAAATCAAAATCAAAACCACAGTGATTTGCCATGTCACACTTACTAGGATGGCCATAATAATAATAATTCTTAAAAAAGACAGTAACACGTGTTAGCAAGAGTGTGGAGAAATTGCAACCTCATTCCTTGCTGGTGAGAATATAAAATGGTGCAGCCATTTCAGAAAAGAGTATGGCAGTTCTCAAAGTTATACCCAGAGTTTTCATGTGATCTAGAAATTCTACTTCTAGATACATACTCAAGACAAATGAAAACATATGTCCATACAAAAACTTGTACATGAATGTTCATAGTAAATTATTCATAATAGCCAAAATGTGGAAATAACCCAAATGTCCATCAAATGATGAATGGATAGACCAAATGAGATGTATTTATACAATGGAATATTATTTATCAATAAAAAGGAATGCAGTACTAATCCAAGTTACAACATGGATTAAACTTTGAAAAAACATGTTCTAAGTGAAAGACACCAGACACAAAGGGCCACATATTGCATGAGTCCACTGTGTTAGCATGCTAGGGCCACCATAACAAAATACCGCAGGCTGGGTGGCTTTAGCAACAGAGGTTTATTTTCTCACTGTTCTGAAAGCTGGAAGTCCAAGACCAAGGTATTTGTAGCTTTAGTTTCTCCTGAGGACTCTCTCCTTGGCTTGCAAACAGCTTCTTCTCCCTGTGTCCTCAAGTGGCCTTTTCTCTGTATGCACACATTCCTCGTGTCTCTTCCTCTTTGTAATGGACACCAGTCCTATGGGATTAGGGCTCCACCCTTTGGAAGCTTGTTTAGCCTTAATTACCTCCTTAAAGGCCCTATCTCCAAATATAGTCATATTGAGGTTTCAGCCTTCAAAATATGAATTTGGGGGAAATACAAGTCAGTCTATAACATCCGCTTATAAACAGGCAAATCTCCTTTTCAGTTGTGGCACATGACTGGACTTGGTTGAGTTTTGAGATGCTGATAAGCTTAAGGTCTGGGGCTTGAAAGAATCACTGAAGCTTTTTTTATTTGTTTTTTTCTTTTGAGACAGCGTCTTGCCCCATTACCCAGGCTGGAGTGCAATGGCGTGATGCCATCTCTGCTCACTACAATCTCCATATCCTAGGCTCAGGTGATTCTCCCACCTCAGCCTCCTGAGTAGCTGGAACTACAGGTGTGTGCCATCATGCCCAGCTAATTTTTGCATTCTTATAAAGATGGGGTTTCACCATGCTGCCCAGGCTAATCTTGAACTCCTGGACTCAAGCAATCCATCCGCCTCAGCCTCCCGAATTGCTGGGATTACAGGCATGAGCCACCATGCTTGGCCAAAGCTTTTCAAGTAGATAAGATGTATTTAAACATGTAATCTTTAGTATCCACAGAATAGAGATTTTTGCTTCTTTTGTC
Organism: Piliocolobus tephrosceles; assembly: GCF_002776525.5. Taxonomy (NCBI): domain Eukaryota; kingdom Metazoa; phylum Chordata; class Mammalia; order Primates; family Cercopithecidae; genus Piliocolobus; species Piliocolobus tephrosceles. Next base: position 48,763,545 of record NC_045438.1, read on the forward strand.
CCTTTTGTAGTGGTAGTGAGGGTGATTTTTGACATGGCCTCAATTATCTACAGGAATATTTACTTGACAATTTTGTGCCTCTGCCCTATAGCTGAGTTGGTCCCATAGAAAATTTCTATGGAATTCAATTCCATTATTTAAAGTAGTTTTTCTATGAACCAGCCATGGTCTGTAACTTGACAGTGTTAACACCAAATAGCAAGACCTTAACCACGGTTCACATACTCAACGAAGATACTACTCATCTTAGTTTTTCAAGTGGATCAGTTTTAGAACACATTAATTCTAACTGGACTAACTATTTCACAACTATCTAAGACAACTTTATAAAATGCTTTAATTTATAAAGTTGGTGTTAAAATTACATTCTGACTCTTCTAAAGATTGTTATTTTACAGTATCTTCTTAAATATATTTAAGAAGAATGTAATAAATATATTTAAGAAGAATTAAGATATATGTAAGAATATACTGTGTATTCTTACAGTATATTCTTAAATGTTCTTAAACGGTTGAGTTTGATGAATGCACATCTGTAGCATAATGTTAAGCTACCTTCATTTTGTTGCTATGCTAAAGAAACTTTTCAAAGTGTCTCATTTTAAAAATTGGTTTGTGTGTTTTGTAGGCTTACAAATTTTTCCATAGTACCATAGATCATTTTAGTGATAAAATTTGACCCTTTTGATAGAAAAACAGGTCAGTGAGTTCCTTGGGATCCAAGAGGAGTTGACTGCAAAGAGGCAGAAGGGAATAGTTAGAGTTATTCTATAATTGTTCTGCATCTTGATTATGGTATGACCATGCATTTGTCAAATCTTATACTTAACAGGGTGAATTTTACTGAATGTAAATTCAGATTTCAATAAACATGACCTTAAAAACTTACAAAATAAATAAATAAATAGGCAAATCTAGATTCGATCTGGGGTGATGAGAGCTTTGGGGGTGACAGGTAAGGGGTGTGGAGGCTTTTTTGGCATAATATTCTGAGGTTAACTGGGATAATAGGTGCACATCTCTGGACTATATTAAAGCCATTAAATTTTACACTTTAAATGAGTGAATCATATACTATGTGAATTAAATATCAATACGGCTGTTAACAAAAAACACAAGCTTAAGGGCAAAAGAAGTCATCGGCGAAGTCTCTAAGAGGTAGCAGGATTCTACCCAGAAGCATGGAGTTCAGAGCCAGGACTAGAGTCTTTACCCACGTATAAGGAAGAGCCCAGTTCAGATCTTAAACCTTATGGATTAAGGAATCCCAGGTAGAAGGGCAGGCATCATATCTCTGGCATATGCTTAGGGCTTCCCTGGTGGCAAATGTGGCTTGAACCTGAGTCACATAGGGTTGGCCTAGGGCTTTTTAAAGGAATTTTTTAATTCCTATCCAAGGCTGGCATTTATCTTAGAGACCAAAGTTGACATCTGCCTGGGAAGAAGAGAGTTCCCAAGGCCAGGCCTCAAGTAATCTCTCATGTGTTCCTGACTTCCGTCGCCAATTCCTTTGGAATTTGAACATTAGACTTTAGTTAGCATGTAATCCTTTCAGTATGATTCTTCCACAAACTCTGGGTTTTCAAAGCATAGGTCTGCCAAACTGCATTTATTAAGCACACATGCTATATTGTCATTGTCAGTTTACTTTTTTTTTTTGAGACGGAGTCTCAGTGTCACCAGGCTAGAGTGCAGTGGCCCAACCTCAGCTCACTGCAAACTCCGCCTCCTGCGTTCAAGCAAGTCTCCTGCCTCAGCCTCCTGAGTAGCTGGGACTACAGATGCGTGCCACCACGCCTAGCTAATTTTTGTATTTTTAGTAAAGACAGGGTTTCAACATGTTGCCCAGGATGGTCTCGATCTCTTGACCCTGTGATCCACCCACCTTGGCCTCCCAAAGTGCTGGGATTACAGGCATGAACCATGCCCAGCTGTCAGTTTACTTATTGATCTGTTCCACTAGTGTCTAAGATTCTGGAAGATGGGGGCCGGGCGCAGTGGCTCAAACCTGTAATCCCAGCACTTTGGGAGGCCGAAATGGGCAGATCACGAGGTCAGGAGATCGAGACCATCCTGGCTAACACGGTGAAACCCCGTCTCTACTAAAAAAATACAAAAAAAAAAAAAACTAGCCGGGCAAGGTGGCGGGCACCTGTAGTCCGAACTACTCGGGAGGCTGAGGCAGGAGAATGGTATAAACCCAGCAGGCGGAGGTTGCAGTGAGCTGAGATCCGGCCACTGCACTCCAGCCTGGGCGACAGAGCGAGACTCTATCTCAAAAAAAAAAAAAAGATTCTGTAAGATGGGAACTGTCACTTTTATACCTGCACTCCCAGTGCTTTGCCCACTGGCAAGCACATAAAATATTCCATGTTGTGTGATGAGTAAATGAATAGATGAGTACTTGGCTTTCCCTCTTTTTTAAGAGATGGGGATCTCACTATGTTGCCCAAGCTAGCCTTGAACTCCTGGGCTCAAGAGATCCTCCTACCTCAGGCTCCCAAGTAGCTGGAATTACAGGCACACCACCATACTCAGCTTTCCATTTATTATGTGTTAGAATGCTCATATCATCTTGCTTGTGCTAGATTGAGCCATTTTCAAAACTAGCAAACTAAATAATCCTAAATCATTGATTTTTCCAGAGTTGACATAATTTTCCATAATAATAGCTTAACATTCATTGAACATTTTTGGACCAGGCTGCACTAAGCAATTTAGATTCAAAATTCCTTTGTAGTCCTTACAATAAACCCCTGAATAGATATTCTTATTACCCCCATTTTACAGATGTGAAACTCAGGATCACAGAGATTAAGTAACCTGCCCAGGGCTGCAGAGGTAATAGTAGTGGAACCGAGATTCAAAGCTGCCTCAAACTCACACAGGAGTGTTCTGAGACTACCTTACTCCATACATAAAAATTACTGTCTAAGCTGCCCCTTATATTGAAAAGGGAACCATAGAAATAAGGCACACATAGAATGGGTGGGCTTCTTTCCCTGGGTCATAGATTCAGTCTGTAATCAACCAAAAGCAGAAAGCCTTCTCAGATTGTTTTCACTGCCTACTGACTCTTTGCTTCCACGGTTTTCATTTTATCCTTTCTTTCCCCTTATACATTTTAGCTGCACTTCACGGAGTTCTGCACAAAGGGAAAACTCAATACAAGCTGAATGCTTACCAGAATGGAACATTCTGACATTTCAGAACAACAGGCTCAGCTTGAAGGTGTTTCAAAATGGCATGCACCAAATGTCCTGAAAGTTGTTATAAGAGATTCAGCAGCTTTCATGTTGACCTCAATGAACAAAATTAAATGTTTGCTCATTTCATGGTTACCGTGTTCCAGTACAAACAGCCTGGTATTTTTCCTGTTTTCTATTCACCTCTGTTACCTTGGCCATGTCTATGTTATAACTGGACGGTACTCAAAGATCGTTGTCTGCGAGGGGTTAGGGAGAGACATTTATGCCCAGAGTGGGGCACCTCCTGTTCCAGGAGAGCTTGGAATCACTCAAGGCCAATGCCTACAGATTCGGAAAGTTAAAACAGAAGCAGCAGAGTTAATCCTCACACTCAAGGCATTCAGCGTGTCTAGAACTAAGCCAAAATTCTGTGAAAGGACAGGGTTGCCAATGCCCATGGTGTAAACTGTTCCCAAACTGTTCCCAGTTTGTTCTATTGAACTGCATGACCAAAGAGAGAGGAAGTCCAGGTATCACTCTTGAATTTTTTCAAAGCAGGAGCAAAATGCCCCCACTCCCCTACCATCCTCACCAATAGGCAAAAGTAGGTGAGCCACTCTTGTTGAAGGCCCCATGGAGAGCATTCAGTCCTTCTCCCATCCTGGTCCTGGTTTATGGCCGTGCTTGTATCGCCACCTATTGCTGGGTGCTCCGGGAAGGCAAGGCTAGATCTGTCCTGCTCATCATTGCACCTCCAGAACCCAGCACATGCCTAACTTAATACGCTTTCATTCATTACATAAAAGAAATATAAGGTCAATGGAGAAGAAATGCCTGGGAAATATATGGCTGGGAACTGACTCTGCTTTCACAGAGAAGACTTTTGGATGCCACAGAAGGTACCCCTTATACTAAGAAGGGAGTACTTCTGTTGGGCTCATAACCTCTTTTTAAAACTAAGGTGATTTTTATCATTTTAACACCATTTGAAAACACTGTAAAGTCTGGCTTTTTACTTATTTATTTATTTACTTTTTAAGAGACAGGATCTCATTCTGTCACTCAGGCTGGAGTGCAGGGGTGGAAACACAGCTCCTAGACTCAAGTGATTCTCCTGCCTCAGCCTCCTGAGTAGCTAGGACTACAAGGCATGTACCACCGCACCTGACCAAGTCTGGCTTTTTAAATGATTCTTTCCTAGTTTTTATTTCAGAACAAAATGGCATATTTAAAAACCAACATTTTCTTTCATACAAGTTTGAATATAATATGCATATATATATTTGAAATATATAATCTTTTGAAAATACTAAAAGAACAGAGATCAGAGGATACCATTTTCATAATGTTTTTTCAATTTTCATGAAAGTTGAAGAAGCTTAATATTTATATTATGAAATATTTGTTGGAAAATGTTTCTTTTTTAAATCAAGATTGTTTTTAAGGCTGGGTGCCGTGGCTCATGCCTGTAATCTCAATGCTTTGGAGGCCAAGGAGAGAAAATCATTTGATCCCAGGAGTTTGAGGTCAGCCTAGGCAACATAGCAAGAACGTGTCTCTACAAAAAAATCAAAAAATTAGCCAGGTATGGTAGAACAGCCTGTAGTCCCAGCTCTTGGGAGGCCGAGGCAGGAGGATCACTTAAACCCAGGAGTTTGAGACTGCAGTAAGCTATGATCACGACACTACACTCCAACCTGGACAACAAAGCAAGACCCTGTCTTTAAAAAAAAAAAGATTATTTTAAAATATTGCTTAAATTATCACGTTAATCGTCTTATAGTTGCTCCTCCAAAAAAATCTTATGATACAGTTTGTGCATGTGTTATATAAATATAATAACATTAATCAGCTTCTCATGTGTCTTGTTTAGAATCTGCATCATGTTTAATGTTTGGTAAACCTCCTATAACGGCTTTTTTTTTTTTTTTTTTTTTGAGACAGGGTCTTGCTCTTTGGCCCAGGCTGGAGCGCAGTGGTGCGATCTCGGCTCACTGCAACTTCTGCCTCCTGGGTTCAAGCGATTCTCCTGCCTCAGCCTCCCGAGTACCTGGAACTACCAGCGCATGCCACCACACCCGGCTAATTTTTGTATTTTTAGTAGGGACAGAGTTTCACTGTGTTGGCCAGGCTGGTCTCCTACTCCTGACCTCAGGTGATCTGCCAGCCTCGGCCTCCCAAAGTGCTGGGATTACAGGCGTGAGCCACCGCGCCCGGCATAAGGGCTTTTTAAATACTAATATATTGTCCAAATTTTCTACCATTGAGTTAATCACCATGAAGATTTCCACCTGGTATTTGACAAAAGCAAGTCCATGGCAAATCCCTAGATAGAATAGTCAACCCTCACACCTCTGCATTGTATCCAAACAGCCTCTCCTCATTGGAGGGAGTGGCTGCACCACCCAAGCTTCCTGAGTCGGAAGTGTGTCGGTTTGACTCTTACTTTCTATTATCTGCTGGGTCTCCATGTCCTTGCCTTTCTCCTATTTCTAAAACATGTGCCTCTCTCCCTGTGAGAAAGGAGAGGTGATCAGAATATTTCAAGTACTGAAATGAAATGCAAACAGGGCAATTTATGTGGTAAGTGGAAGTGGAACACGTCATGAAAGCTAAACCTGGGAGGAGAGATTGGAAGCGCCTCTCAGCTTTAGCAAAGGATTTCTAGATACAGGTGGCGGACACAAATTGCCTGTCCAGAGATTCACTCCATAACGAGACCAGCCATGTAGAACAGCCCCAGCGCCACCAGGGGACTGTCGCCACTGGCCCAGATCTTTGGGGCTCCGAGGCAAGCTGCAGGAATGACAGTCCTGCATTCTGCCACAACAGCCACATCCCTGCAGGGTATGGGGGACAGACAATGGGGTTAGTGCCATCAGCACCTTCATGCTGCCCCTGCCAAACCATCAGCCAAACAATGGGTAGAAAAGGAGGGAATAAGAGGAAGGAGGAAGTGATCTGAAATCAGGCATGGTAGGGGATGGGCTTGGGTAGGCAGAAAGGAAATGGAAAAGGACATCCATTTGTCTTCGGGATCTTTCTGTCATCTTTGGTTAACGGTTGAGGGGCATGCAACAAGCAAAAGGATGGAAGAATTGAATCACACTCTATCTTGACCGTGCCTTTCTCGTGTTTTCCCCCCGCTTCGTGCACTCAGATGCCCGTGAAAACACTGCACTCTTCTCCAGGCCCACACACAAACTGCACACACACACACACACACACACACACTCGCACACTTTTCCCAGTGTCTTATTTGCGTCTGTTCACCTCTGTGCTTAAAACTGAAATGATAGTAGCGAGGCTGTGCTGTGGACAGAGTGGTGATCTCCTTTCCCACTGTTTAGTTCCTGTATAAGATACCAGTTTTCCTGGACAGCATGGCAATATCACTCTCAAAGTCAAGATCAATTCTAAATATCTCCCTCGTGCTAAGAAGAACCCATTTTTCCTCCTGAGTCATCATGCTCTCCCTAACAAACTTCCAGGACCTCTCACTGGGGACACAGACAGGTGTGGTGTTGCATCCAATGTGGCATTTCCAAGCCAGTTTTCAGCACCCAAGCTCCCTGTTGGCTTGACAGTGTCAAGCCAGGCCACTAGGCTAACTGCAGGACCCGCAGCTGCTAGCTTTACGAAAAATCCGGTTTCATGTCAGACTCAGATAGATCCCAGGGAGCAAGTTGAATAAGAAAAAGTTTAATGAAGGCCGGGCAAGATGGCTCACACCTGTAATCCCAGCACTTTGGGAGGCCGAGGTGGGCAGATGGCCCGAGGTCAGGAGTTTGAGACCAGACTGGCCAACATGGGAAACCCCGTCTCTAGCAAAAATACAGAAATCATGGCAGGCACCTGGAATCCCAGTTACTCGGGAGGCTGAGGCAGGAGAATCGTTTGAACCTGGGAGGCGGGGGTTGCAGTGAGCCAAGTGTGCTCCAGCCTGGGTGACAAGAGTAAGACTATCTCAAAAAAAAAAAAAAAAACAGGAAAGAAAAAAAAAAAAAAAGGAGGAAGGAAGGAAAGAAGGAAGGAAGGAAGGAAGGAAGGAAGGAAGGAAGGAAGGAAGGAAGGAAGGAAGGAAGGAAGGAGGGAGGGAGGGAGGGAAAGAAAGAAAGAGAGAGAAAGAAAGGAAGAAAGGAAGGAAGGAAGGAGAAAGAAAAGAAAGAAAGAAAGAATGAAAGAAAGAAAGAAAGAAAGAAAGAAAGAAAGAAAGAAAGAAAGAA
>NC_045438.1:48770968-48835968 GCF_002776525.5 Piliocolobus tephrosceles
GAAAGAAAGAAAGAAAGAAAGAAAGAAAGAAAGAAAGAAAGAAAGAAAGAAAGAAAGAAAGAAAGAAAGAAAGAAAGAAAAGAAAAGAAAGAAAGGAAGAAAAAGAGAAAGAGCAAAAGCCAAAGCCAAATTACTGGGGGTTTTAAGCTTAGATGAATGGAGCTGCTGAGGTTGTAAATTCAGGCAAACATTCAACACTAGAAAAACACCATAATGTTAGCACTGGAGCTTCTGGGAGAGGCAATGGAGACGCAAGTTTTGAGAAATGATTCTGAAGAAGTTGGAAGAGGACAGAAACAGCAGACAACATTGCAGAGAGACTGCAGGCAGACTCCTTGGCAGGATCACCCTTGACTCCTCCAGGGTACCTGGCACAGGACAGGTGCCCAAGAAAAACCTGATGAGTCAATGAATGAATATGCGGTGACTGAAGCCTTCCCCGAAGAAGCAGAAGGTGGCAGGATGAGTTTCACATTCTTGAGAAAGCCTGTGCCTGCCTGTGGAGAGCCCATCCTTCTTGCATTCTTAAGCGGGTTTTCTGAACTCGTGTCCTGGGGAAGCAGAAGGCAGTTCTGAGGTTCACTGAGCTCGAACAGCGTTTTGATACAAACAGACCTGGGCCCACTGAAAGAGTTATGCACTTGGCCGGAACACCAACTTGAGTTCAGTCAGAAAGCACATCTGTGCCTCATTGATAATGTAATAACCTACATTACATTCTTGGCCGAGAGCACCTGTGCACAGCCCAGAAAGTCAGCCCAGGGCAACCATTCTGATGGAGGTGATATTAACAGCTCTCATTAAAACTGATGACTCTAGCGGTGCCCAGAAGCGAAGCTACAGTGAAGCGTCTGTCCACATTTCCATTACAAGCCCCCATTTTTGGAGTTCATAACTCAACCATTGAAATATGCTTTGCATTGAACTGAAACCTGAAAAGAAAACTGTCACAGGGTAAAGAGAGTTAGACTTTTAGAGCTATAAAATGTGTCAGTTGTCCATTTCTATCTGTGCATGTCCAACTCCATGTTAGAAGGAATGTTACTGTTTTCCTGCCCCTGTCAGGATGGTGGAAATGGAAGACCACATGAGGGTGGAGGACTCATTTCTGAGCTGGTCCAGAGGAAATCTGAATGTCTTAACTTTTATGCATATTGGGGATGCTAAGAGCTCTGTCATAATAGAAGTAACACTTGTATGACAATCATTTCTCCTAGGTGTTGTTCTGTTTATTGTTAACCTGTACAAAACCGGCAAGCAAAGAACCCTTAGGGCTTAACCCCTGAGGCTTAAGGAGGTTACATAGGGCTGAATGTAACTTTCAACACCTTTCTGTGATGAAAGGTAGACCTGAAGGCGTGCGTTTCACTGAGGTAATTTGAAAGGACTCTGTTTTTTATTTTGACCAAAAAAAAAAGATCTTGTGAAATGCATTCCTATCATGGCTGGGCAGGTTAAAGCTCAATGGTCTATATATCTGTATCTCTGCCCTAGCTGGGACTGTAGAACAACTCTTACCCCTCCAAAAATATGAAGGATCAGGTTCATAGAAGACTTCTTTGAAAATATAAGCAGATTATTACTTCTGCTTTTTCTAGCAAGTATCGCTTGGGAAGAAAAAGGCCATTATTGTCTTCAGTATCTTCCAGTCCTTTCTCTAAACACCACAAAAATTACATGAAGACTGGAATCAGATCATGCTGTTTCTCTGCTTAAAATTCTTCAGTGGTTTCCTGCTGGGTTTCAAATAGAATTAACAGTCCTCTCCATTGATCATGAGGGCTGTACAACCTGGCCTCTCAAGAGCCTTGTGGCCTCTTGTCATGCTGTCCACACCCAGTCATATTTGACTTTTTCCAGTTTCTCAGCTACATCAACCTTTTTTCTCCCACCTCAGGGGCTTTTCACTTATGAATCTCTTTGCCAGTTATGTTTCTCTTCCCACACTCAGAAGAGCTGGCCTCTTCATATCCTTTGAGCTTAAATGTCACCTCTACCTGCCTGCTCCGTCACCTCTCTTAACAATCTCCAGGCCGGGCGCGGTGGCTCAAGCCTGTAATCCCAGCACTTTGGGAGGCCGAGATGGGCGGATCACGAGGTCAGGAGATCGAGACCCTCCTGGCTAACACGGTGAAACCCCGTCTCTACTAAAAATACAAAAAATTAGCCGGGCGAGGTGGTGGGCGCCTGTGGTCCCAGCCACTCGGGAGGCTGAGGCAGGAGAATGGCATGAACCCAGGAGGCAGAAGTTGCGGTGAGCTGAGATCCGGCCACTGCACTCTAGCCTGGGCGACAGAGCAAGACTCCGTCTCAAAAAAAAAAAAAAAAAAAAAAAAAAACAATCTCCATCTCAGCCCACCGTTGGCTTCTTTTTAAAAATTGAGCACAGCTATTGTTTTACTAATCTGTTTTCGTACTTGTCCTTTATCTATGGCCATCTAGAAAGCATGCTTCATGAAAGTAGGGGCCTTGGCCATTATTGTAGTCCCAGTGTCTAGTACAGACCACGTACTCACTATTTGCTGAATAAATTGAGATTTATGTATTACATAATGCATTAGAAGTTTAAGCTTTAGTAGTCCTTATTCTCTTTGTAGTATATATAATAGAATAATTTCTCCTTGATTTTTACATAACCTCCACTTTGCAAAGAGGAGCTAGAATTCCCACACCAAATGACAGTCTTAGAAATTGGATGGATAAGGCAGACATGATGGCACACATCTGCAGTCCCAGTTGCTTCAGAGGCCAAAAGAGGAGGACTGCTTGAGCCGAGGAGTTCAAGGTTACAGTAAGCTAAGCAGGTTCCACAGCATTCCAGCCTAGGTGACAAAACAAGACCCTGCCAAGAAAGAAAAAGGAGGGAGGGAGGAAGGGAAGAAGGAAGGAAGGAGGGAGAGAGGGAAGGAGGGAAGGAGGGAAGGAAGGAAGGAAGGAAGGAAGGAAGGAAGGAAGGAAGGAAGGAAGGAAGGAAAATACATTGGATGGATAAAGAAATTCTGTTCTTTTACATCTTTCACTCTCTTTTTAGCATCATAAAATTGTGCTGAACTTCTGCAAAGAGTTTGTGTACCTAACCAAGGTGCCCCCCATGCTTCTTGAACTTGTGGATCCCAGGTTCTTCACTAGACATACTTCGAGCTCTGAATACTGAGACCGCAAAAAATATGCTCAGTATTTTGCAAACCTTAGAAAAGTAGATATAAGAACATTGATGAATGTTCCGACTTGGCCTGATTCACTGAGAACATAAAACTTTGTCCTGGATAGAACTGGCTCAAGACCCCACAGCTAAAAAAAAGCCATCTGAGACCTGTGCCCAAGCCTTCTGATGCGGATCTATGCCTTAATTCAAGGAACTACTGCTGTCTCTGGAAAGGCAGGCTTAGTTAAGAATTAACAACCCATGATTCTCCAATTGAATTCTTCAAGCACTAGATCCTCATGCTTTTGCATGACTGGCTCCAGAAGTTTCTTTAAAAATCCAGTCCCCATATTAGAAGTGGTAATACAATTCAAGGAAGCTGTCATTGTCAATCATCACATATCCAGCAATTCTTTTTTTTTTTTTTTTTTTTTTTTTTTTGAGATGGAGCTTTGCTCTTGTTGTGTAGGCTGGAGTGCAATGGCATAATCTCAGCTCACTGCAGCCTCCGCCTTCCAGATTCAAGCCATTCTCCTGCCTCAGCCTCCTGAGTAGCTGGGATTGCAGGTGCCCACCACCACGCCCAGCTAATTTTATATATTTTTAGTAGAAACGGGGTTTCACTATGTAGGTCAGGCTGGTCTCGAAGTCCCGACCTCAGGTGATCCACCCAGTCTCCCAAATTGCTGGGATTACAGGCGTTAGCTACTGTGCCCAGCTCAGAAATACTTTACCTGATTCTTTTCTTCTCTGCCACTAGCTAAAATTTGGTTGACTGAAAGGAAAATAAGAAAAGGCTTAGATAAAATAAGAAGAATGTTTGCATAGGAATATGACCTTTAGCAAGTTGCTTACTCTCTAAGACTCTGTTTCCTAAGCTATAAAACGGGAATATAACCTGTATGACCTACCTCACAGAGTCCTTAAGACAATGAAGATAATGCATGTAGAGCACTTAGCACAATGTATACAAAGGGCCCAACGTTAGCTCCTACTGCTGTTGTATTAATATTAACAATTCCAATGTAAGAGAAGCTCTAGAAACAAGAGGGCTTTTCTTTTCTTTTTGGACAGGGTCTTGCTCTATTGCCCAGGCTAGAGTTCAGTGGCATAATCATGACTCACTGCAGCCTCAACTTCCTGGGCTCAAGTGATCCTCCCACCTCAGCTTCCCAAGTAGCTGGGACTACAGGTGTGCATCACCATGCCCAGCTAATTTTTTTTTTTTTGTAGAGATGATGTCTCACTATGTTGCCCCAGCTAGTCTTGAACTCCTAGGCTCAAGCAATCCTCCCACCTCAGCCTCCAAAGTGCTGGGATTACAGGTGTGAGCCACCATGCCTGGCCTCTTTTCTTTTCTTTTAAAGGGAGGCTGGGAAAGCCGGAGAGCTAGTAGGAGCCAAGGCACATAGAGAGTGAGGTAGTAGCATGCCTAAGGTACACCTCAGCAATTCCAGAATTCTGCTCCGAGTGGCCCTCCATCAAACTACTTCACCTCTCTGAAGCCTAGTTTGCTTACCTGAGAAGGAAATATAATACCAGCTCTAACCTATTTCACCAGGTTGTCAAGGATTCAAATAAGACACACATCTGTAAATGCACTTTGCATCTCTTAATGGAAATGTTAGATATTGTTTTCACATATGTTACAGATAACTGGCTGTTGTTTCAATCAAGTCAGTGGTTCTAAACTTTGGCTGCAAATTAGAAGCACCCGGAAGCTTCAAAAAAATCCAAACACCCAGGCCACACCATAAATTAAGCCAGAACCTCTTCTGTGGGACCCAGGCCCAGTACTACTTTGTGTGTGTGTGTGTGTGTGTGTGTGTGTGTGTGTGTGTGTGTGTGTGAGATGGAGTCTCATTCTGTTGCCCAGGCTGGAGTGCACTGGCGAAATCTCGGCTCGCTGCAACCTCTGCCTCTGGGGTTCAAGCAATTCTCCTGCCTCAGCCTCCCGAGTAGCTGAACGACAGGCGCCTGCCACCATGCCCAGCTAATTTTTTGTATTTTTAGTAGAGACTGGATTTCACCGTGTTAGCCAGGATAGTCTCAATCTCCTGACCTCGTGATCAGCCTGTCTAGGCTTCCCAAAGTGCTGGGATTACAGGCGAGAGTCACCACGCCCAGCCCCGGTACTACTTTTGTAAAGCTCCCCAAGTGATTCCAATATCCAACCAACATTAAGAGTCGGGGAATAAAATATTTCTTAAACCTTCCCAATGATAAGGAGCCCCAGAGTCCCACCATACCTACAGAATCAGCCTTCGAAGGGAAGGGGGCATGGAGTCTATTTTCAACAGGCATCCTTAGCTGACTCTTAACAGCAGGCAATCATGAGAAACAATGTGTTGAATCATAGTCTGAGAGTTGGAAGGGATATTATTTAAAGTCTTCACCCTTGAATCATCTCAAAACCATGTGAAACTTCATGAATCCCATGAAGGAAAGGCCAATGTGTGTTAACCCACTACATGAACAATAAATAATACGACTGTTAGCTATTTCTCTGTCCCGGAATCAGCACCAGCCTTTCAGTTCCGTTCAGTTCCGTTCAGTTCCTGAACTTTCTAGTTCAGGAAATTTTGACTGACAGAAGAGATTTGCAACTATATGAAACTTTTCTGAATCAAACAATTTGGGATGCCAGGAAATGCATAGAAAGAATCTTTCATTTAAAAAGAAATATTCAAATGTTGTGAAATAAAATAAGTTGAGCTTTTTGATGTGCACAAAGAGAACTGATCTCCAGATGGTACAGACACAACTAAATTTTTATTATTTTTCTTTCAAAAGGAAATATTGCACAGTTCTATAAAGTTTACCCTATTACTTGCAGCTCATATGGGAAAGATAGGTAGATCACATTTAATGTAAATAACATACAAACAAGCTACTATGTCACAGAAAAGTGGAAAATATGAAGGAAAAAATGTAATCAACTGCTGATATGCAAGTTGTAAAACTCTGCTCAACTCTGTGCAATTTCCCTTATCTACCATTTTGAAAGCATCAGACTGCCAGGAGGGTTAGTCTATCAGCTTCTGCTGAACATTCTAATGTTGTCATTGAAAAGTTAAGCCCTGTGGAATTCTATTCACTCTACCTGCATGGCTTAAGTAATTAACCTTAAAGTATTTTCTCCTTTCTATTTCCTGCATTGTTTGAGTTCAGCCTTCATCTCAGCTTTGTTTGAGCCATAAATACTGTCAACATTAAGAGACTGTATTTATTTCTAAGCTTTTTAAGAAGAAAGATAATGGAGATGGATTTTAATAAACAGATGAGTTTCAGATATTTGCATTTCCTTTATAATGACTTTGTATCAGTTACTCAGTTTTAAACTTTGTCAGATAAGGCATTGGGGAATAACATTGCTGGATCCAGTTTGAATTATGTCTTTGGAAATTATAGCCATTTGCTACATGTAATAAGTACTTGTTTTAATGTGTATTCACTATGCCCATTTCTTAGTATCTCTTTTTATTTTTGATAAAGTGTTTTAATAGAGAATATCAATGTAACCTACCTTTTAATAGTATGAAATAACAATACATTATTGCCAGGTTTGTTTACATTTGGAAAAAGTCCTTATCATTAATAAGAGGGCATACTATAAATGCTTGGAGTCCCATGTCCCATGGAGGTGTGGCAGCTAATAGCTGAAATCTGACTTGTGAGGAGGAACTAGTGCACATGACACCTTGAGCAAGAACAGAGCTATGGGCACTCCCAGTTGTGTGCCCTCCCTCGCAATTGGTTTTTGTCTTTTTTCTTTTTTCTTTTTTCTTTTTTTTTTTTGTGGGATACGATCTTGCTTTGTTGCCCAGGCTGGAGTACAGTGGCACAAACCTCCTAGGCTCAAGCAATCCTCCCACGACCACTTCTCAAGTAGCTAAGACCACAGGCACACGCCATTATGCCCAGCGAATTTTTCAAATATTTTACAGAGACAAGGTCTCACCATGTTACCCAGGCTCACACAATTCTCCCACCTCAGCCTCCCAAAGTGCTGGGATTATAGGGGTGAGCCACCACCCCCAACCTAGTTTCTTTAGGTTTGTAATTTTTCATACTTTCCTGTGCTTTGTTGAGTCATTTCGTTGTTAGATTGAATGTTTGGATGAGGGCCCACTCTGATGGCCTCATTTTAGTTTAATTACCTCTGTAAACATCCTATCTTCAAATAAGGTCACATTCTGAGATATTCAGTATATGAATCTGAGGGGTGTGGTGGAGCACAATTCAACCCTCAACAGTAGTATTATATATTTTAAACATTGTTTCTATATCCTCAAATCATAGCTGATAAATGAAAATAGGTTTGTGGAAAGAAAACCTTAATTGTGATGGTGTTCTTTGGAACAGGACTTTACTGGTATTTGGCAGGTGAGTGGGTACCTCCCACAACTGTGAAAATGGTCATCTCCCAGTTAGCTATCTCCCAGTGTACAACTATTTTCTGTTGCACACCATAGACTGATATTATAGATTTGGCTTCTGTGCTCCTATAGCACAGCTGTAGGAGCTGTATTCTATAGAAAAAGCTGTATTCAACAGTGCAGAATTTCTCTTTTGGTTGCTGGGACAGAAAGAGGATGGACAGACTAAGACCTTCCTGGTATAGAGAAGGAAACATACCAGAAACAGGGAAGAGGGTGGCCAAGGTCACAGGGCTAGTTAGTGGCAGCCCTGGAACTAGATCTTGGGTCTCCTGACTCATAAGCCGGTGCTCTTTTACCAAACCACGCTATCCTCCACCCGGGTATCCCTCACCTTACCTGCCAGCTATCAAAACCACCCACTGCTCGCTAGCAATGTATGCTTTTCCTTACTCACTTCAATATTTTTAAAGTTTTTCTGTACTGAACTGATCCTAATTGCTAAGTAAGTGCATTACTGACACCCATGAACCGAATTAAAATTGGGGAGTTATGCCTTTGGTGATTGTTTCCCTAAAAACCTGTCGATCCCCTTAAAAATCTAGGCATCTAATTTACATAAGGTAGTGGGTTTCTTGACCCTTCAGATCCCATTTCTTGGCTAAAACTTGCCTTATCAGCCAGAATTGTAGATATATGCTCCAAAGTGGGAAAAAAAATTTGTCTGAGATGTCAAACTAGTGGCAGTTAGTGATTATTTTTGAAAACAAAATGAAACAAAAAGGCTCTTACCTTCTGTTTTACCAGTTCTTGGTTAATACACCATCACTGATATTAGAGGTTTGAATTTTAGATATCTTCTACCTAATTCAGCCACTTTACAAATAAGGAAATGGTAGCCTGGGCAACGGCGTGTCTGAGGCCACTCAGTTAAAGAGAAATCTAGGGACAGGTCTCTGTGCATGGGTCTCTGGACAGCTCATTCACAACTTTTTTTTTTTTTTTTTTTTTCCGAGACAGAGTGTCACTCTTGTTGTCCACACTGGAGTGCAGTGGCACGATCTTGGCTCACTGCAACCTCCCACTCCTGAGTTCAAGTGATTCTCCTGTCCCAGCCGCCCAAGTAGCCAGGATTACAGGTGCCCACCACCACGCCCGGCTAATTTTTGTATTTTTAGTAGAGACAGGGTTTCACCATGTTGGTCAGGCTGGTCTCGAACTCCTGACCTCAGGTGATCCACCTGCCTCGGCTTCCCAAAGTGCTGGGATTACAGGTGTGAGCCACCATGCTCGGCTCATCCACAACTCCTAATACCACTTCTACCGCTGCCTAATGGTTATGTTAGCACATTCCTAAGCTACAGAAAGTTTAATTTATTTTTCCCCATGAAGATAGGAAAAATACTAGCCCTAATGTTCCTTAGTGACTTGATGCTTTACCATCTAACTCTGTTATGTCACACTCACAATATTAATCTTAAAGAATCGACTGTGTTTTCCAAGAATATGTACTTAATGTGACTATCCTCTGACTATTCACTGATGTTACCAACACCTAAACTTATTTGTGTAGGGAAATGCCATGCACATTAACTTTTAATAATAACTTTTTTTAAGACTCTATAAAACTTTTGTTTTATTTTATTAAAAGGGAAATGTTTTTATGTTTCCTTTAGATGTCTTCAAAATTCATGTTTTTGTAACTTTTTTTCAGGGTTATCAAATCAGGTTAAACTAGATTAAGCCCCAGTGAAGGTGTTTCAGAGTTTGAAGCCTAGCAGATCAGCCAACTCTACAAAGTGTTCTCAGAACAGAGGACATTCTGAGACGTAGAGTCCATGCATGAACGCTAATCCTAGAACATTAAACTTACCGTGTTAAATGGATTTCTGGATGTTTCTCTGTGGAAGTCTTGGAATCATCCTCCCTTCCTTTTCTTGAGCCAAGAAAACTCTGAACCAGAACAATTCGAATTCAATTTGTGGAAAAACTATACTCAATGAGCCAAATACCGGCTGAGAGTTTTGTAGGGGCGGGGAGAAAGGGGCATTTGGATCACTGTTGTATGTTAGTTACTAAAATATCTGGATTTCTATTTAAATATTCTGAGATATATTTTCAAGCTTTGTTTCTGAGGGGCATTTGCAAGCTTCATTTTCAAGTCTGAGAACCCAAAGAACGAAACTTGCTTTTGTGTCGTAGTTATTGTGTTATATGTTAAGCATTTGGAAGGGACCCCAGTGAGGCCTCAGGAAGCAGTTACTGCCTCTCTTATCGTCCTGAAGGCGATTTGTTTTAAAGTTGATAATCCCTAGGGCTGTGAGAGTGTCCCACATCTGCCCTGAATTGAAAACAGATTCCCATTTAGAGCCTTACATCAGTGCTGCGGATTCATGCGATCTGAGTCAGAGAGGAAGTCAGAGACCATTTGAACGTATGGCCAGCAGCTCACTTCATGGAGGAACAAGATTGCAGGGTATGTAGGCTGTCTGTTTTCAAATTTTAAGACTGTTTTTAGGTGTCCTTCTGACATTTAGACTGGTATATTCAGGAAAGGACTATTGTGGGAAACAGGTATAAAGTAACTGTCAGTATCTAGGGATTTTCAGTGCTACTGATGAATCCATCAAAATTCCGAGGGAGCTAGGCAGCGACTGCTTCAGAATTCCTTCACCAGGCTTTGCCATTTTTGTGACTTATCATTCAATATATAAGATATATTTATATAATTATGTAGATATTTATTTTCCCCCAAGACTCTAAAAAAGGTTTTGTAAGCCAAGAAAAGTTTTTCCTGTTAAAGACCAGAGCTTTTCCAGCCTCTGCTTATCTATGAAAACTTTTTTAAAGATTTGCACACACGCTAAGAATGAAGGATGTAACGATGTACTTCATATTGCACCCCCCAGGGGATCGGGACCATCCGATTAACCATTTAGCATCTAATATTCTACTGAAGGAGTTTTCTTCTCAGGTTGCTGAACAACTTTGTTTCCGTCTTCATCTTCTCTGTGGAAATCGTATTCTATAGATTGTGAAGTTCTTTTCCTTTTTAATTAAAAAAGAGGTTTAGATTTGGGCTGAATGTGGGGGCTCATGCCTATAATCCCAGAACTTTGGGAGGCCAGGATAGGAAGGTTCCTTGAGCCCAGGAATTGGAGACCAGCCTGGGCAACATGGCGAAACACTGTCTCTACAAAAATTACAAAAATTAGCTGGGCATGGTGGCATGCAACAGTTACTTGGGAGGCAGAGGCAGGAGGATCTCTTGAGCCCAGGAGTTCTGAGCTGCAGTAAACTATGATCACACCACTGCACCCTAGCCTTGGTGACAGAGTGAGGTCTTGTCTCTCTTGTCTCTTCTTTTCTTCTTCCTTTATAAAGTTTTTTTTTTTTTTTTTTTTTTTGAGATGGAGTCTCCCTCTGTCATCCAGGCTGGAGTGCTGTGTGCGATCTCAGCTCACTGCAACCTCTGCCTCCCAGGTTCAAGCGATTCTCCTGCCTTGGCCTCCTTAGTAGCTGGGATTACAGGCACCCACCCCCATGCCCAGCTAATTTTTGAGTTTTTCATGGAAACAGGGTTTCACCATGTTGGCCAGGCTGGTCTTGAACTCCTGACCCCAGGTGATCCGCCTGCCTTGGCCTCCCAAACTCCTGGGATTACAGGCATGAGCCACTGTGCCCAGCCTGACCCTGTCTCTTCAGAAAAAAAATAGACGGATAACTAGATAGATGGATGGATGGATGGATGGATAGATAGATAGATAGATAGATAGATAGATAGATAGATAGATGGATAGACAGACAGATAGATAGGTAGACAGACAGATAGATAGGTAGACAGACAGATAGATAGGTAGGTAGATTTGTTCATAACAAATAATTAAAGAGTACAGAAGTCACGAAGTAGAGTCTGAGAGCCCAATCACTTGATGCATGGGTGCTGAGCCTCAGCCTGGCCTGAGGGCCCCTCCTCCCCCTTCTCTGCTTCTGGCCTGGGCTTTGGTGAGTTGAGGCCTCTCAGATGGGCTTCTAGAAGGCTGCTTTGCTCACTACTGTCTCTGAGGAGCTGAGAACAGTGCCTGGTACTGTTGGTGCCCAATCAATACTTGTTGAATGAAAGTAGAATTAGGGAAGGGAACTCTAGAAGAAATGTCAGTGTGGGCATTTAGCCTAGTGAGGCTTTGCTTGGGCAAATTTCTCCTCGCTGTCTTCGTAGGATTGCAACCAGAAGGAGAGACTGGATCATTGAGAGAAAAATGTTAGACTGCCAGTCAAAGCAACTGTGTATGAAACATAGAATTCCATGGTCATGGGATGAACAAAGCAAAAAATATCTAAAATATGAGTTGTGAGAGGTAACAGTCATGCCCTAGAGGGTATTCAGGAGGCCAAGGGAAGCTGGTAAATGGGAGAAAGTGAACAGACACGGCTGGCAGGTTCTCCCTTCAACTTGGGGCAGATGGGCTCATCAAAAATATTCCAACAGAACAAAGCCTCCTCTTGTTACATGTGCTTCCCCTGGTTTCGGAAACAATACATTCAGAGCAGCCCAGTTGGCAGGTAATGTTTTCAGTCCAAATGCCAAAACTCTGGTCCCTCTTGACTGGTTGCCCGCAGTTCTTTAAAGAGGGAAGGTTTTTTCAGGTGCCAAAATTTGACTGCAAACTGTGTCATGGGACTATGCCCTCTTAATCCCAGCAAGACAGAGGCTTTCTTTTAGAAAAGGAAGCAAGCACATTTGGGTTTTTGTGCTGAGGATGCAAAATGATGTATTGATCAACTGAGACAGAAAGGAGAATTATCAGCCTTAGGAATATCGTTCCTGTCCTAAGGAGACAATCTATAGAAACAATTCCAGTTCAGACAAGCTTCCTTTGTGGGAGATGATTGCTTATATATCTTATTTTAACTAACCTAGTTAATCTACCTAATTAAGTTATCAACCTCAGAAGTTTGGGGAGAAAATAAAATCAGCGTGGCAGAAACTTCCACAGTGATACCTGGATTATAAATTTACTGTTACCTCGAAAATTCAGATCCGAAATCTCTCTGCCTCTTTTCCGGTAACAAACTCAGCATATCTTCATTTAGGGCAATATCCTTTTGCCCTGCCCCTCCTCTAATTTACAGCCCCATATTTGGACACCAGGGATTCAATGACCTACCGCCAAGGCACCAATGGGTGGTACCACCATGCCAACTCACAGAATTCATGGCTCTTCAGAAGTTTTGTAAGCCATTGTTTAGAATTCAGAACACATTATCCCCCAGAAACAAGGTTAGGCTCCGAGCTCTACTCCTGAATGCAAATTTATCCTAAAATACAGAGACTTTGCTACAAGCATCTGGAAAAGGGAAGCAAGAACTTCCATCATACTGTTTAATGGCATTGGAGAATACATTTTACAATGAACTGTAATAATGCTCTCGAGAGCATTTTTAATATCCTTGAGAATTCATTCTTGGCCCTGAACATCATTTGTTTCTTGGTCTGGACCTTAACCACCTATTCTAGGTGCTTTGTCTCCTGCTGCTTCCTTGAATGGTAACCTAGGCTGAAGTCCAAGAAAATTATTTGCATGTACTTTTCCACTTGTGGTTTCTTTTGCCTAGACTGTCTTATTCCTCTTCTAATTCCTTGCAAACTCTTGATCAGCTCAAACATTCACACAGTTAACACTCTCTGATGCTCCCGGTCAAACTTCCACCTCTCTACTCCCTTGGCCACAAACTCCTCTAAGAAAATTTTGCAGACAACTTCAAGTGGTTCCTCCACTGACCTTCCAAAATTCCAAGGACCCCAGTTCAAAAATCTGCCTAGGAAATATTAGAAATTCCCCTCCCTACCTTACTTGCATTTCCATAAGATCTTATGAGTACTGCTATGTATTTACATTAATCACATTATATTGTAATTATTTTGGGGCATGTGGTCTCTGTCACCCAAGCTGGAGTGCAGTTGCATGATCATGGCCCATGGTAGCCTTGAACTCCTAGGCTAAAGCAATCCTCCTGCCATAGCCTCCCATGTTGCAGGGACTACAGCCAGGCATGATCACAAACCAGGTGATTTTTTATTATTTGTAGAGACAGGGTTTCACCATGTTGCCCAGGCTTATCTCAAACTCCTGATCGTAAGCAATCCTCCTGCCTCAGCCTCTCAAAGTGTTGGGATTTCCGGCATGAGCCACTGTGCCTAGCCTACTTATACTTTTTTGTGTGGGAGGAATTATGAGTAGTGGGAAGAGACTGGAGATTAGAGTTAGCGTGTATACGCACCAACATTGGCTCTCTGATTTCCAGTTGTGTGGCCTTGGATAAGTTGATTATCTCTCCATTTTTGCTTTTCTTCTTCATTTGTAAGATGAGAGTAATACCTGCCTTTAAGGAATTGTAAGGATTAAATAATAATCCATCTAAAAGCCCTAGCCTAGTGCTTAAGCCAAACAAAGTGAAAGATAAATGTTAATAAAATATGAATCTAAATTTGAAATGGTGGACATAGAACTCCGAAGCCCACAAGGAACTTGCGTCTCTTCTGTCCAACCTTGGACTCTCTCCTTTTGCGACTCACCCCCTTCAGTTTGAGGCAGCATGTCAATAGGCTGGTGTTACCTTTTTACAGCCACTTCTCAGATCACTTCAGTGACTAAAATAAAATAAAACTTAGAAGAGTAAGAGAAAAGAGGAACAGCGCCCAGTTGATTTGTAAGTATGAGAAAGAAAATGTAAGCTAGGATAGAGGAAGAGAGAACAAAGTACATGCAAAGGAAAAAGGGAGAGGACAATGAGAAAGCTGAGGGCATGTAGTAGCAAAGGGAGAGGGAGAGGAGAAACTGTACCACTGGTAAATTACACTTCCAGGATCATAGAAGAAGCAATTGTTCATTTAAATATATACACCTGCGAGTGCACTCCTGTGCATTTTTTACCCAAGAAGTGCCTTGTGTAGTTCCAAGTACTTCACATAAACAATCTTGGTAGCCTGACACGGTGTCTTGCACCTGTAATCCAAGCTACTTGGGAGGCTGAGGCAGGAGGATCACTTGAAGCCAGGAGTTAGAGACAAGCCTGGGCAACATAGCAAGACCCTCATCTCTAAAAAAAAAAAAATGATGATAATTATACATTACTAAAACTTACACACCATTTACTATGTGCCAGGCACTGTTCTAAGCTCTTTAGAAATATTAACTTATTTAATCCTCACAACAACACTGTGTGGTAGATGCATAAAAATCCCTATTTTACTGATAAAGAAAGGGGACACATGAATAATCCTATAACTAGGATATATGGGAGCCAATATTTGAACACATAGAGTCTGCCTCCAGAGCCTTGCACTCTTAATCAAAATGACAACCATCATGCAGAAATGCACCTGCAATGGAGGTGGCTCCTGGCATGGGTCAGGTGGTCAATGCAGCCACTACAGTCAACAGCACAGTAAAGTCCAGCCTGGTGGACATTCCCACGGATATACGTTCCAAAATGCCATGCTACCACCTGAGAAGTTAGAATGGTAGAATTGTATGGCATGGAGAGACATTGGGTTCACTGTGCTCGGACCAGCCAGCTGCTTCTGCTGAGAGTGCCAGGAAAAGCTGGACCCAGGGTCACCGGTCAGACTCTCTGGAGACAGACATAGGGCAGAAGTGAGTTGATCTCAGCCACCCATATAACACTGCAGTATCAGAAGGACATTATCCTTTTTCCAGGTAATGTCCAGGAAATTCTACAAAAATTCTTTCTGAAAGTTTGCAGACATTATTATGTTGACACTCCAATAGTTTTCCAAATATGAAAATAAAGACAATTGTGCTTTATTTTTAAGAACCGTCTATTTTGACCTTCTTTTAAAAGAGACAAAATATGCAGGGTTTTGTTTTGTTTTGCGTTTTGAGACAGAGTTTCACTCTGTCGCCCAGGCTGTAGTACAGTGGCGTGATCTCAGCTCACTGCAAGCTCCGCCTCCCAGGTTCAAGCGATTCTTCTGCCTCAGCCTCCTGAGTAGCTGGGACTATAGGCATGCACCACCACATGCAGTTAATTTTTGTATTTTTAGTAGAGATAGGGTTTCACCATATTGGCCAGGGTGGTCTCAAACTCCTGACCTCGTGATTCGCCTGCCTCACCCTCCCGAAGTGCTGGGATTACAGGCATGAGCCACCGCACCCGGTCTTGTTTTGTTTTTGTTTTTGTTTGTTTTTTTTTGTTTTGTTTTTTGAGATAGAGTCTCACTCTGTCACCCAGGCTGGAGTGCAGTGCATAATCTCGGCTCACTGCAACCTCTCCCTCCCAGGTTCAAGCAATTCTCCTGCCTCAGCCTCTTGAGTAGCATTATAGGCACCCACCACCATGCCTGGCTAATTTTTTGTATTTTTAATAGAGACAGGGTTTCACCATGTTGACCAGGCTGGTTTCAAACTCCTGACTTCAGGTGATCCACCAGCCTCGGCCTCCCAAAGTGCTGGGATTACAGCTGTCAGCCACCACACCCGGCCCGGAGAGGCTTATTAAGTGTCTGCCCACATCTTGGTCTCCATTCCTTTTTTCTCATTACAGCCTGGCTGGGGAACATCTTACCTAAAAACTCATTCATGCAAAATTCTATTTCCTTTGGAGATTTTTTAGGTCTTTTCACATGTCCTCGAAATAAATACTGAATTAAATTAAATTTTAATTTTAATTTAATTTACTTTTAAATTTAATTTAAATTCTGAATAAAAGGCCTTACATAAACTGACTAAAAAGAGCTTAACTATGCAAATGTAGGTTAAATAGAACAAGGCACTTTCAAGTAGACAAAACAATCCCATCATTAGAAAAAAGAAAATTCTGGGCTCACTTCAGCAGCACATATACTAAACACTAGCATGGCCCCTGTGCAAGGATGATGTGCAAATTTGTGAAATGTTCCATATATTTTTTAAATAGTTTAAAAAATCTGCAAGTGCAATAAAAACGTAATACAAACACTAAATTAAGTTAGATATGCCCTTGGAGGAACTAATTATTTTCATCATTAAACTGCTCCCAAATGCCAAGAAAATATAGAACACTAAAATGAAACCTAGACTCTCAAATGTCTGGAGGTTGAATTTTAAGCAAACTCTTCATTGAGCAAATGAATTTTTTTTTTTTTTTTTTTTTTTTAATGGAGACAGAGTCTCGCTCTGTTGCCCAGGCTGGAGTGCAGTAGTACGACCTCAGCTCACTGCAACCTCCGTCTCCTGAGTTCAAGCACGTCTCCTACCTCAGCCTCCCAAGTAGCTGGGACTACAGGTGCACGCTGCCATGCCCGGCTAATTTTTTGTATTTTAGTAGAAACGGGTTTCACCATGTTGCCCAGGCTGGTCTTGAACTCCTGAGCTCAGACAATCCACCCGCCTTGGCCTCCCAAAGTGCTAGGATTACAGGTGTGAGGCACTGCAGCCAACCGAGCAAATGAATCTAAGAAACTGGTTTTAGGCCACCTGGCTACTTGGCAGGGCTATTGTGAGGATAATATGAGATTTAATGAATGTAAATCTCTCAGCCTAGTGCCTAGCATGCAGTGGACACTCACTCAATAATATTTTGTTGAATAAGTGTTCAATCACTTGGCCAAGCCAACTCAGCTATCCCATCAGGTTCTGGTTGCCATGGGGTAGCATGGGTTATCATCAAGGGTAATTCTAAGATTACACAAAAACACTTCCTAGAAAGAGCAATTCGCTGGGAAACAAAAATCCCAGAATGCTGGGATTTGCTTTCTAACCTTTTACAAAAGGATAAATTAGAGTTATGACTGAGTTGCTCTGGGAATTAAATGAAATTATGTTCACCTATCCATCCATTCATCATCCTTTTAAAAAGTACTGATTGTCAGGAGTGGTGGCTCACATCTGTAATCCTAGCACTTTGGGAGGCCGAGGTAGGCAGATCACTTGAGGCCAGGAATTTGAGGCCAACTTGGCCAACATGATGAAACCCCATCTCTACTAAAAAGACAAAAATTAGCTGGACATGGTGGCGGCGCCTGTAGTCCCAGTTACTCGGGAGGCTGAGACAGGAGAATTGCTTGAACCTGGAAGGCAGAGGCTGCAGTGAGCCAAGATCACGCCACTGCACTCCAGCCTGGGTGACAGTAAGACCCTGTCTCAAATAAAAGAAAAAAAATCCTCCCCCTGCAACACTCCCCCAACATTCCCCCTGACGTTAAAAAAAAAAAAAAAAAAAAAAACAGGATTGTGTATTTTCAACACGGCAAGGATTGTTCTTATACTTGGTTGATGGTGGTGAACAGACCAGCCAAGATCTCAGCCCCATGGAACTTACATCCTCCCATGAAGCACTTGACATGCAAGTCCTGCCATCACCTAACACTAGGACCCGCCTCTGGGTGGTTGCCCTGGAAAGAGCAGTCAGCTTGGAACTCAGACTGATGCCCACTGCAGGCCAACTTCCACCACTTGGCAGTTATTCACCTGTCAGAGTTCAGTGTCTTGGGAAAAGCTTCTGAGCCACAGTCCACAAATGGATATAGTAACACTTACCTTGCAGGGATTCTGTGAAGGTGAAATGAGACATACTGAGTAGAAAGTACATTATGTGGCACATACTAGGTGTTCAATCCATGGTAGTCCTTTATTACCTTGATGAACAAATAGATCAAAAGAGGGTCTAAGGACCCTCACAGGGTACCATCCCTAGGATTGTTTGAGCCCAGGAGTTCGAGATCAGCCTGGGAAATAAAGAGACCTCGTGTCTATAAAAAGAAAAAAATTAGCTGAGTGTGGTTGCACATGTCTATAGTCCCGGCTACTCAGGAGGCTGTGGCAGGAGATTCGCTTGAGCCTGGGTGGTCGAGGCCATGGTGAGCCATGATGGCACCACTGCTGCACACCAGCCTGAGTGACAGGGTAAGACTTTGTCTCACAACAACAACAAAAGAGGCAGAGAGAGAGAAAGAGAGAAAAAGACCTAGTACTAGCACAGAGAATAAGGCACATCATTGTGAAATTTCAGAAGAGTAGGGTTAAATAGGAGAGTGTTGTTTTGTTTTGTTTTGTTGTTTTGTTTTGAGACAGAGTCTTGTTCTGTCACCCAGGCTGGAATGCAGTGTCATGATCTCAGCTCGCTGCACCTCCGCCTCCCGGGTTCAAGCAATTCTCCTGCCTCAGCCTCCCAAGTAGCTGGAATTACAGGCACGTACCACCATGCCTGGCTATTTTTGTTTTTGTTTTTGTTTTTGTTTTGCATTTTTAGTAGAGACAGGGTTTCACCATGTTGGCCAGGCTGGTCTGGATCTCCTGACCTCAAGTGATCCTCCTGCCTTGGCCTCCCAAAGTGCTGGGATTACAGGTGTGAGTCACCGCACCTGGCTGGCATTGACTTTTCAACAGGAACACTAGCATCCAGGAAACAACAGACTGGAGATTCTGAGGGCAAATGATTTCCGACCTAGAACCCTACATTAAGGGTCAGATGGACTGGAAACATAGAAGGAGTCAAAGCATTTATATCACCTACACCCCTTACCTGCAAGCTCCTGGAGGACATGCTCCACTAAAACAAGGGGATGTGCAAAGCACAACCAAGTCAAACGGGGCTCCAGGTGGCATGTCTCAAAGAAGGAAGAAATGGGACCGATTCATGAGCTTGACAACTTCAGTCTCCCATGAGGTGTGTCATGGTTCTGTCAATGCTTGGAGCAGAGTAATGGACAGGGACATAGAGAAGTGACCAAATTTTAAAAAGAAAAGTCCAGGCCGGGCATGATCACTCACGCCTATAATCCCAGCACTTTGGGAGGCCGAGGCAGGTGGGTCACGAAGTCAGGAGATCGAGACCATCCTGGCTAACACGGTGAAACCCGGTCTCTACTAAAAATACAAAAAAGAATTAGCTGGGCGTGGTGGTGGGCGCCTGTAGTCCCAGCTACTTGGGAGGCTGAGGCAGGAGAATGGCGTAAACCCGAGAGGCGGAGCTTGCAATGAGCTGAGATGCGCCACTGCACTCCAGCCTGGGTGACAGAGCGAGACTCCGTCTCAAAAAAAATTTAAAAGAAAAGAAAGAAAAAAGAAAACTCCAAGAAAGAAAAAATAATGAGAAAAGAAATGTGACTATACTACACAATCATGTCAGCACTGTTATAAATGAAACCATAAATTAGAATATAACTGTGGTGGCCATGGAGGTGGACCACAAAGACCTCCTCTCGAAGGACCATCTTGAGGGAAGTATCCCCACTTCAGGACCCAAGCTATCTTCACAGAAAGGTCCCCGCCTCTGGGCTACTGTCAGCCAATGGCTGAGCGGGGCAGGAAACTGGCGTGGCCATTCCTGCAAAGTGCGGGACTTCTCCAATAGACAGTCTTTACTCTGGGTCTCCCATGGGCCTGGCAGTGAATTTCTCGGGACTACACTGAAGTCTAAAGCTCTTCCCATTCAACCTCCTCCCTTGCTGCTCTCCTTCTCAGGCTCCATCCTTCACAGGCATCCTGCCCAGATTTTTCTTTTTTTTTTTTTTTTGAGACCGAGTCTCACTCTGTCGCCCAGGCTGGAGTGCAGTGGCCTGATCTTGGCTCACTGCAACCTCCGCCTCCCAGCTTCAAGCAATTCTCCTGCCTCAGCCTCCCAAGGAGCTGGGATTACAGGTGCCTGCCACCACGCCCAGCTAATTTTTGTATTTTTAGTAGAGACGGGATTTCACTGTGTTGCCCAGGCTGGTCTTGAACTCCTGACCTTGTGATCCCCCCGCCTTGGCCTCCCAAAGTGCTGGGGTTACAGATGTGAGCCGCCGCGCCCAGCCTCAGGAGATCTTATGCATTTCTAATTCTGTCTTGGGGAATCAAAGTGTCAGAGGAACCTAACTAACACAATCACTATATTAGGAGGAGAGAAGAAGGAAAATTGGGGGTTAGAGGCAGAATACAGTGTTAGGTTCTTTTATTTTAGATGCGGTATCCTTTCACCAACCTACAGCCCAACCCTAGTTCGCCTCCCCAAACTCATTTCTCCCTGTCGTCAGAACTGGTTCTAAGCACAACTCCTTTGTCTGCCAGAGAAGTCACACCTAAGGGTGTATCCAGAGAGCACCTGGAGTCAAGAATACATCAACATATCCCAAGGAGGAGACCTGAAGCGATCCCAAGCTAACTGCTTCCCAATTTCATCTGGGGACTCCCTGCCAGAAAGCTTAGAATGTGTTTGCAGTGAAGTAATATTAGAAGATTCCTTCTTCGGAGGGTGTTAGACCTCTTCCTTCTTCGGAGACATCAGCAGCTGGTCAAACTAGTTACATACTGTCCTCCCGTATAGCTGAGTGCACCAAATAAAGAGGACAGGGACAAAGCAGAAAGAGATGATTGCAAGTCAGCTCCTTCCTCCTTCTCTCCTCCACCTCCCCTGCAGCCACTTCAGTCTTGAGACAGCTGCCCCAGAGGCCCCCAGACCCCTGCTACATACCTTCCTTCCAGAGCAGTCAGGCTGGGTAGAATGTAGGCAGGGAGGTAGGGGGTGTGTGCATAAGTGTGCCTCTGTTGTGTACGTGACAGAAACCACACAGCATCACAGCACATGGTCATAGGAAGAACAAGAGTATTCTGGCTGGGCGTAGTGGCTCATGCCTGTAATCCCAGCACTTTGGGAGGCCGAGGCAGACGGATCACCTGAGGTCAGAGATCGAGACCATCCTGGCTAACACGGTGAAACCCCCATCTCTACTAAAAATACAAAAAATTAACCGGGCGTGGTGGCATACGCCTGTAATCTTAGCTATTTAGGAGGCTGAGGCAGGAGAATCATTTGAACCTGAGAGGCGGAAGTTGCAGGGAGCCGAGATCGCACCACTGCACTCCAGCCTGGGTGAAGAGCGAGACTCCATCTAAAAAAAAGAAAAAAAAAAAAAAATGAGTATTCGCCACTTGTGTGTATCTGTCTACCTGGCTCTCATACTAAGCCAGTGAAGAGCCTTCCTGATCTACATCTGGTGTTGCAGTACATGGAGCAACACAGGAACACACTGAATTGTTTACAGGGCATATCATTTCTATGTAATTTTTTTAAAGTTCAATAACCAGGAGGAACCAGAAATTCCAAAATGCCTTCCCTTACCCTGTGAGTTAGCTATAGTTCGTTAGCAGGAATAGCACATTATCCACTTCAGGCTAAGGATAAAATCATTCCAAAGACCACTATAGGAACCTACCCAAAGATTTTCGATGACAAGAACTAATAGGCAGAGTAAATTTTATAATTTTTTTATTATATGAAAGTAATACATGGCCAGGCATGGTGGCTCACACCTGTAATCCCAGCAATTTGGGAGGCTGAGGCAGCCAGACTATCTGAGGTCAGGAGTTCAAGACCAGCCTGGCCAACATAGTGAAACCCCGTCTCTACTGAAAATACAAAAATTAGCCAGGCATGGTGGCACACACCTGTAGTCCCAGCTACTCAGGAGGCTCAGGCATGAGAATCGCTTGAATCCGGGAGGCAGAGGTTGGAGTGAGCTGAGATCATGCTATTGCACTCCAGCCTGGGTGACAGAGTAAGACTCCATCTCAAAACAATAAAGTAATACATTCTCTACTGTATGAAAGTTAAAATTTATAAGCAAAATAACTGTAATTGCATAACCTAATCCAGGGGCACCCATTGCTTTGTTTCCTGTTAGTCTTGTTTCAGAGTATTTTCCAGAGCTTTGAAGTCTTATTTTATACATAATTTCATATCCTAATTTTCCACTTAAAATTTTATCAAATGAATTTCCTCGAACCATTACAAACTCTTTGAGAGCATCTTGTTTTGAAGTCTGTATAATATTCCAACTCATAGAAGTAGCCTAATTTGCCCAATCATTCTTCTTTGTTGGACTTTTAATGTTTTTTTTGTTGGTGGTGGTGGTTTTTTTTTTTTTTTTTCTATACTTTAAGTTCTAGGGTACATATGCACAACGTGAAGGTTTGTTACATATGTATACATGTGCCATGTTGGTGTGCTGCACCCTTTAACTAGTCATTTACATTAGGTATATCTCCTAATGCTATCCCTCCCCCTCCCACAATAGGACCCAGAGTATGATGATACCCTTCCTGTGTCCAAGTGATCTCATTGTTCAATTCCCACCTACGAGTGAGAACATGCGGTATTTGGTTTTGTTTGCTGAGAATGATGGTTTCCAGCTGCATCCATGTCCCTACAAAGGACACGAACTCATCCTTTTTTATGGCTGCATAGTATTCCATGGTGTATATGTGCCACATTTTCTTAATCCAGTCTGTCACTGATGGACTTTTGAGTTTATTCCAAGTCTTTGCTATTGTGGATAGTGCTGCTATAAACATACGTGTGCATGTGTCTTTATAGCAGCATGACTTATAATCCTTTGGGTATATCCCCAATAATGGGATGGCTGGGTCAAATGGTATTTCTAGTTCTAGATCCTTGAGGAATCGCCACACTGTTTTCCACAATGGTTGAACTAGTTTACAGTCCCACCAACAGTGTAAGAGTGTTCCTATCCTCTCCAGCACCTGTTGTTTCCTGATTTTTTAATGATTGCCATTCTAACTGGTGTGAGATGGTATCTCATTGTGGTTTTGATTTGCATTTCTCTGATGGCCAGTGATGATGAGCATTTTTTCATGTGTCTGTTGGCTGTATGAATGTCTTCTTTTGAGAAGTGTTTGTTCTTATCCTTTGCCTACTTTTTGATGGGGTTGTTTGTTTTTTTCTTGTAAATTTGATTGAGTTCTTTATAGGTTCTGGATATTAGCCCTTTGTCAGATGAGTAGATTGCAAAAATTTTCTCCCATTCTGTAGGTTGCCTGTTCACTCTGATGGTAGTTTCTTTTGCGGTGCAGAAGCTTTTAGTTTAATTAGATCCCATTTGTCAGTTTTGGCTTTTGTTGCTGTTGCTTTTGGTGTTTTAGACATGAAGCCCTTACCCATGCCTATGTCCTGAATGGTATTGCCTAGGTTTTCTTCTGGGGTTTTTATGGTTTTAGGTCTAACATTTAAGTCTCTAATCCATCTTGAATTAATTTTTGTATAAGGAGTAAGGAAAGGATCTAGTTTCAGCTTTCTACTTATGGCTAGCCAATTTTCCCAGCACCATTTATTAAATAGGGAATCCTTTCCCCATTTATTGTTTTTCTCAGGTTTGTCAAAGATCAGATGGCTGTAGATGTGTGGTATTATTTCTGAGGACTCTGTTCTGTTCCATTGGTCTATATCTCTGTTTTGGTACCAGTACCATGCTGTTTTGGTTACTGTAGCCTTGCAGTATAGTTTGAAGTCAGGTAGCGTGATGCCTCCAGCTTTATCCTTTTGGCTTAGGATTGTCCTGGCAATGTGGGGTCTTTTTTGGTTCCATATGAACTTTAAAGCAGTTTTTTCCAATTCTGTGAAGAAAGTCATTGGTAGCTTGATAAGGATGGCATTGAATCTATAAATTACCTTGGGCAATATGGCCATTTTCACAATATTGATTCTTCCTATCCATGAGCATGGTATGTTCTTCCATTTGTTGTGTCTTCTTTTATTTCACTGAGCAGTGGTTTGTAGTTCTCCTTGAAGAGGTCCTTTCCATCCCTTGTAAGTTGGATTCCTAGGTGTTTTATTCTCTTTGAAGCTATTGTGAATGGGAGTTCATTCATGATTTGGCTCTCTGTTTGTCTGTTACTGGTGTATAAGAATGCTTGTGATTTTTGCACATTGATTTTGTATCCTGAGACTTTGTTGAAGATGCTCATCAGCTTAAGGAGATTTTGGGCTGAGATGATGGGGTTTTCTAAATATACAATCATGTCATCTGCAAACAGGGACAATTTGACTTCTTCTTTTCCTAACTGAATACCCTTGATTTCTTTCTCTTGCCTGATTGCCCTAGCCAGAACTTCCAACACTATGTTGAATAGGAGTGGTGACAGAGGGCATCCCTGTCTTGTGCCAGTTTTCAAAGGGAATGCTTCCAGTTTTTGCCCATTCAGTATGATACTGGCTGTGGGTTTGTCATAAATAGCTCTTATTATTTTGAGATACAGTCCACCAATACCAGATTTATTGAGAGTTTTTAGCTTTGAATTTTGTCAAAGGCCTTTTCTGCATCTATTGAGATAATCATGTGGTTTTTGTCTTTGGTTCTGTTTATATGCTGGATTATGTTTATTGATTTGCGTATGTTGAACCAGCCTTGCATCCCAGGGATGAAGCCCACTTGATCATGGTGGATAAGCTTTTTGATGTGTTCCTGGATTCGGTTTGCCAGTATTTTATTGAGGATTTTTGCATCGATGTTCATCAGGGATGTTGATCTAAAATTCTCTTTTTTTATTGTATCTCTGTCAGGCTTTGGTATCAGGATGATGTTGGCCTCGTAAAATGAGTTAGGGAGGATTCCCTCTTTTTCTATTGATTGGAATAGTTTCAGAAGGAATGGTACCAACTCCTCCTTATACCTCTGGTAGAATTTGGCTGTGAATCCGTCTGGTTCTAGACTTTTTTTGGTTGGTAGGCTATTAATTATTGCCTCAATTTCAGAGCCTGCTATTGGTCTATTCAGGGATTCAACTTCTTCCTGGTTTAGTCTTGGGAGAGTGTAAGTGTCCAGGAAATTATCCATTTCTTCTAGGTCTTCTAGTTTATTTGCATAGAGGTGTTTATAGTATTCTCTGATGGTAGTTTGTATTTCTCTGGGGTCGATGGTGATATCCCCTTTCTCATTTTTATTGCATCTATTTGATTCCTCTCTCTTTTCCTCCTGGACTTTTAATGTTATTTCAATATTTTCAAATTTAAATGCTATAATGAACTTATGGCAAATAAATCTTTGTCCTCATTTCAGATAATTTTCTCCCAATAGAGTCCCAGTAGAAATGGCACTCCTTGGCCAAAGGGTATGAACATTTTTAAGGCCAAATAAATCTTTTTAAAGGCAGATTTTGAAAATTTTGTTGAATATTTAATACTTTTTCAGGCAAAATAAACAAACCAACAAGTATGTGCCCATTACCCATTATCTGGCTTAAGATAACATCTTACCTCCACAGCTAATGCCACTCCAGACCTCTCCCACATCCACGCCCCCTGTCTCAACTCCAAAGGTAGCCATTATTCTGCATTTGTGTTCTTTGGATTATTTAAAGGAGCAGAAGTTCAAGGATATATGATCTTCCTGTTAGAGAATAAGAGAAAACAACAGAAAGGGAGGGAGGCTTCCGATAGAAATGTTGAGCCCCATAGAAAGACTCTGGTTTGAGGTAGGGCTGCCTGCCCTAGAGTCCAACCTCCAATACTTGCTTGTTTCCCTGGAAAAGAGGTCCTGTTTGTATCCCTGGAAAAGAGGTCCTATCTCCTTGCTATGGTTGTGGTGTGGGTTAACCAAGATAAGCATCTAGCATCCTCCAAGGATAGAACATTACTTTACAGAGTGGCCTCTGGCTATTAGGCGCCCAGGGAATGCCACTTTCTAGGATAGTAGCTAGAGAACACTTTACAGGTTTTGTCCAGTATTAATGCTGCCCTTGCTATTTTTCCCGAAGCAGTGACAGGCTGTTTTGTTTTTTCTCCTCTCTCTCTTTTCCACAATTTTCCTTAGGTTCTACAACAGACATTGATCAGATCTTTGAGTAGGGTTTCCTACAGGTAATTCCCATAGAAGATGTTTCTCCCCTTTCTTTACTTTTCAAGTGAAAAGTGTAATGCTCTGAGCATACATCAGTCCTGCAACCCTGGATTTATTTCACTATGTTCTAACCAAATGAGAAGGGAAGTGCCAACAGTTTTCAATGCAAACACATAATTAAGGTAGTAAGATGTCTGAATTATAGATTTGGTGATCTACAATGAGCAGGTGCCTCAGATTCTTTCTGTATTACTGAAGTCTCTGGTTGCTTGCATGAGTTGAAAATTAAAGGAATTATAAACATTAAAGATTGAAGTTTAGTTGTATAAGGAACTTTAGCAATAATTTAGTAATAGTCAATGGATGTTTCTTTTATTAGGAGAGTCTCTAAAATTATGATTCTCCTCTAAAGAATGTATCTTTCTCTAAAAGTGCCCACATGCACATCCACATAAAATTTTTACAAACATCAAGCGATTTGAGACCTCCCTGAAGTTGAGTCATGGATCCTCCATTAAGAGTCTTGTATTAGATCATGCCACTGCACTCCAACCTGGGCAACACAGAAGACTTTGTCTCTAAAAAAATAAAATCAAATAATTTTTAAAAGAATTCCATTAGCTGGGCGTGGTGGCATATTCCTGTAGTCCCAGCTACTCAGGCGGCAGAGGCAGGAGAATCCCTTGAACCTGGGAGGCAGAGGTTGCAGTGAGCCAAGATGATGCCACTGCATTCCAGCCTGGGTGACAGAGCTTGACTCCATCTCAAAAAACAAAAACAAAAACAAAAAAAATCTGTATTAGTTTGCCTAGGGCTGCCATAACAGAGAATCATAAACTGGGGTG
Organism: Piliocolobus tephrosceles; assembly: GCF_002776525.5. NCBI lineage: Eukaryota > Metazoa > Chordata > Mammalia > Primates > Cercopithecidae > Piliocolobus > Piliocolobus tephrosceles. Next base: position 48,797,954 of record NC_045438.1, read on the forward strand.
TCAGAGTGGGGAGCTTAAACAACAGAAATTAGTTTTCTCACTGTCCCAGAGGCTTGAAGTTGGAGATCCAAGTGTCAGAGATGAAGGTGTCCACAGGATTGGTGTCTCCGGAGGCCTCTCTCCTTGGCTTGAGGCTTGCTGTCTTCTTCCAGTGTCTTCCCATAGCCGTCTCTGTGTGTGTCTGTGTCCTAACCCCCTCTTCTAGAAGGACACCAATCATACTGGATTAGAGCCCACCCTAGTGACTCATTTTAACTTAATAACCTCTTTTAAAACTCTGTCTCCAATTACAGTCATATTCTGAGGTCCTGGGGAGTAGGGTTGCAGCATATAAATTTGGGGGAATGGGACACAAATCAGCCCATAACAAATCCCTAAGCTACTTAGGGAACTGCAACCCAGAGTGGTCCAGAGACTCAACCATGCACTCACATGAATGTTTAGCAGCAGAGGCAGAACCACAGCCCGGAGGTCCGATCACCCAGGCTTCCATACCACCCTGCACCCTCTCCATGCACTTCGTCAGACCACAGTGTACTGCTCCAGGAGCCTATGGGTGGAGTCCGGAGGGTCAGATTTGAGGGATGAGACATGAGCGGAGGTGCTGTTCTTGCCCCAGGTCTCTGATGGCATCAGGAGGAGACTTCAGCTCCAGAATGCTCTCCTTCCTCCAGATGCTTGGGCAATACCCAGGACAATACCCCAAGAAGTCAGTTCCTAATGATGGCTTCTTGAGGATCAGTGGGGCAATTATTGGGTGCTGATGTGAGCCAATGTGCTCTTTCCTCTACTATCAGGATTCAATGTCCTCTGGGCCAATAGTCCCTACGCATTGGAAAATTAAGGATTTTAGTAACAAATATTTAGAATCTGTCAGCATGTTAACATTCAGTGTTCTTCAGTCTTGGTGTCCAGTGGCCCCTGGTCTCTCTCCCTTGAGGTGTGTGTCACATCTTTTCCAGGATCCTTTGAGGATGGTCACACCCCCTGCCACCATGGCCACAGTCTGTCTCCCCAGTAACATCCATCAGAGATGGCAACTTGCTGCTGTTGAGCTGCTGCCTCAATTCTGCATTAAATCTATTCTAATGCTCTCTTTGAACATCTGTATTTAAGATTATTTTATTTTGGGTCTGTTTTTTGAGCAGATTGTTACTTCACACTTCACTTTCTGCTCTATGTATGTGTGTGTACATGCCTGTAATCAGTATCAGTGTGTGTGTGTGTGTGTGGTATTCCTCTGTTGTTTGCAACACCTCCCAGTTGGGGATCATTTGTAAATTTAGTTAATGAGCATTTAACACATTCCCTTTGATGAAGCTGTTAAATCTGAGTGCACACTGGCATCCTCCCAGACATCTCCCGTCTCCCAAGCCATTTGTGCTTCCCTCTTCTTAGCTGCTTAGTGATGGTTTCTAGTTTGTTGGCACAGTATGGAACTAACCTTTAGTCCTCTCTGGAAAAAGTAGGGCTTGAGTTTTGTAAGAAATGCTTACATCTGTATTCAAAGCAAGTCCACTTTTCTGGTGGGCTTTCGTTCTCACCAAACAAAATAAACTGCAGACAGAAAAGACGTTTCATCATCGCCCTAACTGGCCGTGCATGTGGCAGTGGGACATAAGCTATAGCTGTCGGCTTTTGCAAGAATAAGCACCAAGCTCAAAACCCGCGGGCCCCAGCTGTCAGAGAGTTTCCCTGGATTTAATTATAACTTGATCTCTGAAGAGGGAGTGTATGTCAAGTGTGCTTTTCAATCACTTAGAGAAATCAGAGTAAATGACAGAGCAGCCCTGGGATTCGCCTGTGCGATGAGCCCTCATTACCGTCTCCTACAGTAGAGGCATCACGGGAATCAGCCCAACCCTGTGACAGTGGCAGAAACACAGGCTGTCTCCAAAGATGTAGATTTGAAAAGAAACAGCCCTCAGATGTCTGTGAAAATCAATTATCTAAAATTCAATATAATTTAAAATGCAGAAATAAACCAAAGGAAGGGGTTGAACTATCTATGCATCTGTACATGAACCAGGAAGCCACCTCTCAACATAAACAATCCTGCCACTGCTTTACTTCTTATCTACCACATGTATGGTCCTTGCTTGCTATTCCTGACTTCAAGAATATGTGACTTCTATCATTTCCTACACCTCAGCAAACACCACGCCATCACTAGAGCCATCACAGACACACACGCACACACACACACACACTTTCCAGGCTGAGGCCACTCTAAGATCAGAAAAATGTCCTGGTAGTAATTAGATTGACACTTCCAACCTGGTTCTCAGCAGCTAGCCCCAGTGTCTGTGTTTCTAAATGTGAACACCGCATGTCACCCAAATTATTGACATCAAACCCTCGTTACCAGACAAGACTGGCCAGAGAGATTTCACCTCCTACTCTTTAGGTTACTAGAGAGGCAGTAAAGTGGAGACAGCTGAATCCCACACGGTGCACAATGCAGGCATGCCTGTGCCCTTTTTCCTTTTTTTTTGTTACGGAGTTTCGCTCTTGTTGCCCAGGCCGGAGTGCAATGGCATGATCTTGGCTCACCACAACCTCTGCCTCTCAGGTTCAAGCAATTCTCCTGCCTCAGCCTCCCGAGTAGCTGGGATCCCTTTTTCTTTTTTACTGTGCAAAACAAAACAAAACAAAGCACTAAAATACAACATCAGTTTCAAGGGATTGTTTGTTTTCATTCCCAGCCCAGGTCACCTCACAATCCATAACTGAGAAGCATTTTATACTTTGAGTTGATGGAAGGCAAGAAAAGAGAAGGGAGGGATGGCTGGTGTTGACTCAGGGCAGGGAGAATGGCACAATTGCTGCCAACACCCCATTGGTCCCTTCCTGTGGAAAGGCGTGAGCCTACCTAACTTCAAATGCCTCACGATCTCCAGCCTACAGCCTCTAACCTCATTTTTGTCACTACTTTCCTTTCCTGTTGACTTTGGGGTAAAAGGCAGTGAAGTGATCAGAGGAAGGATCTGCCCCTCAGGCATCTCTGGTGGATTTGTCTGGTCAGGAAACAACAGAGATCTTCACGGTAACCAATGCCTCTGCCACGGAAAAGTAAGTTGGAGCTGGCTTTTAGGCAAAGGTTTCTTTTTAAGCCCGATTAACCTTAGAGACACAGGCAATTGTTACTGATAAGGCTGTTGGACTTGGAGAACATTTGAAACACAGGAATCTAAAAAGAAGTGCAATGAGCTTTGTGTGTTGAGGAACAGGGGAAGGGGATGTGGTCCCCTTTGATAAATAACCAGAGAGTGATTGCATTTGTACCCTGACAGCATACACATGTTGTATAGCTACTGTGAACACAAATGACAGCCATAAGTTCTGTGAGGAAAATGTTTTTTGGTTTTTTGTTTTTGTTTTTATTTTTGTTTTGAGACAGAGTCTCACTCTGTTGCCCAGGCTGGAGTGCCGTGGCACAATCTCAGCTCACTGCAACCTCTGCCTCCCAGGTTCAAGCGATACTCCTGCCTCAGCCTCCTGAGTAGCTGGGATTACAGGCATGTGCCATCACGCCCAGTTAATTTTTTTATTTCTAGTAGAGACCAGGTTTCACAATGTTGGCCAAGCTGGTCTCAAACTCCTGACCTCAGTTGATCTGCCCACCTCGGCCTCATAAAGTGCTGGGATTACAGGCGTGAGCCACTGTGCCCAGCCTTCCTTGAGGGAAATCTCAGTGTTAAGGACATATTTAGTTCTTATCAGTGATGACAACCAACACCCTTTAGCCTTACGTCTTTGATTCCCAAATATATGAGGAAAATTTCTCTTCTCTCTCCCAGTTGAGAACTAGGAATTAATAAAAAGGTTCTTCGCTGGGCGCAGTGGCTCACGCGTGTAATCCCAGTACTATGGGAGGCCGAGGCAGGCAGATCATGAGGCCAGGAGATCAAGACCATCCTGGCTAACACGTGAAACCCCGTCTGTATTAAAAATACAAAAAATTGGCCGGGCACGGTGGCTCAAGCCTGTAATCCCAGCACTTTGGGAGGCTGAGGCAGGCGGATCACGACGTCAGGAGATCGAGACCATCCTGGCTAACACAGTGAAACCCCGTCTCTACTAAAAATACGAAAAATTAGCCGGGCGAGGTGGCCGGCACCTGTAGTCCCAGCTACTTGGAGGCTGAGGCGGGAGAATGGCATGAACCCGGGAGGCGGAGCTTGCAGTGAGCTGAGATCTGGCCACTGCACTCCAGCCTGGGCGACACAGTGAGACTCCGTCTCAAAAAAAAAAAAAAAAAAAATTAGCCGGTCATGGTGGCGGTCAACTGTAGTCCCAGCTACTCGGGAGGCTGAGGCAGGAGAATGGCATGAACCCAGGAGGCAGAGTTTGCAGTGAGCCAAGATCGTGCCACTGCACTCCAGCCTGGGTAACAGAGCGAGATCCTGTCTCAAAAAAGAGAAAAAAAAAAAAAAGAAAAAGTCCTTAGAATTTTCATTATGTTTTATGAAAGAGATAAAAAGCATCTTTTCTTTATGCCTGCCTTCTTCCAAGTCATCTTTTTTTTTTTTTTTTTTTTTTGAGAAGGTATTGCTCTGTTGCCCAGGCTGGAGTGCAGTGGTGCAAATCATGGTTCACTGCAGCCTCAACTGCCCCTGCTCAAGGGATCCTCCTGCCTCAACCTCCAGAGTAGCTGGGACTATGGACACATGCCCCCATGCCTGGCTACTTGTTTTGTTTTGTTTTTTAGAGACAGGGTTTCACCATTTGCCTGGCTGGTCCTGAATTCCTGGGATCCACCAAAGCTCCCTCCTTCCTCAGTTTCTCAAAGCACTGGAATTACAGGCGTGAGCCACCTTACCTAACTTGCTTTATTCGTCGCATTATTTCATCTCACACTGTTTCCAACATTTTCCTTTCTACCTGTGATATCCAAGCCAAAGGAACCAGAAATAACCACAATATCACTATTTTTAATAAGGTGCAAGGTGATTAGGAAATTTTGTGGTGCTGATTCTCTTTATTTGTGTTTTTAGAATATTTTTTGATCCATGTCCATGTCCTTTTGAATATTTTTCATATTGAAGAGTGAATATCATAAAGAGTACATTGTGACTACTGGTTGCTTTTTCATACTCACATTACCAGCTCCCATTGGAAAATCTTCAGAGTACCTTGAAATTAGTGGTCCAGCCCATGTGGTCAGGTCTGGGAGCCAGGAGGCCATGAGTATCAGCCTCCCCAGCACACTTGCATTCCCTGACAGGCAGCTCAGGTGCTGTCACACTGAGGCGAGCACAATGTGACATGTCTCGGTGTGTCCTCGATATTGGATAAACCCGAATTTCTGCAACTTAAGAGCCATGAAGTAATATCATTGCTTGGACGGTTTCCCTCACTTTTTTGGAATAAAGTTCAAGATAGTTTAATTCCTATTTAGCAAAACACAGATTACATCACAAAAGAGAAAAATGTTTAACTTTATTAAGAAATGCCAAGGCTCTTGATATGGCTGAGAGCCAATGGATTTCTCCTATGGTATATTTTATCTTGAATTCTTCTTGCTCACTTCAATTAGGAGAAGAAAAAAAAAAAAAAAAAAAACTTCTGCTGAAACTATTGGAAAAGAGGTGCTTCACTGTATAATTTCTAAGATGATTGATTTAAGCCCAGAGCTGCTGATGGCTGTCTCCCCACCATACAAAAAATGCTGCCTAAGATAATATCAGCACAGAGAAAAGCAGGGCTTAGGTAAAGAGAGACACAGATCCCCAGTGACCATCCAAGCACCTGGCCCCACTCCTGATACTTCAGTGATGGGAACCAATCAATTCCCCACAGGAACTGGGTGCAACGGCTCACACCTGTATTCCCAGCACTTTGGGAGGCTGAGGCGGGTGGATCACCTGAGGTCAGGAGTTATAGGCCAACCTGGCCAATATGGTAAAACCCCATCTCTACTAAAAATAAGAAAAATTAGCCCGGTATGGTGGCAGGTGCCTATAATCCCAGCTACTCAGGAGGCTGAGGCAGCAGAATCACTTGAACCTGGAGGTCAGAGGTTGCAGTGAGCCCAGATCACGCCATTGCACTCCAGCCTGGGCAACAAGAGCGAAACTCAGAAAGGGTGAGAGGAAGGAAGGGAGGGAGGGAGGGAGGGACTCCCAATATGACTAGGGTCACTTGCTAAAAGAGATCCCATACTTACCAGCAACCTAGGCCCAAGTCTTTCCTTCTCCATCCCCCAGTTGCATTTCATCCTTTTTAATGGAACCTCAACACAGTTCCCATCCACAATGTCAGAGCCCAGAAATCAATCCCTTCAGGCCTTCAGCATCTAGGACGTCTAAGGAAAGGGAAAAGCACAGCTTCGGCAGCTGCTCAAGGACCACTTTAGGGTGTGAGTTTGGGTTTGGAAGGTGCAAATACAATGGACAGAATCCAAGACGCGGCTATGCTAGACTGGGGACTGGGAGAAAGAAGGGATAAGGAAATTCTAACTGTTGAGGGAATGGGTGGAGGAGCCTTGTGCCAGTCAGCATGTACAATGATGATAACATATGTAGTCAGAAGACACAGTCCACATTGGTACCCACTGTAGATCTTAGGAAACTAAACATGATCAGAGGAAACCTCAGGATTTGACTGTGTAAAGTCATACCAATTATGTTTATGATGACTGCTTCCCATTTATGCCTAATTACCGTGCAACATAATAATGATTATGTACTTTGTTAAGTATGTGTCAGAGGAATTTAATTTCTTAGATTTTATTTAATGGCATCTGTAAACACAACACATGTGTGCCCTGGCTTCCCACTTCGTTCATAATACATATGAATTGGCCATTTGCCTACAACTTTTTAAAAAGTTTATAATGTCAAAGCATTTTTACTTAGGGAAATGAGGGGCCACAGACTGATAAATAAGGGGCATTGTTCCTACAGTTTGTTTTATCCACAGGGAGGCATCACCATCATATCTTAGGCAATTTTTTTTGAGGTAAAGTAGAGTCTCGCTCTGTCACCCAGGCTGGTGTGCAGTGGCACGATCTCAGCTCACTGCAACCTCCGCCTCCTAGGTTCAAGCGATTCTTCTTCTCAGCCTCCTGAGTAGCTGGGACTACAGGTGCATGACACCATGCCCAGCTAATTTTTGTATTTTTAGTAGAGACGGGGTTTCACCATATTGGCCAGGCTGGTCTTGAACTCCTGACCTCGTTATCCGCCTGCCCCAGCCTCCCAAAGTGCTGGGATTACAGGCGTGAGCCACTGCACCCGGCCATATTGGGCAATTAGGACATGGCAAAAATCAGGCAGTTGATTATTTGCTCATTCTTGCTTCAGACAAAATCCATTAAAAAGGAATATCAAACTTTGAAATGATAAAGGTTTGAGGTGACAGATATGCTAATTGCCCTGATTTGATCATTACACGTAGTAAGCAGGTATTGAAATATCACATGTACCCCATAAGTATATTCAATTATTATGTGTCAATTTAAAATTTTTAAAAGAATAGCTTTTAAAAAGTGTGGGATGGCCAGGCACAGTGGCTCATGCCTATAATCCCAGCACTTTGAGATGCCAAGGTCAGCAGATCACTTGAGGTCAGGAGTTCAAGACCAGCCTGGCCAACATGGCGAAACTCTATCTCTACAAAAAATATTTTAAAAATTAGCTGGACCTGGTGACATAACGCCTGTAGTCCCAGCAGCTTGGGAGACTGAGGTGGGTGGATCATTTGAGCCTGGGAGGTCAATGCTGCATTGAGTTGTGATCATACCACTGCACTCTAGCCTGGGTGACAGAGTATCAAAAAATAAATAAACAACAGCAACAACAAAACAAAAACAGTGTATTTATGACTCAGAGACTTTTTTAAAACAAAAAATGCTCTTTTAAGTCAAATGAAAACCAAAAATAAAAAATAGGAATAAGAAAGCCATAGCTTGGGGTATAAGGTATTTATTGTCATTGTTATTCTTGTTGTTGCTGGTTTCCCAGGGGGTACTGGGGATAAGGTTAAAGAAAAAGAACCCAGAAATCCAGACTTGGAAAAGAAGAAGGAAGAACTTAGAGCCAAGAAAAATAGATACTAGTACTTAAAAGCATTTGGTTATTTTAAGGTCCTCCTCGGAAAGAGTGGCTAGCATCTTTAACACTGGTAGCAAAATCAGGCAAAGGAATTCAGGAAAAAAACGCCTGAATATGGAACAGAAAGGAACTAACTTTGTCAAATGTACTTAAGGAAGTGTTTTTCAGGGTTACTTGAGATTACAAAGTAGACAGAGTTGTCTTCTGTGATGATCTTTTCATAGAATGATGCAGCTGGGAGAAATAGTTTAGTGTTATTTCCTGCCTTAGGAAGCTATATAACTAAACCATCCCATTTGGATGTTCATCCAATTCATTTTTTTAAGCATTTAAACCACCGTCTGCCCTGAGCTCTGAGCTTGCCTGCGATCCACGTGGGCAGAAGGTGACACATTTGCCTAGGGGCACCCGACAATCCCAGGCCCTACCTGCTTTATCCTGGGATATGGACTAATGGAGCCTTCCACAGAAATGGGATTTTTTTGGGACATGGCTATTATTACAGATATTAGCAACACTCTGCCTTCAGTCTCTTCTATGCACTTATAGAAATGCACTGGCCTGTGGGGCTCTACACCTCAAAAAATAGCCTTGAGAAGGCTCTGCCCTAGGAAGAGGGGTGTAAAGGGCATGTTACTCAAACACTGACTTTCATGGGGACTCAGATGCTCCACATGTGGCTAGAGCCAGAGCTATACCTTGGCAACTCAGTTCCCCTCTCCAGCAAACTAGCATCAGGGCAGAGCAAGGGAAGTGGCATGTGAATTCCATTGATCATAGGTTCAATGCCAGGCTTTAAAAGGTCTATGTGAATCAGGGCCGGGCACGGTGGCTCACACGTATAATCCCAGTACTTTGAGAGTCCGAGGTGGGCAGATCACCTGAGGTCTGGAGTTTGAGACCAACCTGGCCAACATGACGAAACCCTGTCTCTACAAAATTAGGGAGGCGTGGTGGCGTGTCCCTGTAATCCCAGCTACTCAGGAGGCTGAGGCAGGAGAATCACTTGAACCCAGGAGTTGGAGGTTGCAATGAGCCGAGATCACACCACTGCACTCCAGCCTGGGCAACAGAGTGAGACTCCATCTCAAAAAAAAAAAGGGTCTATGGGAATCAACAGCAGCCCAGAAAGGTGTATAAGATCTACCATGATATCATGATCTGTAATAATCTTAAAGGCCTCATTTCACCTGGATATAGTGGCCACAGAGCAATCTGCACGCCCTAAATGATCCAAACCATGTAGGTGTTCAGTGGTGCTGGGAATGCCCCTCTAGATTCCTCAGGACCAGAGCACTCCAGACTAGCGCTGAGCAAAGATGTTGCCCTTTTTCTCCTCAGGCTTGCGTGCAGCCAGGAATCAGCAGCCAGTGAAACATCTCCAATTGGTTTGCAGTTCTGTCAGATACATGCCTAATGCTAGGAGGTGTCCTTGAACTGTTTATTCTTCCCTCCTGAATGGAAGTGGAGTGATTGCATCCCACAGGTTTCGGAGATGGCACTGGATTGGCACCACTTGCTTGGCCCTGGACACTGGGCAACACTGTGTGTGGAGGCTTTCCACCTGCCTTCTTGACAGCTGTACTTTCCCAGGCAGCATGGGCAGGGCCGGAGCCAGAGACTCAGCTAGTCTGCAGTGGGAGGGGGAGGGGAATTGGAGAAATCTTGTTTATGCCACTGATGCCAGGATCTAAATTTTCTACAACCCACATGCCAGCGCCCTTTAAGCCTGCTCAAGAGGTGCTGTGAGTTGGAATCCTAGGGGAAGCCATTAGCTAGAGCTTTCCCCAAGGGACAACAGAATTCCAGATTCTGCCTAGGATGCTGTTGTAGTCCTTACCTTAGAATAACTCTGCCAGCTGTCCTGGGAGGAAGAAAAGCAAAGGTTCTAGTCTCTCACTGGAACTTAGGAAATATTTCTTATTCAAATACACTCTTTGAGCATTAACATTTCTCAAGGGAGCAAGAGAAATCTGAGAAATAGTCATTGGCCTAATTTGGATGGCTGAATTGTTTCGTGAAAAAGCCTGTGAATTGCAATTGAGAACTTGGCGTGGATCTGGGGAGGCAAAGGGAATCTATTCTCTGAAAAGCACCATGTGACTGTGTCTGCCACACCTGGGCTGGCCCCGCCACCCACAGATGCTCAAGTAGCACTGGTCATTTGCACATCTCTAAAGTAGTATGCTTGGATTTTGCACACAAAAAAAATAGATTCCATGGCCACAAGTGGCTTTGCAGATGTGTTACTGGCCACAAAAGAAGGCAGACAAGAATTCAAATGAGGCTACACAGCCAAGAAACTGTCACAGGATCAGCAGTCGAAATGGAGACCAGTGGCAGAATCCGGGAACGGTTGAGAACACAGACTTCAGGGTCAGAGTGGTACAAATCCTGGACCCTTTCCTTACTAGCTTTGAGACTGAACAAACGACTGAACCTCTCAGTAGGGATGGATGATATAGATCCTTTCTCACCAGAATGAAGTCCAAATAGGAATGATAGTAATAGGCCCTTTCTCACCAGGAGGTAGGAAGATTAAGGAGCAACTGGTGAAACACTTGCTTAGCACCCTGCCTGGAACATAACTAAGTATATGATACATAGTTGCTACTGTTCTATTTATTATTTTTCCTACACAGAAAAGCCTGTGTGAGGCCTGGAATTGCTAATGCCCCACATTTTAAATAACCCTTGATAAATGGCATTGTGAGGTTGTGACCCTCAGCCTGTGGATCAGATCCCAAGGTCTTAATCATAAGGAGAAAGGAGAGGGGAGCAAAAATATCTTAAAATTTTGAGTTGCCCTTATATCTTACTGGATGGAAAAAAGAACTTGGAAAAAGTGCTGAGTTTCTTTCTAAAGGGGTTCAACGGCTCAGTAGGGTATGCTAGTCTCCACTCCCTGTGCTCTATATTGACATCTGCCTTTTCCAAAGAATGGGAGTTAAAAACCACTGGCACAGCCATTTCGTGAAAATGCACAGAATTGAATCTAGTTCCCACTTTTGAAATAGGCAAAGAAAAATTAACGGATGCCTAGTAAGTCTTTTGTACTAGTAAGACTTATTCAGGCCGGGTGCGGTGGCTCAAGCCTATAATCCCAGCACTTTGGGAGGCCAAGACGGGCGGATCACGAGGTCAGGAGATCGAGACCATCCTGGCTAACACGGTGAAACCCCGTCTCTACTAAAAACTATAAAAAAAAAAAACTAGCCGGGCGAGGTGGCGGCGCCTGTAGTCCCAGCTACCCGGGAGGCTGAGGCAGGAGAATGCCGTGAACCTGGGAGGCGGAGCTTGCAGTGAGCTGAGATCCGGCCACAGCACTCCAGCCTGGGTGACAGAGCGAGACTTCGTCTCAAAAAAAAAAAAAAAAAAAGAAAAAAAAAAGACTTATTCAGCTGGGCACGGTGGCTCACGCCTGTAATCCCAGCACTTTGGGAGGCCGAGGCGGGTGGATCACGAGGTCAGGAGATCGAGACCATCCTGGCTAACATGGTGAAACCCCGTCTCTACTAAAAATACAAAAAATTAGCCAGGCGTGCTGGTGGGCACCTGTAGTCCCAACTACTCAGGAGGCTGAGGCAAGAGAATGGCGTGAACCCGGGAGGCAGAGCTTGCAGTGAGCCGAGATTGTGCCACTGCACTCCAGCCTGGGCAACAGAGCGAGACTCCATCTCAGAAAAAAAAAAAAAAAAGACTTATTCTTATTTTCTCTCTCTCTCTCTCTTACACACACACACACACACACACACACACACACACACCCATACACACACCTGTCTAATACAATGTCCTCATTTTATAGATGAGTAAACTGAGGCCCTGATAATGAAGTAAATGAGTACCGGCATTCCTGGCTACCCACTTTTAGGTGGTTTAAGTGTAGCTTTGGGGGAAAAATAACCCTAGTCTTGATGCCGCAGTTGGGTGGGCAGGCTCGTTACAGAGGCATTTTCAACACTTAGAGAAAGGAGTTCTCTGTTTGCACACACACGTGCATACTTTATCTCTCTCTCTTCCAATTTTTGCTTTGTCCCCAAAATTCTGATACTCTCCTTCAGAGAAGGAGCTGAAGTAAACAAATCAACAATCAAGGCATTTTCTGAACAGAATGGATGCATTATTCTTTGGGTGAGCAGAATCCAGATTCTGATTTCTGTTCTTAACTCAGCTTCTTCTCCCTTGGAGAGAGGGAGTAATGGAGAAAAACAGAAATAAGTGATATTACTAATAAGAACTATTCCAGCTCTCTTTTGATTACTAATCAACCGGGTGACAATCCGACAGGGCAGAGAGTTATCTTGGCCGCCTGTGATACATTCAGTTTAAACTGACGGCAGCGTATGACAGCACAGCTCCAGCAGAAAAGCACTGTCCCCTGTCTGAGGAAGTGCAGTTGGGCTGAAGAACAGTGCAGAATTGTTCCCACCATGCCTCTCTCCTTCAGACCCCAGCACAAAGAAGGGCTGTGTGTTGACAGAATCCAGCACTTCACCTGGTGGGTGGGGACAACCGCTGTATTGCCCATACCTTGCCCCTTAGTGAAATTGTTAATTTTCAATATTCTGACAGTCTGTATTCTATCCTTTGCACTAGTCCAATAGAGAGTTAGCATTTTCCAAACAATGAAGCAAAGTTACATATTATTCTAATACCACTTCTTATATGTATTGACTTTTATTACACCTTTTGTTAGTTACCATCAAAACCTGTTGGAAATCATTGTTACTTTAAAGGAGGGAATACTTGTTAAAAAGCAAATTTCTATGGGATATTTGTTGTTTTTGGTTTTTGGTGTTTTGTTGTTGTTGTTGTTGTTGTTATTGTTTTGAGACAGAGTTTTACTCTGTCACCCAGGTTGCAGTGCAATGGCGCTATCTCAGCTCACTGCAACCTCCACCCCCCAGGTTCAAGCGATTCTCTTGCCTCAGCCTCCCAAGCATCTGGGATTACAGGAGCATGCCACCACACCCAACTAATTTTTGTATTTTTAGTAGAGACAGCGTTTCACAGTGTTGGCCAGGCTGGTCTCAAACTCCTGACCTCAAGTGATTCACCTGCCTCGACCTCCCAAAGTGCTGGGATTACAGGCATAAGCCACCACACCAGGCCCTTGTGTATTATTATTAAGTATATATTTTATTTTTTATATTTAAAGTAGTAGCACTTAGCAGTTACTATGTTCCTGGAGATAATTACAACAATATCTCATGTAACTTTATGGGATTCATTGTATTCATAGCCCCATTTTTTAGATGAGAAAACTGAGGCTCAATAGAATTGAGTGACCCAAGGACACTTGGCTCTAAATGCTGCTGTGTCGGACTCAAAAGGCAGCATGCTGGGACCTGCAGTCTCCCTAAACTTGTTTATCTAGAGTATTCCACATACGTGGGCACATGTTCAAAATCCCTTTGGTGTGGCAGTTTGGAGAAAGGAGTCAAGGACAAGGGTTTCTCCTCCTAGAGCATTTAATGAGAAGGAGCTGGCATGGAGGATACACAAGTCCGATGTAGTTTACTACTCTGCCCTGACTGTTGATTCCTTGTTTAAAGGATTTGGGGAATTTAGCAAAATATTGAAAGCACACATTTTCATGCTTGTGAAAGCAAAGGCCAAGAGCCAAAGGGCGGCAGCTGTGGATGCTTTACCTCGGCATGGGGTTAACCTAAGGAGAGAAAGGGCTTCGGGGGAGAAAATCTCTTTACTGTTGCATTCTTAAAATTTCTAGTATTTCCATAGGGAGAGGGCTGCTGCTCTTCCCAGAGTGGGAAGAAAACTTCTGCAAGAGCACCCTGAAGAGTCTGTCATGTGAACTATGGTTAATTCAGCACAGAGAGTAGGACTCTGGGCATGGTGCATGCTGTCGCAGGGAGCAGCCGACCTTCCAGAGCTACAAAGGAGAGGCCTGTGGAGAGGGTCGCACCAGGGCCATCACTGGGGAAGTCATTTTCCTCTTTCGTTTGTTTATTTTCCTAAAGGAAGAGGATGGTAAAATAGCTTAGACTAAAGACATTGTGTATAAAGACAGTGACAGGTTTATGTATTAAGCAACCTTTATTTGACTCTGGCAACACTTTAAGATGAGAACAATGATACTAACTTTGAAGCTAGGTAGGATTGTAAAAAAAATACATAGGACTTCTAGTTAAATTTGGATTTTATGTAAATAATGAATATTTTTAACATACATACATCCTATGCAATATTTGGGATATATATGTATACTAAAAAATTATTGGCAGGGTGCAGTGGCTCACGCCTGTAGCACTTTGGGAAGCCAAGGCGGGTGGATTGCCTGAGCTCAGGAGTTCGAGACCAGCCTAGCAACACGATGAAACACCCTCTCCACTAAAATACAAAAGAAATTAGCCGGGCGTAACAGCGTGCGCCTGTGGTCCCAGCTACTTAGGAGGCTGAGGCAGGAGAATTGCTTGAACCTGGGAGGCAGAGGTTGCAGTGAGCCGAGATTGTGCCACTGCACTCCAGCCTGGGTGACAGAGCGAGACTCCATCTCTTAAAAAAAATATATTAATATTTTATCTGGTGGACCCTATTGAAGCATTGATGTTAACAAAATACCACTACTCTTGGTAAAAATTAGTACATGGCTATAATTTGTGAGTTTTAAGGGAAATAGCATTCATTAAAATAGAATAGAATGAATTATTGATTTGCAACTAATTTTATTATAATTTTTTTTTTTTAAGATGGAGTCTAGCTCTGTTACCCAGGCTGGAGTCCAGTGGTGTGATCTTGGCTCACTGCAACCTCTACCTCCTGGGTTCAAGCAATTTTTGTGCCTCAGCCTCCCTAGTAGCTGGAATTACAGGCACCCACCATTATGCCCAGCTAATTTTTGTATTTTTTTTCTCAGTGGAGACGGGGTGTCATCGTGTTGGCCAGGCTGGTCTTGAACTCCTGACCTTGGGTGATCTGCCCGCCACAGCCTCCCGAAGTTCTGGGATTATAGGCGTGAGCTACTGTGCCTGGCCTTATTATAATTTATCGCATGGCAATTTCTCACTTTAATTTGGTGCAGTAGCTCACACTTGTAATCCCAGCACTTTGGGAGGCTGAGGCAGGAGGATTGCTTGAGCCCAGGAGTTAGAGACCAGCCTGGGCAACATGGCAAGACCCTATCTCTACAAAAAAAATGTTTTTTAAAAATTAGTGTGGCCTGACATGGTAGCATGCATCTGTGGTCCCAGCTACTCAGGAGTCTAAGGTGGGAGGATCACTTGAGCCTGGGAGGTAGAGGCTACAGTGAGCTATGATCGTGCCACTGCATTCCAGCCTGAACAGAGCCAGAGGGATGAAAGAGGAGAGGAGAGGAGAGGAGGGGAGAAGAGGGGAGGGGAGAGGGAGAGAAAGAACGAGGAAGGAAGGAAGGAAGGAAGGAAGGAAGGAAGGAAGGAAGGAAGGGAAAGGACAGAAAGACTCATTTTAAATGAGTCTGTAAGTTTGTTAGCAGAGAGCCGTTAGGTTACGTTTTCTCTTGAGTTAAAATATCATTAAGTAATTCACAAATAAAAGCATGCAGACAATTTTGCAAGCATTTAAAAATACTTTAAACTTTGTATAAATGTTTCTGAGTTAAAGGAGGGAATTCATTCAATAAATACCAACTGAGCACTCACTCTATGCCCAGCACTGTTGAAGGTATTTGGGAAACAGCGGGAACAAAATGAACTTCTCTGTCCTGTTAGGCCTTATATTATAGAGAAAGGTGAAGTTTAAACTATAGCCAGTTGCAGGAGATGTAATAAAATAGGGGAGGGGACACTCTAACATTACAAAGATTTTTTTTTTTTTGTAATTATTTTAGAGAATAATTTTTTTTTTTTTTTTTTTAGCATTTATTGGTGCTACAAGAATTAGATATCCTGATATCATTAAAAGCCTTTCGTCGGTCCGGTGGCTCACACCTGTAGTCCCAGCACTTTGGGAGGCTGAGGTGGGTGGATCACTTGTGGTCAGGAGTTTGAGACCAGCCTGGCCAACATGGTGAAACCTCATCTCTACTAAAAAATACAAAAATTAGCCGGGCACAGTGGCATATGCCTGTAATCCCAGCTACTCGGGAGGCTGAGGAAGGAAAATCTCTTGAACCTGGAAAGTGGCGGTTGCGGTGAGCCGAGATCACGCCACTGCACTCCAGCCTGCAAGATAGGAGCGAGACTCCATCTCAAAAAAAAAAGCCTTTCCGGGTTCTCTGGAGTTTTTATGGCTGAAAATGATACAAACGTAAGAAGCCTTTGAGTATCAGGTCAACCTGTATTAGGAGGGCCTGAGAAGCAAACATTAATTCAGGATGCTATCTTGGGTCAAAAGGTCTCAACTTTTAAATCAGAATAAATTTACAGGGTGCCTGTGAGCACTAGCCACCCCCATCCTGCCCCACCAACAAATAATTTGGTGGAGATTTTTAGGAGCAGATAATGTTGTCAAGATGTTAGGGAGGAAGGAAACCTTCAATGCCTAGGGC
Source organism: Piliocolobus tephrosceles (assembly GCF_002776525.5). Lineage (NCBI taxonomy): Eukaryota > Metazoa > Chordata > Mammalia > Primates > Cercopithecidae > Piliocolobus > Piliocolobus tephrosceles. The sequence goes on from NC_045438.1 coordinate 48,814,502, forward strand.
CTGTTTCCACTGATGCATGGGTATCAGTTTAGCAACACACTGCAGCTCCTATTCTACACTTGAGAGGCAGTAAATTGCTTTTGGGTAGAAATGAATTAACTCTTTTCTATGACTACATTACCATAACATGCTGTCAGAAGTGATTTAGTAAACTGAATATGGAAGGCTAAAAACCTGAGTATAGTACCAAGAAATAAATTGATTAATGTGTCCTTTCATTAGTATGATCAGATTCACAAGATGATTTTATGCTAATACTCATTTTCATAGCCTCTATTGTCCGCCTTGGTAATCTCAGGGTTGGAAGGATGTTAAAGGTTATCGACTCTGACTTTCCTGTGCCCATCAGATGCTCTTTCCCCTCCGTAATATCCTAACCAGGTGGTCCAATCTTTTTAGGTGCACTAGAATAAGCTTTAGGGGCCTGGTCAAACAAACAAACAACAACTTTACCTCTCAGAAATAAGATTTTTTTTTTTTTTTTTTTTTTTGAGATGGGGTCTTGCTGTGTCACCCAGGCTGGAGTGTGGTAGTGAGCTCACTGCAGCCTCTGCCTCCCGGGTTCCAGTGATTCTCTCACCTCAGCCTCCCCAGTAGTTGGGATTACAGGCACGAGTAATCCTGGCTAACTTTTTATATTTTTATATTTATATTTTTACTGGCTAATTTTTTGTATTTTTAGTAGAGATGGGGTTTCACCACATTGGCTAGGCTGGTCTCGAACTCCTGACCTCAGGTGATGCCCCCGCCTCAGCCTCCCAAAATGCTGGGATTGCAAATGTGAGCCACTGCACCCAGCCAGAATTAAGACACTCTGTTCCTTTCATTTAGACCAAGGAAGCAACATAAAGGCACAGTTTCGAAAACCCTACAGCACTGTGAAAAAGAATTCCCTATTTCTTTTACTGTAGAGAAGAAAAGGACTGGTAAAACCCTTCTTTATTAGTAGTCATTGCCGTTCTATATCTTTGTTTTTTGTTTGTTTTTTGGGTTTGTTGTTGTTGTTGTTGAGACAGAGTCTTGGTCTGTCATCCAGGCTGGAGTGCAGTGGCACAATCTCAGCTCACTGAAACCTCCGCCTCGGCCGGGCGCGGTGGCTCATGCCTGTAATCCTAGCACTTTGGGAGGCCAAGGCCAGCGGATCACCTGCAGTCGGGAGTTCCAGACCAGCCTGACCAACATGGAGAAACCCCGTCTCTACTAAAAATACAAAATTGCCTGGGCGTGGTGGTGCATGCCTGTAATCCCAGCTACTCAGGAGGCTGAGGCAAGAGAATCACTTGAACCTGGAAGGCAGAGGTTGCAGTGAGCCGAGATCATGCCATTGCACTCCAGTCTGGGCAATAAGAGCGAAACTCCGTCTCAAAAAAAAAAGTCCACCTCCTGGGTTCAAGCAATTCTCCTGCCTCTGCTTCCCAAGTAGCTGGGATTACAGATGCCCACCACCATGCCTGGCTAATTTTTGTATTTTTGGTAGAGACAGGGTTTCGCTATGTTGGCCCAGCTGGTCTCGAACTCCTGACCTCAGGTGATTCACCTGCCTTGGCCTCCCAAAGTGCTGGGATTAAAGGCGTGAGCCCTTGTGCCCAACCTGGGGTTTTTTCTTTTCTTTTCTTTTCTTGTTTCTTTTCTTTTGTAGGGGACAGGATCTTGCTCTGTGGCCCAGGCTGGAGTGCAGTGTTGTGATCATGGCTCGCTACACCCTCAACCTCCCGGGCTGAAGCATTCTTTTCACCTCCCTCCCCCAAGTAGCTGGGACTACAGAAACACACCACCCCACCTGGGTGATTTTTTTTTTTTTTTTTTTTTTGCATTTTTTTGTAGAGATGGGGTCTTCCTATGTTGTCATGTTGCCCAGGCTGAACTCGTGGGCTCAAGAAATCCTCCCACCTCGGCCTCCCAAAGTGCTAAGATTACAGGCATGAGCCACCGCGCCAGACCTGTAGTTATATATTAAAAACAACTGACATTCACTAAATAATCATTATGTACCAAGCACTGTGCTAAATAATTTTCATGTTATTTCTTATTTGATCAAAAAAATTCATAATTTACAAGACGCTTAAGAAGCTGGTAATATTATGACCTTGGTTAATAGAGACTAAGTGAGAGGTGGAGAAGGCAAGTAATTGCCTACCATTTTAACATTAGAAGGGAACTTTGGAATCCAAAACCACTCTTCTGATTTTCTAGGATTTGCCGTGATACTTGTGTTAAAGAGTTAGAACTGGAAATTTTAAATCTCTGCTATTTCTGTTACTTTATGCTGCTTTATTCTCAAACTCACATAAAATATCTCCATGCTGCAGAAATTATACACACATACACATACACACACACAGAAATCATATATATATAGGGTACATTAGATGTGTGTGTATATAGTGTGTGTGTATATATATATACACACACACACAGAAAGAAAGTGTGTGTGTATGTGTATATATATGTGTGTGTATACATACTGTGTGTGTGTACATATATACGTGTATATATATACACACACACAGTATATATATATGTACACACAGAAATAAACACAGAAATTTTATATATATATACTGTGTGTGTATATATATATACACGTATATATGTACACACACACAGTATGTATACACACACACGTATATATACACATACACACACACATATATATACTCATATATATATACACACGCACACACAGAGAAAGAAAGAGATGATGGCAACTGTTCTTCTTCCAATTCAACAATGGATAAAGTGAAAGAGATGAGAATGTGTTTGATTCCAGGTACCTCTGTACTTTAAAATTAGTTAGTTAGTTAGTTAGTTAGTTAGTTAGTTTATTTATTTTTGAGGCAGATTTTTGTTCTTGTTGCCCAGGCTGGAGTGCAATGGCACAATCTCAGCTCACTGCAACCTCTGCCTCCCAGGTTCAAGCAATTCTCCTGCCTCAGCCTCCCGAATAGCTGGGATTACAGGTACACACCACCGTGCCAGGCTAATTTTGTATTTTTGGTAGAAATGGGGTTTCGCCATGTTGGTCAGGCTGGTCTCAAACTCCTGACCTCAGGTGACCCACCCACCTCAACCTCCCAAAGTGCTACAATTACAGGAGTAAGCCACCACGCCCGGCCTAAAATTGATTTTAAAATATCCCAACAGCAGCCAAGTACATATTCATCTCAAGCACAAATGGAACATTCTTCAGGATAGACCATATGCTAAGCTATAAAATAAGACTCAAGATAAAGGAATCAAAATCATAGAGTATGCTTTCTAACTATAATGGAATTAAATTAGAAATCAATGACAGAAGGAAATTTGAGAAATTCACAAATATGTAAAAATTACTCCTAGGCTAGGTGCAGTGGCTCACGCCTATAATCCCAGTATTTTTGGAGGCTGAGGCAGGCAGATCACTTGAGGTCAGGAGTTCGAGACCAGCCTGGCCAATATGGTGAAACCCCATCTCTACTAAAAATGCAAAAATTAGCTGGGTGGTAGCGAGCACCCATAATTCCAGCTACTCGGGAGGCTGAGGCAGGAGAATACCTTGAACTCGGGAGGTGGAGGTTCCAGTGAGCCGAGATTGTGCCACTGCACTCCAACCTGGGTGATAGAGCAAGACTCTGTCTCAACAAAATACAAACAAACAAAAAACAAAACAAAACCAAAAAAACTCCTAAATAATCAGTGGATCAGAGAAGAAATAACAAGGAAAATTAGAAAATGCTTTAAGATGGAAAAATGCAGTACACCAAAACTTGTAAGATGCAGCTAAAACAATGCTCAAAGGGCAATGTATGGCTATAAATGCCTATATTTAAAAGGAAGAAAGATCTCAAATTAATAACCAAATCAGCAGCCGGGCGTGGTGGCTCACGCCTGTAATCCCAACACTTTGGGAGACCGAGGTGGGTGGATCACGAGGTCAGGAGTTCTAGACCAGCCTGGCCAAGATGGTGAAACCCTGTCTCTACTAAAAATACAAAAAAATTAGTTGGGCATGGTGATGGGCGCCTATAATCCTAGCTACTCGGGAGGCTGAGGCAGAGAATTGCTTGAACCTGGGAGGCAGAGGTTGCAGTGAGCCGAGATCACGCCACTGCACTCCAGCATGGGCAACAGAGTGAGACTCCGTCTCAAAAAAAAATAAAAAAAGATAAAAAATAACCAAATCTTCCACCTTAAAAAAAGAGAAGAAAAAGGACTTTTTAAAGACCTAGCATTAAAATTTTACAACTTCTAGAAAAGCTTAATAAAATAACTTCTACATTCTGGCCAGGTGCTGTGGCTCATGCCTGTAATCCCAACACTTTGGGAGGCCGAGGCGGGCGGATCACTTGAGGTCAGGAGTTCGAGACCAGCCTGGCCAACATGGTAAAATCCTGTCTCTACTAAAAATACAAAAATTAGCTGGACATGGTGATGGCGGGTGCCTGTAATCGCAGCCACTTGGGATACTGAGGCACCAGAATCACTTGAACCCGGGAGGTGGAGGTTGCAGTGAGCCGAGATTGTGCCACTGCACTCTAGCCTGGGCAATAAAGTGAGACTTAGTCTCATATAAATAAATAAATAACTTCTACATTCTATACTACTCAGTTCCTGAATACACATTTCTTTAGAATGTGTTCAGCAGTTTATTCCCTATTTATACACTTTTGGTCATTGTTCCAGAGTTTCTTTCTCATTAACATTCCTGAGCTGAGGCTTATTTCCTCAAGTTCTTTGCCTCTTTTATCTACTGCTGCATGGGTTCCTGAGGAAAGTTAAAGGTTCTATTTGTTCCCGAGTTTACAATCAGAAGCTCACCAAAGCTCTTGCTCTGTGGAAACCTTGAAACTGATCTCCTGGCTAGTCATGGTGGCTCACACCTGTAATCCCAGCACTTTGGGAGGCCGAGGCGGGTGGATCACAAAGTCAGGAGTTCAAGACCACCCTGGCCAAGAGACCAGCCTGGTTGATATGGTGAAATCCCGTCTCTACTAAAAATACAAAAATTAGTTGCGCATGGTGGCGGGCGCCTGTAATCCCAGCTACTCGAGAGGCTGAGGCAGGAGAATTGCTTGAATCCGGGAAGCAGAGATTGCAGTGAGCTGAAAATCGTGCCATTGCACTCCAGCCTGGGTGACAGAATGAGACTCTGACTCAAAAAAAAAAAAGCAAAAAAGGAAAGAAATCTCTCTTTCAGTCAGGATTCAGCATTAAACAGCTGGCAGACCCAATGAGTTTGACAAGAGTCAAATAAGGGCACTATTTAACAGAGCTGTGGGCAGGATTAAAGAACAGCCAAAGATGCTGATGCACTAGAAACCAGCAACATCCGAAAGCTTTTCCTATGCTTAAGTCTGAAGGGGAAATTCGAGGAAACACTTGTTAAATCAGTTACCAGAACGTTTATGTTTTAGAATAACTCAGGGAGTACAATGGGAATGTCCGTGGCATGAAGAAATGGTGAGTGCTTGAGGTGATGAGCCCCATTTATCCTGGGGTGATTATTACACATTGTATGCTTGTATCAAAATATCTCATGTGCCCCCAAAATACATACACCTACTATGTATTCATAAAAATTCAAAATTAAAACAATTAAAAAAAAAAAAAAGGAAGAAGGGGTTACCTCTACTGTTCCCTGGCCTTAGAGGAATGTAGCAACTGCTAAAACCTTGGCAAGTGTGGGGCACAGGTAAGAACAGACATAAATACCCTACCTACTTCTTTCTCTTTCCACTTGCTTGTTCTCTGCTATTGATCCAACCCAAAAGAAACCAAAGAACCAGGAAGTCAGGAGGCCATGTATAGATGTCTACCTCTAAGTGGACAGATGTCAGAAAAAGCAGAGATAGATCTGAGGGGAAAATGGAAATGAACCAGCACAAGTCCTCCAGCCAGGGCCACAGACATCTGAGCCCCAAGGTTCCAGACCTCAGCTGGGTCCCAGGAAAACACTTCTTGATTGGCAAGACTCTTCACCCACTGCCACTTCCTTTGTTGCTGAGGTTGCTTTCTGCTTCTAATATTTTGTGTTCTCAAAAGCAGCTGCTACTTCAACCCACACTAAGTTTCTCCAGGGAGTCTTCAATCTTGCTGCAGTAGGGGAGGCATCCGTCCACACTCCTACTTACAGCCTCTCTTTTGTTTTATTGAAGCAGTCTTTCCCACCTATTCTTACAGTCTCCTCTCCCTAGAAACAGACAGATTCTCCTGAGCCGAGACAGTGTCAGGTTTTCTTCTTCATCCCTCCTTTCCCGCTGAGAAAGAGGCTGTAGAACACATCGCCCAACAGCCTATGCAGAACCACTGTGTCTCAGAAACCAGCTGCACTCAAGAATTGGGAGAGGTTCATCCTGGCCACAGGAATGGGAATGTACCTCTAGGAACTCACTTTGTGCAATGTGCTCAAGCAGAGGTGGGTCAGATGACCAGGCCTTGGTATTTGTAAACATATAGGGTGACAGCTCCTCTTAGTCATCCTTGAGTGACCCAGAGAACTGGCTGCTTGCCAAATCCTCAACACAACCTACCTTTCTTTCTTTCTTTCTCTCTCTTTCTCTCTCTCTTATTTTTTGAGACAGTTTTGCTCTGTCACCCAGGCTAGAGTGCAGTAGCTCAATCTTGGCTCACTGCAACCTCTGCCTCCCAGATTCAAGTAATTCTCCTGTCTCAGCCTCCTGAGTAGCTAGGATTACAGGCGTGTGCCACCATGCCTGGTTAATATTTGTATTTTTAGTAGAGCCAGGTTTCACCATGTTGCTCAGGCTGGTCTCAAATCCCTGACCTTGTGATCTGCCTGCCTCGGCCTCCCAAAGTTCTGGGATTACAGGGGTGAGCCACTGTGCCTGGCCAGCACATCCTTTATAGGCAACTGGAGAGGAAGCTGGAAGCCCTATCCTAAAAGAGCTTACAGTATAATGAGCTGCCAAGCCCATTAAATAATAGCATCCTCCTGGAAGAAGATATTTATGAACCAGGTTCCATGGCTGCCCCAAGGCTCCATGCATCTGATTGTATTTACTGTTATTCCACCCCTTGCTGATCCCAGGCTTCAAAGGTTGATGTATGACTGATCCTAAGAATCCAGCCCTACCAGAATGACCTGTCATCTCCCTCCTACTGCTTGTTGAATTAGGCAGCTGCTTGTTGAATTAGGTTATTAAAATGTCTGCTCAGCCTCTTAGTCAACTTAACTTGGCTTTATTTTGGTGGAAAGCAAATCCCTTAGTAGAATTTTGCTTAATTGGTCACTTGGCTCAGGGTTTGATGACTTTTCCAGTAATATTTGCACAACAAATATATTTTATTTAATTTTCTTCTGAAATAACTCAGCTGACTCATAACGTTCAAGATGTGCAAAGCACCAAAGAGGCGCCATGATCCTAGCAGGAGATCTATGGTGACGTGAGAGCAGAAAACACGGCAGAGAGACAGCCTGAACACTCACAGACGCACCATGGAGATAAGCGAGAAGGATAACCAGCCACAGTGTCCTCACTACCTTTGATCTCTTTCTTGGATATCTCTGGATCCATCTTTTTCTCTGGATTCCTAACCCTCAGTTTCACTTCTTCTGTGGTGTCTCACATGTGTTTGTGTACGTGTCTGTATGCACGCACACATGTAAGTGTATATACGTATTGCACCTTGGGCAAAATTTAATAATGGTATTTTGCCACAGTTAAAAAGATAGTAAATACTGCTCCCCCCAAAATGTATAATAATGGGTAACAATATGGCATTTTAAAGAACTTGCTCTGTAATGGGTCCCGGGCAAAGAACCTTTCAGGTATCATATCAGTTGTTCATCAAAAACTTAGGAGCTTTTTTTTTTTTTTTTTTGAGATGGAGTTTCACTCTTGCTACCCAGGCTGGAATGCAATGGCACGATCTCGGCTCACTGCAACCTCTGCCTCCCAGGTTCAAGCAATTCTCCTGCCTCAGCCTCCCAAGTGGCTAGGATTACAGGCATGCAATTTTTAGTTGCATGCCCGGCTAATTTTTGTGTTTTTAGTAGAGACAGGGTTTCACCATGTAGGTCGGGCTGGTCTCGAAATCCTGACCTCAGATGATCCACCTGCCTCAGCCTCCAAAAGTGCTGGGATTACAGGCATGAGCCACTGCACCCAGCAACTTAGGAGCTTTTTAAAGTATTTTTTGCTTTACTGTCTTGTGATGTAGTTTCTTATATCTAGAAAATAGAATTGTTCCTTGTCAGTGCATAAGATTCTCTTCCTCTACCAGACGCAGTGGCTCAGGCCTATAATCCTAGCACTTTGGGAGGCCGAGGCAGGTGGATCATGAGATCAGGAGTTCGAGACCAGCCTGACCAACATGGCAAAATCCCATGTCTACTAAGAATACAAAAATTAACCAGGCGTGGTGGCACACTCCTATAATCCCAGCTACTCAGGAGACTGAGGCAGAAGACTTGCTTGAACTCAGGAGGTGGAGGTTGCAGTGAGCCAAGATTGCACCACTGCACTCCAACCTGGGCGACAGAGCAAGACTCTGTCAAAAAAAAAAAAAAAAAAAAAAAAAGATTATCTTTCTCTAAGTTGTCCCATCAGGAATGGCTTGGTGTTTGTAATTATGCTTCCTGGGGGGAAAAAAGAGTATGGAATATTCAGTGAGAACTGAAGGTTATTATAATCCAAAAAGAGTGATGGAGTATAAAGACAACATCTTTTCAAATAGACTGTACAAGCCTTTCTGCCTTTTCAGTGGTAAAGGCTAAGCAATGGTTTGCCGGCGTTGCCCTCTGTGAGTTACAGAAAGGCCTTTGCTTATAAATTCACGAAGCTGAAGGTCACACGAAGGGCTTGCCTGCACTAGCTTATTTACTCTAGGATCAGAATCAAGACCTCAGTTAATCTCAGTTACACTAGTGTGGCATATTTCCCACCCCCACCCATATCCACCCACTAGTTCTGGCCCCAGATTGTCTCTGAGCTGGCCCTGCCCACTGGTCAGAACAGATTGGCAAATGATCATTCCTTCAGACAGCCACGGCTTGTGCAACAGGCAGGAATGTGATCAGAAGAAAGGCAATTGTCCTCATATCATTGGTAGATGGAGGCTCATGTTACCTTCTCATGTTGCCTTAAAAAAAAAAAAAAAGAAAAAATGGCTAGTTCCTCTCTCCTTGTGTTAAAAGACTTAAGGTATGAAGGTCAATTATAAACATTAGACAGGTGACCTTTCCAGCATGTTGGTTGGGTCAGAGCTCTAAACACATATGCACCATGTACGAAGGCAGCATTCATTTCTTAGGCAAAGGAGAACAAAAACTGGACAGTTTTGAGTAATTAATATTCCATCTTCCATTTAAAAGTCAACCTAGGAGTATTCAGTGAGGACATATATGTTCAAGGCACCATGCTAGGGGATTGTAGGGAAGTCTGGCAGAGTTTAGAATCCAATAGAAAATTAAAAATATAAACAAGCATAGTACAAGAAATAAATGGTAATACTTAGCCTCTAGGCTGGGCACAGTAGCTCACGCCTGTAATCCCAGCGCTTTGGGAGGCCAAGGAGGGTGGATCACCTCTTAAACGAGATCAGGAGTTTAAGACCAGCCTGCCCAACATGGTAAAACCCTGTTTCTACTAAAAATACAAAAATTAGCCAGACGTGGTGGTGCATGCCTGTAGTCCCACCTACTTGGGAGGCTGAGACAGGAGAATCTCTTGAACCCAGGAGACGGAGGTTGCGGTGAGCCAAGTTTGCGACACTGCACTCCAGTTGGCGACAAGAGTGAAACGTTGTCTCAAAACAAAACAAATAAAACAAAACAAGGCCGGGCGCGGTGGCTCAAGCCTGTAATCCCAGCACTTTGGGAGGCCGAGACGGGTGGATCACGAGGTCAGGAGATCGAGACCATCCTGGCTAACATAGCGAAACCCCGTCTCTGCTAAAAAAATACAAAAAGCTAGCCGGGCGAGGTGGCGGGCGTCTGTAGTCCCAGCTACTCGAGAGGCTGAGGCAGGAGAATGGCATAAACCCGGGAGGCAGAGCTTGCAGTAAGCTGAGATCCGGCCACAGCACTCCAGCCCGGGCAACAGAGCGAGACTCTGTCTCAAACAAAACAAAACAAAACAAAACAAAACAAACTTAGCCTCTAGAATCAGAAAAGCTTGAGTTCAAATATCTGCTTTAACAACTGGTGCTGGAACAATGGGACATCCATATGTGAAAAAAAAAAAAAATTGATCATAGACCTCAATGTAAAATTGCTGTGACTTTGGTAAATAAGATTTTGTCACTAAAACAAGATATGATTCATAGAAGAAAACATGGATAAAGTGGACTTAGTCAAAGTTTAAAATTCTCCTTGAAAGATGCTATAAAATGAAAAGGCAACCACACATTGAGAGAAAATATTTGCAAAGTATGTCTTTGATAAAGGACTTGTATCCAGAATATATATTCAGTTATCTCCAAACTCAATAATAAGAAAATAGCATAATTTGTAAAATGGGCTTAACAGAACACATGAAAAGATGCTCAACATAATTAGTCATCAGGAAAATGCAAATTTAAAAAACAACAAAATAACTGTTAGAATGACTTTAAAAAACAAAGAAGACTGGTAATGGCAAGTGCTGGCAAAGATGCAGACTAAAGGAAACTCTCAAGCATTGCCTATCGGAATAGAAAATGGTGTAGAAAATCAGTCTGACAGGTGTTTGTTTGTTTTGTTTTGTTTTATTTGCTTTTTGAGCTAGGATCTCATTATGTTGCTCAGGCTGATCTCAAACTACTGGGCTCAAGTGATCCTCCGGCCTCAGCCTCCTGAATATCTGGGATTACGGGCATGCACCACCACACCTAAGCTTCTTTTTAGTTTTCTTTTCGTTTTTAATTTTTTTTTTTTTTTTTTTTTTGAGATGGAACGTCACTCTGTCGCCCGGGCTGGAGTGCAGTGGCACGATCTCGGCTCACTGCAACTTCTGCCTCCCAGGTTCAAGCGATTCTTCTGCCTCAGCCTCCCGAGTAGCTGGGATTATAAGCGCCTGCCACCATGCCCAGCTCATTTTTTTATTTTTAGTAGAGACAGGGTTTCACCATGTTGGCCAGGTGAAACAAAACAAGGCCGGGCGCGGTGGCTCAAGCCTGTAATCCCAGCACTTTGGGAGGCCGAGACGGGTGGATCACGAGGTCAGGAGATCGAGACCATCCTGGCTAACATAGCGAAACCTCGTCTCTGCTAAAAAAATACAAAAAGTTTGGCCAGGCTGGTCTCAAACTCCTGACCTCGTGATTTACCTGCCTTGGCCTCCCAAAGTGCTGTGATTACAGACATGAGCCACTGTGCCCGCCACCACACCTAAGTTTCTAATAAAATTAAACATACATGCAAATTTTCCCTATGACCTACCAATCCCACTTCTAGGTATTAAAAAGTGAAATGAAAACCTATTTTCAAATAAAACCTGTCAGCCAGATGCAGTGGCTAACCCTGTAATCCCAACACTTTGTGAGGCCGAGGCAGGAGGATTGCTGGAGCCCAGAGTTTGAGACGGGCCTGGCCAATATGGTGAAACCCCATCTCTACTGAAAATAGAAAAATTAGCTGAATGTGGCAGCATGCACCTGTAGTTGCAGCTACTCGGAAAGCTGAGGTAGGAGGATCACCTGAGCCTGGGACAGGGAGGTTGCAGTGAGCCAAGATGGCACCATGCCACTGCACTCCAGCCTGGGCGACAGGGCAAGACCCTGTCTCAAAAAAGCAAAAAAAAAAAAAAAAAAAAAGAAAAAAGAAAAGAAAACCTTTCCTTGAATGTTTACCATGGCTTTGTTCACAATCAAGAAAAACTAAACAATTTTCAAACCTGCTTCAACTGGTAAATGGGTAAACTCTGGTACATCCGCACAGTGGAATACGGCTCAGCAATAAAAAGCAAGAAACTTCTCATACACTGAGTCACCTGGATGCATCTCAAATGCTTCTTGCTAAGTGAAAGGATCTAGACTCAAAAAGCTGCATACTGTATGATTCCATGTGTATGACATTTTGGAAAAAGTCAAAACAGTAAGGATAGAAATCAGATCAGTGTTTTCTGGAGTTTGGTGGTCGGGGAACGAGTTGACTTAAATAGCGTGAGGGTAGTCTGTGGGGTGATGGAACTGTCTTTATCTTGACTGTCATGCTGGTTACATGACTGTAATACTCATAGTGTTGTGCAATAAAAAGCGGGATTTTTAGTGTGTTAATTATACTTCCATAAGCCTGATCAGGAAGAAAAAAGAAGCAATACTCTAGATAGTACTTAGTTATCAAAAACCATGAAGGTGGTCAGGCATGGTGGCTCATGCCTGTAATCTCAGAGCTTTGGAAGGCTGAGGTGGGAAGATTGCTTGAACCTAGGAGTTTGAGGCTACAGTGAGCTATAATCATGTCACTGTACTCCAGCCTGGGTGACAGAGTGAGATGCTATTTTTTTTTTTTTTTTTGAGACGGAGTCTCGCTCTGCCGCCCAGGCTGGAGTGCAGTGGCCGGATCTCAGCTCACTGCAAGCTCCGCCTCCCGGGTTTACGCCATTCTCCTGCCTCAGCCTCCTGAGTAGCTGGGACTACAGGCGCCCGCCACCTTGCCCGGCCAGTTTTTTTGTATTTTTTGGCAGAGACGGGGTTTCACCATGTTAGCCAGGATGGTCTCGATCTCCTGACCTCGTGATCCGCCCGTCTCGGCCTCCCAAAGTGCTGGGATTACAGGCTTGAGCCACCGCGCCCGGCCGATGCCGTCTTTTAAGAACAACGACAGCAACAACAACCAAAAAGCATGAAGGCAATATTTTAAAAATTGTGCTCTGGCACTTAAAGCTGCATGAATGACCATAGGCAAGCTTCTTAACCTTTAGAAATACCCATTTCCTCATCTCTAAACTAAAAACAAAATTAGTAGTAGCACTGAATGAAAATATGCTCTGAGAATTAAACTAACTAATGCATAAAGTAAAATTAGCTAAAGTTTATTGACCATTTACTCTATGCTAGGCTTTAGATGTGCCTTTATATTCATTATATAAGTTAATTCTAGCCTTAGGAGATAGGTTCTATTATCCTACAGGGATAAGAAGAAGAGGAGGAGGAGGAGGAGGAGGAGGAGGGAGAGGTAGTAGTGTCAACAGAGATTCAGTGGGATGTGGAGGGATTGAGGAGGAAGATTCACTAAATGACACCAGCAAAACAAAACAACACCCCTTCCCAACAACAAAACAAAGGAAGTCTTAGGAGTTAGTGGCAGAGAGAGGAGAGACCAACTGAGCCAAACCTCAAACTTGGGCACAGATATTGTAGAAGTAGGGAAACCACAATAGCAGAGACTAGGAGGGAAGCTTACGGAAGCTGACATGATATCCTGATTCGGACATACTATTCCTAACATCCAGATCTTTGGAAAAGAGCTACCATAATCTCCTGTATACCCATTCCGGTGTCTTAGTATTCACCAGGAGAAAATTCATTCAGCACAAATCCTCTTGGCTGCACTTTTCCTTCATGTTTATTTGTGAATGCAAGTGGGGAATGGCTCAAGAATGGCTTCAGGCTATTACTTTCCCTACTAATTGGGGTATATCACATATTTTTCAATGTCCTGTGATTCCCGGGGCATGGTATTTAAATGCTCTTCTGGGTAGAAAATACTGCTGCAAAACTATTCAAAAAGATTTCTGGCAAAGAAGGGTAGGAGAGGGTGGTGGAAGAGGGAGAACATTGAATCAAACGGCTCTTTGTTTGTATAAATGCACAAACCTATGTTGAGCCTTTTTACCCTTCCACTGCCCCCACAACCCCTCAACAGGTGGCACGAGCTCGATGACATTTGTAGAGCAGATGGCATGTCATTTTAATGCTGTTTCTAATTGACAGGGGCCTTAGTGGCTGTGGCACGTGCGGCTGCATGCCGGGTGCAGGGTGGGGAATGGAATTAGATACTGCTACCTGCTCCTTCTGGCAGAGAACTGGGAGCTGTAATTGTGTCAACTGGCTTGAACACATTGCATTAATTCCTCATCAAAGGACTTATTTTGCTGGTTTTATTTCCCTTAACTTGCTAATCCTTCCCTCCCCCTTGCATAGTTCTGAATTTTGGACAACTTCAACAAGGAAACCTTGTTCCTCTGAAAATCACCTTTAGCATAAGCTCAGTGTTTTCCTGTCCAGATTTTCATAAGCAACTCAGGTTGCATTCAATTTACACCAGAAACAAGCTTTTGTGTCTCAGAAATGGTCTAGAGAGAAAACGAAAAGGAGTGGGATGTAGCCCAAGCGACACTGGAAGCCTTACCAAGTATTCTAATCAGAGAATAAACAACATGGAGTCAGAAGTCCTGTCCCGGAGCAGCCATAATTTCTGTAATTCTCATTTTAAAAGCCATATGGTGAGTGGATGCAGCCCCATTTCCTGTGGTGAACTCATGCACCTCCAAGGCCACAGCTATACACTTCCCCACTCAGTATCCACAAGGAGCTCATTCTAATTCTAATCAGAATACTTTTGTTTATACAAAACAAAAAGTACTTGATCAATTTAGAAATGGTCCTTTAAACTATCAGATTCCCTTCAATCATTCAGCTTCTTGAAGAAAACAAATTCCAATTATTAATCATATCCTATTAGATCAGACTTGAACACAATTTATATGGTAATGAGGAATTTACTGAGCCCGCTGAATGTATTATGTTGTGCCTGAATCTAGGAGTTATTTCTAAGACATTCACAGTCATTTCCCTTTAATCTACAGCGTAAGTTTTCATTTTCGGTCTGCAAACAAAAATTTGGAAATAGGCATTCTTTCTATTTTCTTTCTTGCTTCTCCACCCGACATCATCACTGTCTTTAGTTCAAGAGGAGGGATAAGAAAGAGAGCGTGGGTTTAGAATTCCTTTTGCTCTCCTAAGTTTCAGGTCTATTAATGAAAAATGGTATAAATGATTTTTTTTTTTTTTTTTTTTTTGAGACAGAATCTCGCTCTGTCGAGCCCAGGCTGTAGTGCAGTGTCACGATCTCGGTTCACTGAAATCTCTGCCTCCCGGGTTCAAGCGATTCTCCTGTCTCAGCCTCCTGAATAGCTGGGATTACAGGCGCCTGCCATCATGCCCGGCTAATTTTGAGTATTTTTAGTAGAGCTGGTGTTTCACCATGTTGGTCAGGCTGGTCTCGAACTCCTGACCTCAGTTGATCCGCCCACCTCGGCCTCCCAAAGTGCTGGGATTACAGGCATGAACCACTCACTGCGTTCAGCCCAGTATAAATGATTTTTAAAGCAGTTAATGATCTGCAAGCATTTAAGGGATCAAATGAGCTACTATTTATTACTGTTACTAAATAGAATTTAAATGAAAAATGTAATAACCACTATGATCATATATTGACTGTGACTGCTCCCTTTATGCCAGGTAGAGATGATAGTAAGTGCTTTTCCACATAATAATTTTTAAAGTATCTGATGAGTTTTTATTGATCATTTGCTATGTGGCACTCATGGTGTTCAGTGTTTTGCAAACTAACTTTTGTATTTGTCTTATCAACACTATGTCATAGGCACTGTTATTGACCCCATTTAATAACTGAGAAAGTGAACCTTAGAGAGTAACTTACTGGAAGTTGAAGTTTGTCTGAAGCCAAAGCCCATCTGTTCAACCACTACCTTAGATTCCCTGATGAATGTTTAAAAGACAGTACTTTTTTATGATGCAGGTAACGCCATTAGTTGATCAGTTTTATATAAATTCAAACTTTTTTAAATTTAAGAGATATCCTCACTTTAGTTATGGGAGCTTTCTGGCCCTGTCCAAATCTCAAAACTAAGCCAGGCACAGTGGCTCATGCCTGTAATCTCAGTACTTTAGGAGGCCAAGGTGAGAGGATTGCTTGAGCCCAGGAATTCAAGACCTGCCTGGGCAACATAGTGAGATCCCATCTCTACAGAAAAATTAAAAATTAGCTGGGTGTGGTGGTGCATGCCTGTAGTCCCAGCTATTCAGGAGGCTGAGGTAGAAGGATCACTTGAGCCTGGAAGGTCAAGCCTTCAGTGAGCCATGATTGTGCCACTACACTCCAGCCTGGGCAATAGATCAAGACCCTGTCTCAAGGAAAAAATAAAAACCTCAAAACTAAGACTAGCCTGCCACACCCATGGGCATTTCAACCTTCCTAAATCCCTGTGCTGTGACCAGTAGATTCTTCCCCTCACAGCCTTGAGGATACAGTCCTCCTTTTGTTCATTGCTTTCCTGGAGCACCAGTGTTTTCAAATTAGAATCAAAACATAGTCCAAACATTACTTCTGCCTAGCTTGATGTAAAATCTTTATTATTTTTCCAAATGATTTACTGAGAATGTAATATTACTGGAGTCAGAGTGCAATGTTTACAATGTCTTGCCAAGTTTTACCCTTATCTAGGTGTTTCCAGTTGGCAGCAGCTTCCACGGTCTTCCCTCTGTTTCTGCTGTTTTCAGTGAGAGAGGCTGAGAGGGAAGCCACCAGAGTCCCAAGCGTAGGCAGCGTGGGGCAGGCTTCCCTCTGTTTCTGCTGTTTTCAGTGACAGAGGCTGAGAGGGAACCCACCAGAGTCCCAAGCGTAGGCAGCGTGGGGCAGGCTGGCCTCTTTATTTGTAATGCACTGAATATGAAGGGAGCCACTCTGAAGCTGTTTTCTGTCTAGACAGGATATGATGATAATAGCACAAATAAAAGTTCATGTATTCCAGCCAGGGACAAATTAAGTGGGTACAGAGCATAGATATATGTCACACTGTTATTGACTTCAAACAGCACACGGCCCACTTCGGGGCATCATGCCCTGATTAATTGGCTTGCCCAGAATGCATCTATGATTAGAAGAAAGCTCTCAGGAAATACTGGGCAGCGCATTATTTGGAGTCTCCATTATTTGGAGTTTCTCCTCCTAGGCACTGAAAGTTAGACATTTTGTTTTATACACCAAGAGAGGAGTGGCGTTTGACACCATTGGTTTATGAAATGTTTTGCTATTTTTTCTTTGTAGATATTAAACGTTTTTTGAGAGAAATCAGTCACCATATGTTGAGATGATGCAGGCAGTATTTATGATTGCTTTACAGAGGTGCCTCAGCTCTGGTATGTCAGGGGATATAGAATTATGAGAAGAGGTGTGTATCTTGGGTATAAATGTGCAAGAAAGATCAAAATGAAGTTCTTTGTCATATGACCTACTGAAATAGAAGAATCTCTGAGATTGCTGTGCTTAAAAATACTGCCATTTCTGCCTTGAGGAATATAATGGTGATCAGACATGGCACCTGGCTGACTTTGCACTCCATTCTGAGTTAGCTGGAAAGGGAAGTAATCAGGAGAAATAGCCAACGGCACAGAGCAACTTCAAAAATAGTGGCTTTCACTGGAAAATCTGGAGATGAATAGCAAAGAAGGTAGACTGTGTATCCAAGAAAAATCAAGGGTGAAATTGCTTGTATTACTGACCAAAGGCTAAATACTTCTCTTGGATGAAGACAAGAAATTCCAATGGTCTCTACAGAACCCTTGCATGCATAAGCCAGTGATAAAATTTGGTCCAATAAAGAGCTCTTGTTCATCTGTGACACCATGTTTATCACGAAACCTGGAAAACCAGGAAAGTTAAACACTACGGGTGGATCAAAAGAAGCGGTTCCTGAATATTTGTTATTATTTAGGAGGTTTGAGAAAATATTGAGGAAAAAAAATATTTGTGGGACTCACAACATCTGCTTTCTTTTGTTGGATACTGGATTCATTCAGGTTCCATTCATGAAATATTTGCCATAGTGCATTCCTGCCTTTTTGGAAATGCTATAATATGGCAACCTTTAGCAAAGCATTCCGTTATTTAACAGTGAGGCATTCAGGAACTATCATAAGTTATGTAAAATGTAGTGCTTTCTGAAACTGTTTAGAAAAGAACCCTTTGTCTCTCAGCTTCAGCAACTCAGTAATTCTAATACTAGCAATTATTTACATAGATAATCTAGAAGCCCAGAACTTAGACTGAGAATGCATCCCCATGCATCACACAGAGACCTTTTGGTCTAAGGCACTAGGGTCACGGCCCTCAGTTTCTGCCACTGTCATTCATGGAGGCATTCATTCATTCATTTATTCACCAGTCCAATTTTTAGGGCACTTCTATGTCTGGCTGGCAATGAATTTGTCTCCATGAATGCTTGAGTCTGGAAATAGACAAACAGGAGACATGTTCTGCCAGGCAATGAATAGGTAGCATTACAAAATATTTAATATACAGGGCAGTACCTGTATACAGTAAATAATCAATGTTTGTTACTAACATTATGCTTATCATTAAACAGCATAGTAACAGTATAGAAAAATTTTCAGATAGTTTATTCAAAATCTTACCACCCGAATGCATCAACAGCTTTCATTTGACATTCATTTATTTGTTTGTTCAAAAAATATTTATTAAGGTCCTTACTGTACTGCAAACACAGCCATAGAACATTGGCAGCTTCTTTTCTCACCTTTATGGGCATATATACTACTAATTTCTTGAAGTTTTTCACACAGAATATTTTCCCATGCTGTTATATATTTTATACAGTATTAACAATTTGGTACATAGATATTATTTCTTCAAGATATCATATCATCATTTATTTGACCATTCTTCTATTATGGAATATGGGAAAAGCCCCAGATATCTTTTTTTACCCGCTTCAATTTGCAGTTAAGGAACCCGGGAGATCGTGAATTACTGTAGTCCCCCCTTATTGATGGTTTCTTTTTCCTCAATTTTAGTTACCCACAGTCAACCTCGATCCTAAAATATTAAATGGAAAAATCAATAAATAAATGATGTATACATTTTTTGTTTGTTTGTTTTTGAGATGGAGTTTTGCTCTTGTTGCCCAGGCTGGAGTGCAATGGCATGATCTCGGCTCACTGCAACCTCCGCCTCCCGGGTTCAAGCAGTTCCCAGCCTCAGCCTCCCGAATAGCTGGGATTACAGGCATGTGCCACCATGCCCGGCTAATTTTGTATTTTTGGTAGAGATAGGTTTTCCCCACGTTGGTCAGGCTGGTCTCCAATTCCCAACCTCAGGTGATCCACCCATCTTGGCCTCCCAAAGTGCTGGGATTACAGGCATGAGCCACCGCACCTGACCCGACATATAAGTTTTAAATTGCATGCCATTCTGAGGAATATAATGAAATTTTGTGCTGTCCAGCAACATCCCTCCCAGGATGTGACTCCTCTCCCTGTCCATTGTACCCATGTGGTCTACACAGTAGTTGCTTAGTAGGTGACTCAGTTATCAGGTTGACTATCACCATATTGCTGTTGAGGTCACCTTTACTTTGCCTCATAATGGCCCCAACGTACAAGAGCAGTGATGCTGGCATATGGTTATAATTGTTCTATTTCATCATTGGTTGTTAATTTATTACTGTACCTATGTTATAAATTAAACTTTATCATAAGTATGTATGTATGAGAAAAAACATAGTATCTATAGGGTTCAGTACTATCCATGGTTTCAGGAATTCACTGGGGGTCTGAGAATCTATCCCCTAAGGATAAAGAGAGAATACTTTACTTCAGATCGCAGAGCCAGTGGAAAGACCTGGACGAGACCCTCTGAAAAAAGCTGATTGGCGCCGCTGCTAGGAAATATCAAGGTACATTATTGGTGTGTGGGCCGCCCCCTTGATAGCAGCACCACTTTTGGCTGGCCTTTGGGCAGGTGTGACCTGCACATTAGTGAAGTGTTCCAAATTTTACTCCCTCTCTCCCTAATGTGTGTATTCTGTTACAGCAGGCTTTGGAATCATCTACTCAGCCAAGGGACTGTCCCTGGTACATTGTGCTCTTCAAAATAAAGTGAAGATTACCATCCCAGAAAGGAAATTAGGAAGCACCAAATGACAAAAGGATGGGCTCTTTCAGGTCTTTTAAGAACAACTTCCTTTGCTTACAACCTACAAGGTGCAAAGTGTTTGACCATCCACCTGCCTTGAGCTTTGGGTTCAGTCATTCTCCCACTTGTATTGGTCTGGAACTCCTGGGTTCAAGGGATTCTCCTCCTCCAGCCTCCCAAAGTGTTGGTATTACAGGCGTAAGCCACCATACCCAGCCTTCACTTGTGTTTTCTAAAAGAGAGAGCTTGGTTGAAAATGACACATAATGTCATTTTATGTCTTTGTGCTTTTGCTCCTGTTGTTCTCATAGTCTGAGTCCAGTTTAGCCACCACATGGCTGGGTAATTTTGATTTTTCCTTCAGTACGTCTTAACTCAGATGAAGCCTCTCACAAGAAGTTTTCCATGATGCCTTGAGTCTGCACTAACTGTCCAGTCTCTTTGTTCGTAAAGCACCTTGTGCATTCCTTTATCACACAGGATTGATAGTATTAGGTTGGTGCAAATGTAATCACGGTTTTGGCCATTGAAAGTAATAGCAGACCAGGCGCGGTGGCTCACGCCTGTAATCCCAGCACTTTGTGAAGCCAAGGCAGGCGGATCACTTGAGGTCAGGAGTTCAAGACCAGCCTGGCCAATGTGGTGAAATACCGTCTCTGCTAAATACAAAAAATGAGCTGGGTGTGGTGGCACATGCCTGTAATCCTAGCTACTTGGGAAGCTGAGGCATGAAAATCGCTTGAACCCAGAGACAAAGGTTGCAGTGAGCTGAGATTGTGCCATTGCACTCCAGCCTAGGTTACAAGAGTGAAACTCCTTCTTAAAAAAAAAAAAAAAAAAAAAAAAGTAATGGCAAATGGGTATATGTGCATGAAAGATCAAAATGAAGCTCTTTGTCCTATGATCTACTGAAATAGAGGAACCCCTGAGATTGCTGTGCTTAAAAATACTGTCATTTCTGCCTTCAGGAATATAATGGGGATCAAACATGGCACCTGGCTGACTGCACTCTTTGAAAGTAATGGTAAAAACTGTGATTACGCTTACACCAACCTACTTATGTGTCTGTCTCCCTCACTAGATTAAGCTCATCAAAATCATGATTTACAATTTTTTTTCACATTCCCAATGCTTAGTACAAAATAGACACTTAGCAAATATTTCTTGAACTGAAATCCATTGAAGATGGTCTGGGCATAGCATAAGGGAAATGTAATTAGAATGCAGTCCTTGCCTCCTTACTTAGAATAATTAAATCTGATCAATTCTATTATGATTGGGTAAGAAAAATGTGTTAATAGGAAAGGAGAAGTCTGTTTGACTTCTAAAAGAGAAAAGCCCTACAGTGATAATTTCTTATGCGTGTAAATTTTTAACTTTCATATATAAATAGTATACATATACATGTATTAAAATATATGTACAAATGGTGGTGATAATAATATTACCACCTTCATCTACTCTGGGATCCTGGTCTAACAGTAGCATCTCTTAAACCTTCCATCTCTCAGCCAGGCCCATGCCTGTAATCCTAGCACTTTGGGAGGCCAAGGCAGGTGGATCATTTGAGGTCAAGAGTTCGAAACCA
>NC_045438.1:48837041-48840450 GCF_002776525.5 Piliocolobus tephrosceles
CTTTCTTTCTTTCTTTCTTTCTTTCTTTCTTTCTTTCTTTCTTTCTTCTTTCCTTTTCTTTCTTTCTTTCTTCTTTCCTTTTCTTTCTTCCTTTTATTTTGAGACAGGGGTCTAGCTCTATCACCCAGGATCTCAGCTCACTGCAACCTCTGCCTCCCGGGTTTACGTGATTCTCCTGCCTTAGCCTCCCAGGTCGCTGGGATTACAGGCATATGCCACCCTTCCAGGCTAATTTTTATATTTTTAGTAGAGGCAGATTTCACCGCATTGGCCAGGCTGGTCTCGAGCTCCTGACTTCAAGTGATCTGCCTGCCTCGGCCTCCCAAAGTGCTGAGATTACAGGCATGAGCCCCATGCCTAGCTAATGGTGGCTTTTTCAAAAAATAAAAAATAAACATACCTGAGCCCTATCTCCAATGATTCTGACATAATTCTAGCTAGGGCCTGGACACCTGTACTTTTTTAAAGTGTCACAGTGGTTCTACTGTGCACCCTCATTTGATAGTCACTGCTCTGTTTTGTCTCCACTGGTGATTTCCTTTATCAAATACATAATACATGAATCTCTACTATGGGCCAAGCTGACGCTAGTCACTGGAGTATTAGCAGTGAGTGAGACTCCGTGGCCCCTCCCTTCACAGAGCTTGCAATTAAACATGAGAGATCCAACTCGGTAAGCAATTACAAAGAAGTAGGATAACTGTTGTGACAGGAAAATAGTTGGGTGTTACAGAGATGCAGAAGAGGATCAATTCTCCCAGCTATGAGAAGGCCAGGGAGAGCTTCCTGGATGATATGCATGCAAGCTGATACCAATTAAAGGGAGGCGCTCCTCAGGCATACTTGAGCTCCATGTATGGAGGCTACATGTGTGACCCACATGAATAGAAGAGTGAGGCTCTGCATTAAAAGCAAGCATGGCCGGGCTCAGCGACTCACGCCTGTAATCCCAGCACTTTGGGAAGCTGAGGTGGGAGGATCACGAGGTCAGGAGATCGAGACCATCCTGGCCAACATGGTGAAACCCTGTCTCTACTAAAAATACAAAAATTAGCTGGGCATGGTGGAACATGCTTGTAGTCCCAGCTACTTGGGAGGCTGAGGCAGGAGAATCGCTTAAACCCGGGAGGCGGAGGTTGCAGGAAGCCAAGATCATGCCATTGCTCTCCAGCCTGACAACAGAGCAAGACTCTGTCTCAGAAAAAAAAACAAAAACAAGCTTAAGTGCGGTATGACTCAAGAATGGCAAATGGGAAGGCAGCAGGCTGGAGGGATCAGATCACAAAAAACTGAGGAGAAAAGTGGTAGAAAATCATTTAAGGATTCCTTTGTAGTCAGGACACATCTCTGGCCCAAACTGCTCTCCTAGTTCTAGATTATCCATGAACTGTGGACATGGTTATTCCAAAAACAGTTAAAATTCCACACAGGTCAAACTGGATTCTTTCTTTTCCCTGTCAAACCTGCTCCCATATGTGTTCCCTGCCTCAGTGAGTAGCATTGTCCCCTGCCTGGTTGCACAAGCCAGAAACCTGACATTGGCCTTGATTCCTTCCCTTTCTCCAACTCTGCCATCCAATAAATAACCCAGTCCTTCCAATTGAGTTTGGCAATGTTCTCAGATTCTTATTCTCCATTCCAGCCTTATAGCCATTGCTCATGGCTGTCTTCCTTCAAGTTCTTAGCTGGAGAAAAAAGTAGATTCTTTAGTGGTTTTTTTTTTAAAGGTATTTATTAAGATACATAGATGGCTTGAATTGTTGGGAAGACTAAAGAAATAGACTCTGGGTTGAGCTTTCAGGAATAATGCAATTTTATAGTGTGACTAACAGTCCTAGTTAGCCTGAGTATGAGGACTTTCAGAATGTGCGATTTCCAGTGCTAAAACTGTGGTAGTTCTGGTCAAAGTAAGATGACTGGGCACCCTAAGTCTACTAACTCACCCGGAACTGGGCCACCAATGCCTCTGCTGCCATCAGGCAGCCTCCAAATCAGGAAGCCATTGCTGTGGGATCATGGTGCT
This sequence comes from Piliocolobus tephrosceles, assembly GCF_002776525.5. Lineage (NCBI taxonomy): Eukaryota > Metazoa > Chordata > Mammalia > Primates > Cercopithecidae > Piliocolobus > Piliocolobus tephrosceles. The sequence continues at coordinate 48,839,065 of NC_045438.1, forward strand.
TCTGCTTCCATCTGTGCCAGCCACATGTGCACTGAGCCACTCCCTGGTTACCAACAAAAGCCTTAGGCAAATGTGTTAACTTGGTAGAACCTCAGTTCCATCCTTGACCTCTGTATTAGTCCATTCTCACACTGCTATGAAGAACTGCCCTAGATTGGGTAATTTATAAATAAAAGAGGTTTAATTGGCTCATAGTTCCGCATGGCTGGGAAGGCCTCAGGAAACTTACAATTATGGCAGAAGGGGAAGGAAACACTTTCTTGTTCACATGATAGCAAGAATGAGAAGTGCAGAGTGAAGTAGGGGAAAAGCCTCTTCCCCACCTCCCCCCGCCCCCCCAGACAGAGTCTCACTCTGTTGCCCCGGCTGGAGTGCAAGTGGCACGATTTCGACTCACTGCAAACTCTGCCTCCTGGGCTCAAGTGATTCTCCTGCCTCAGCCTCCCAAGTAACTAGGTTTACAGGTGCATGCCACCACACCCAGCTAATTTTAAAAATATTTTTAGCAGGGTTTCACCAAGTTGGCCAGGCTACTCTTGAACTCCTGACCTCAGGTGATCTGCCCGCCTCAGCCTCCCAAAGTGCTGGGATTACAGGCGTGAGCCACTGTGCCTGGCCGGAAAAGCCTCTTATAAAACCATCAGATCTTACAAGAACTCACCATCACGAGAACAGCACCCCCATGATTCAATTATCTCCCACTGGGTCCCTCACACAACACGTGGGGATTATGGGAACTACAAGATGAGATTTGGGTGGGGACACAGCCAAACCATATCAACCTCAGTTGCAAGGGAACCCTGAAAAATGTACTTTTTAGCCCCTGCATGCTAGACAGGAGTCAGAATGGGTGTTAGGTGAGCCAATCCAAGGTATTTGACCTGATGCCATGGTAACATCTTGCCTGGATTAGTAGCATGACTCTTGGAAGTTGTCTCAAATTTCATCTTCTTCTAGGTTAGGCTCCTTATTGCCATTAATTTTAAAATGAACCTACATGAGGCAGGTTAGCAATTCCCCATTTACAATTCTCAGTGACTCCATATTGCTCTTGAATTTTTTTCTTCAGAGTCTCACTCTGTCACCCAGATTGGAGTTCAATGAATGGCACGATCTCCACTCACTGCAATCTCCATCTCCTGGGTTCAAGCAATTATCCTGCCTCAACCTCCCAAGTAGCTGGGATAACAGGTGCCCACCACCATGCCCGGTTAATTTTTGTATTTTTAGTAAAGATGGGTTTCACCATGTTGACCAGGCTGGTCTTGAACTCCTGACCTCAGGTAATCCACTCGCTTCAGCCTCCCAAAGTGCTGGGATTACAGGCGTGAGCCACTGCATATATATATATATATATATATTTTTTTTTTTTTTTTTTTTTTTTTT
>NC_045438.1:48840550-48854001 GCF_002776525.5 Piliocolobus tephrosceles
TTTTTTTTTTTTTTTTTTTTTTTTTTTTGAGACAGAGACTCTCTGTGTTGCCCAGGCTAGAGTGCAATGGCGTGATCTTGGCTCACTGCAACCTCTGCCTCCTGGGTTCAAGCAATTTTAGGGCCTTGGTCTTCTGAGTAGCTGGGATTACAGCCATCACCACCAGGGCCGGCTAATTGTTGTATTTTTAATAGAGACGGGGTTTCACCATTTTGGCCAGGCTGGTCTTGAACTGACCTCAGGTGATCTGCCTGCTTCGGCCTCCCAAAGTGCTGGGATTACAGGCATGAGCCACCGTGCCTGACCGCCATATTGCTCTTATCACAGTAACTGTTAAGTCATAATTAGATTTTATTATGCACTTGGATTACTACTCATCTTTCTTGCTTGAAAGATAAAAGGGGGTGGAGTTAGAGCAATGCTTACCACTAAACAGGGTGTACATAATAAAATCCTCCCTCCGAGCTTGGCATACGGGGCCACACTGGTTACTGCTTCCTACCTCCACCGTCACATCCTGCCCTCCACACTAGGACTTTACAATCTTTAACATCTCCAGACTTTTCCCTTTGCCTAGAAAATCTTTCCTTTCACTTCCCTTACTGTCTGGTGAAACTTGTGCCCCTCAATCCCTTTGTAGGGGGCTCAACTCCTTCATGAGCTCCTCTTGCTCCACATCATGTTGGCCATTCTTTCCTCTGAGAACCTCTTTATGGGGTATATATGCCTATTATTTACTTTTCTATCTCTCTTACTAGGCTAGGTGATCCAGAACTCCAGAGCTGGCACATGTCAGACATAATTGGTACTCAATCAGTATTTGTTACATGGAGGAATGAATGAATGAATGAATGAATGAATGAATGAATGACACATACAATAGAAATCTCTATAACGTACGCTGGTAGAAGAAAGACTAGTCAAAATTATGGAATATGTTTAAATCACACAAAAAGTGGCTGGGTGCAGTGGCTCACACCTGTAATCCCAACACTTTGGGAGGCCGAGGTGGGCAGATCACCTGAGGTCGGGAGTTCGAGACTAGCCCGGCCAACATGGCAAAACCCCATCTCTACTAAAAATACAAAAATTAGCTGAGGGTGGTGGCACACGCCTATAATCCCAGCTACTCTGGAGGCTGAAACAGGAGAATCACTTGAACCCAGGAGGTGGAGGTTGCAGTGAGCCAAGGTCACACCACTGCACTCCAGCCTGGGTGACAGAGCAAGACTCTGTCTCAAACACACACACACACACACACACACACACACACACAGTAAACTGAGTGGTAAATTAGAGAATTATATGTGAAGTGTTTTATGGCACTTTTTTGTTTAAGGGATGGGGTCTCACTTTGTTGCCCAGGTTGAAGTGCAGTGACTACTCACACATGCAATTAGAGCACACTGCAGCCTTGAACTGTTGGCCTCAAGTGATTCTCCAGCCTTAACCTCCCAAGTAGTTGGGACTACAGGTGTGCTGTGCCTGGCTATTTTATGGCACTTTTAAACAGCTTTAAACCATGACTTTCTTATGTAGGTTAAACACCTTCTCAGTTCTCTTCAAGTTATATCCTATTAATTTAATTATTAGTTAAAAATAGTGAGGCCGGGCCAGACATGGTGGATCACACCTGTAATCCTAGCACTTTGGGAGGCTGAGGTGTGCGGATCACAAGGTCAGGAGACAGAGACCATCCTGGCTAACATGGTGAAACCCGGTCTCTACAAAAAATACAAAAACTTAGCCAGGTTTGGTGGGAGGTGCCTGTAGTCCCAGCTACTCAGGAGGCTGAGGCAGGAGAATTACTTGAACCCAGGAACAGAGGTTGCAGTGAGTCAAGATCAGATCGTGCCATTGCACTCCAGCCTGGGTGACAGAGCGGCAGTCCATCTCAAAAATAAAAAATAAAAAAAAATTTTTAAATTTAAAAAAAATAGTGAGGCCAGGCATAGTGGCTCACACCTGTAATCCCAGCACTTTGGGAGGCAGAGGCAGGTGGATCACAAGGTCAGGAGTTCGAGACCAGTCTGGCCAACATGGGGAAACCCCATCTCTACTGAAAATACAAAAATTAGTCAGGCACAGCAGTGGGCACCTGTAATCCCAGCTATTCAGGAGACTGAGGCAGGAGAATTGCTTGAACCCAGGAGACGGAAGTTGCAGTGAGTTGAGATTGTGCCACTGCACTCCAGCCTGAGTGACAGAGCAAGACTCCGTCTCAAAAAACTGAATAGCTGGGATAAAAAAAAAAAAAAAAATAGTGGCAAAACCTGTGATTACTTTTGCACCTAGTAAGCTTCCTCCTGCTCCCGTTTCTCAGCACAAAAGTAAAACTTACCCAGCCTGGGATGAATCACCATAAATTGTGATTAGTTGGTCTAAATTAAAGTAGATTTATGTATTGATTTACCAGTGAATGATTGATTTGTACCCTTGCTATCATTTATCTTTGCATTATTATAGAAGCAAATATTTCATACAAACATTTTACTGTTTTTATTGGTTTTGATTACTAAAAAGTAGCTCTTTTTTGGATAATCTTTATGCTGCTGCTGAAGAATTCTTCAGCATGAAAAAGATGAAAAAGTATTTTTCATCTTTTTTTCTTTCATGTATGTTCCATTCAGATCAGGAAATTGACATTTCAGCTTAGAAGACTTAGGCCAGATGTTAGTTTGCTGGCTGAAAGATGGATTTCCTGCCCCAATAGGTGACCTCTGAAAGCAAAATAGGCTTTTTCTTAATGGATAGACTGTCCAAATGACCTCATTTCTAGAACAAGGGTTCTTTGTTAAGTGTCTCTTTGCTTTTGGAATCAACATCATCTGATTTTTGAGAACATTCATTAGATAGCTAGCACCTAGTTGTTTCATTTATAAGGCATAGGAAAAAAATTATGCCTAGACAATCCATTTAAAAAAGAATTGTGTTCATTGAGAGGGAAATGGTGCAGAAAATCCGGTGCCTGCTCACCCATATTAATAATGTCTTTTAGATTTCAAACCTCATTCAGGCCAGCATTAACCATAGGAGCAGAGCATGTTATGTACTTCCCCTAACGGGGGATTGTTTCACTAAGCTTGACCAAGGCACTATTTAAAGAAGTAACCATGACCCCAATGTCCTGTCACTTGTAGCTTCTCTCTCCATATGTGAGAAACTCATTGAGACATTGCCACGGTGCCACCTCTTTGATGAGTTCTTCATAGAGTTCATTTATTTACATCTTCAATTGTATAAGGCAGCTCAGAAAAACTGAGATAACTAAGCCTTTATGTGTGCGTGTGTGTCTGTGCATCCGTGTGTGTCACAAAAAATGCAATTAGAAGGAAAGTACTCTGGAGAAGAACATGGCCTTCAACAACAGGGGCGAGTCCATATGACTTACTGTACTTGGTAAGGAGAAGAGTTAGATGGCGTGAGAAGAAAGATATGTGTTTCTGAGATTCTGAAACAATGGAATTTTACAGCTGAAGGAAAAGTTCAGTTTTCTGTCTTTTTTTTTTTTTTTTTTTTCAGGAACAGGAATGGGAGTGTCTCTTTGTAAGGGCTGGCAGATGAATTTTACGAGTATAAAAATCATGCTCCTTCTGATACAAAAATGTTGGCATTTCCATGAAAGACAGAGAACAGACATAAAGAGAGTTAACCTCAGGGCTCCACCATGTATCTGGCACTCATGGGTCTTCCTCAAGTAATTACCTGGTAGATCTGTGACTTAAAAAATGAGTAGTAAAAAAGGATATCAAACTTTCCTTTATAATGACTCCACACATACTTTTCCCGGAATGTTATATTCAACTCACTGCCTTTTTAAAAAATACTCATGCAAATGTCATTAATCATACGTGTGGTGTTGTTGTTTACCCAAAGTATTGTGCAAGCATACATCAACTCTGGATAAGACTGTAATGATCTTCTGTTTCCTGGGATTAATTATGTGAGTGAGAATCTTTTGTTCTACGCACATAACATGATGGCACCTCAAAGAAGCAGAGCAAGAGTTTTAACTGGAGCTTTAAAATGTGTTGGAAAAAAATATTTTCCATAATCATGTTTAAGAGCACGAGAGACAGCCAAGTGGACATTCTCATAGGGTAAAATTTATTAGAAGACAAGATTGATAAATCAGTTTGTTTGGTGGATACTTCCCAGCTGCACTTTTAAGTCTTTTCTTGCATAACTAGGAAACAGTTAGCAATCTCTGGTCTCTTATTAACACATTCCCTTTTATTTTTACTTTTTTATTTTATTTATTTATTTATTTATTTTGCATAAGAATATCACTGTTTTCCCTCAGGTAGTTTATCTAGGGCTTCAACATTTTCTCTTCAAAATCAGAAGAAAAATATCCCAAAGTTTAGAACTGGATCACTTGGCCCTTTCTCTTCTTATCTCCTCCTAGTTCAAAATGCTTGCATCTCTTAATGGCCAGCATCCTCTTAGATCTGCAGTTAGGCTCAATACATTCCAGCCTTAGCACAATCTTCTTTGTGGTCTTAGCCTGCTTCCAGAAAATTGGCTTTGTCTGCCCACCATAGCCACTCTGCTTCCCATCATAGCGCCTCTTTCCCTGGGCATACAAAGAATCCTTGCCCTTCTTATACTGTGTCACTTTGTGAGGCTGATGCTTGCCACACTTCTTACAGAAGGTCCTTCGGTTTTTAGGTACGTTGACGATCTTTGCAGCACGGCTGTTATCTATATGATGAAAACGAGAAACGGCGTCCGACACCCTCGGGTAGCGCAGCTCTCGCCTAAAAGGAAAGGCTTTTTTATTTTTTCTGAGAGGGAGTTTCCCTCTTGTTGCCCAGGTTGGAGTGCAATGGCATGATCTCTGCTCACTGCAACCTCCGGTTCAAGCGATTCTTCTGCCTCAGCCTCCCGAGTAGCTGGGATTACAGGCGCCCGCCACCACGACCGGCTAATTTTTTTATTTTTAGTAGAGACGGTGTTTCGCCATGTTGGCCAGGCTGGTCTTGAACTCCTGACCTCGGGTCATCCGCCAGCCTCCGCCTCCCAAAGTGCTGGGATTACAGACGTGAGCTACCGCGTCCAGCCCCTTTTTTGTATCTCCTAAGCAAAAAAGAGAAATAGCAGGAAGTGTGATTCTAAAGATCATTTCCCTCCGTGTTTCCTTTTTTTCTTCTCCTGTCAGATGGCTTTCATATAATTTTACCGTTCTCTGTAGGAGAGGCGGTTCTCATCTTAATTCAGAAGTAACTTGATGGTGAGTTGAAGTCTCTTGGTTCCTACCTTAAACAGTATGGGATGCAATTCACAGAGCCCTCTTTTTTGATCCTCATGGGCATCTGTATACATCTCCCCCAGAAATTTGCTTCTTGTCTATAATGTGTTATCAAATTTTTCCAAATCTTCATAGTTCAGAATTACAAGTGACTTTAGAAATCATCTAGTCTGACCCCACTGTGTATAATAAAATACCTGTTGTGATATTGTTGATCTAATAATTCCCAGGCAGAACTTATTTTTTGGTTGGTTGGTTTGTTTGAGACTGGAGTCTCGCTCTGTCACCCAGGCTGGAGTGCAATGGCGTGGTCTTGGCTCACTGCAACCTCCGCCTCCCGGGTTCAAGCGATTCTCCTGCCTCAGTCTCCCAAGTAGCTGCGATTACATGTTCCTGCCACCACGCCCCACTAATTTTTTGTATTTTCAGTAGAGACAGGGTTTCACCATGTTGGCCAGGCTGGTCTCTAACTCCTGACCTCATGGTCCGCCCACCTCAGCCTCCCAAATTGCTAGGATTACAGGTGTCAGCCACCGCGCCTGGCCAGAACTTGGTCTTCACATAGCATCAACACAGATGAAAACCTAACTGGCTATTGCCTATCAGAGTAGAATAAAAAATTTCAGAGAAAATTTTGCTCGCTTTGTGGCAAAACTTGAATTGCAGTGGTACAATCAGGGCTCATTGCAGCCTTGACCTGTCAGGCTCAGGTGATCCTCCCACCTCAGCCTCCCCGGTAGCTAGGACTACAGGGACATGCTATAGTGCCTGGTTAATTTTGTGTAGAGATGGGATCTCACTTTGTTGCCCAGGCTGGTCTAGAACTCCCAGGCTCAAGTGATCCTACTGCCTCAGCCTCCCAAAGTGCTAGGATTACAGGTGTGCACCCCCCTGCCCTACCCAGCCCAGAGAAAAGGATTTACATCCCCACAGCCTCACTTGGTTTATTTCCTTTCTCTCCCTAGCCTGTTTTGTCTGCACTCTGTTTTCATTTCTTTTTAGTTTGCTCTTAACTCTTCTCCCACTTCTTTCACCAAACACTCCTTGATGAAGGGCTTTTTAATGGGTAATGCTTTAGCATGGGCTTGGCTCACCTGTAAGGCATTTGTGAGGGAAAAAAAAATTGGTGTGAATTTGTGACAGGGAAAATGTTTTAACATATCAGTCTTTCCTTGAAGTCAGCTCCCCCAAGGCATTGTGGAATGCCCCACATAGGAGTGCCAGAAAGGATTGCTGACTGTAAGCAAAAATTAAATGAGCTTATCTACTTTCATTGCTCAATTTCAGCAACAGTGAGTATGGTAAAAAATAAATTGGACTATTTATAATCTTTCAGATTTAATCTCTGCTATAAGCAGAAAATGTGTTGTTGTCGTCTGTAACAAATAACAAGTATTTAAATGAAAATGTGTTCCTAAAACATATGCTATTCTTAGGGAAAATGCATTTTAATTTCAATATTTAATTGTCTGCCCTTTAAAACCAAGTATCTCAAATCCAACAGAGCTTAAAAAAAAAAAAAAGATAAAACCAAATATCTCCAAATACCTGATTTCTTCATTAACTTGTCTCATGATAAATTAGTTATTTTGCCAGTGAGTTTTTAAAAATAATCTACAGGCCTGGTGCGGTGGCTCATGCATGTAATTTTAGCGCTTTGGGAGGCTGAGACGGGCAGATCACCGAGGTCAGGAGTTCGAGACCAGCCAGACCAACATGGTAAAAACCCGTCTCTACTAAAAATACAAAAAATTAGCTGGGCTTGGTGGCATGCATCTGTAATCCCAACTACTTAAGACACTGAGGCAGGAGAATCCCTTGAACTCAGGAGGTGAGGGTTGCAGTGAGCTGAGATCATGCCACTGCACTCCAGGCTAGGCGACAGAGGGAGACTCCGTCCAAAAAATACATGAATAAATAAAAATAAAAACAATCTGCTGATATAGACTTTTAATATACTGTATTCTATTTTAAAATTTTACATTTCCTCAGCTCCTCTTCCTTACTCTGACATACCTATAGTCTGCAGGGGCTTTCAAATTTGAGCACTAATCACTATCCTCTGGGGAACTTGTTAAAAAAACAGATTGCTTGCTTTAGCCCAAGGAGTTCGAGACCAGCCTGGGCAAAATAGGGAGACTCTGTGTCTACAAAATAATAATAATAATAATAAAATTAGCCAGGTATGGGGGTGCATGCCTGTAGTTCCAGCTACTTGGGAGGCTAAGGTGGGAGGATCCCTTGAGCCCAGGTGTTCAAGCCACTGCACTCCAGACTGGGTGACAGAGGAAGACCCTGTCTCAAACAAACAAAAAATCAAAAAACAAATTGGTGGTTCGACTCCCAGAGTGACTCAGTAGAAGTCTTGAGGTGGAGCCTAGAAATTTGCTTTTGTAACAAATTCCTTGGTGATGCTAATGATTGAGTTTTGGGTGTGTACTTTGAGAAGCACTGCTCTAGATAAAATATCTTTGTTGTTGTTGTTGTTGAGACGGAGTGTCACTCTGTCGTCCAGGCTGGAGTGCAATGGTGCGATCTCGGCTCCCTGCAACCTCTGTCTCCCAGGTTTAAGCAATTCTCCGGCCTCAGCCTCCTGAGTAGCTGGGATTACAGGCATGCACCACCACACCTGGCTAATTTTGTATTTTAGTAGAGATGGGGTTTCTCCATGTTGGTCAGGCTGGTCTCAAACTCCAGACCTCAGGTGATCCACCCGCCTCAGCCTCTCAAAGTGCTGGGATTACAGGCATGAGCCACTGCACCGAGCTAGATAAAATATCTTTTTTTTTTTTTTTTTTTTTTTGAGATGGAGTCTCACTCTGTTGCCCAGGCTGGAGTGCAGTGGCGCAATCTCGGCTCACTGCAAGCTCTGCCTCTTGGGTTCAATTGATTCTCCTGCCTCAACCTCTCGAGTAGCTGGGACTATAGGCGCCTCCCACCACGACCGGCTACTTTTTTGTATTTTTAGTAGAGACGGGTTTCACTGTGTTAGCCAGGATGGTCTTGATCTCCTGACCTCGTGATCTGCCCACCTCGGCCTTCCAAAGTTCTGGGATTACAGGCATGAGCCACTGCGCCTGGTGATAAAATATCTTAAGAGATGATAGCAGTGTGGTCTCCAGTGGTGGTAATGGAGGTGAAGGGAAGTGGATGACTTTGGCCTAGTTTAAGAATTCGAGGCTGGGCACAGTGGCTCACACCTGTAATCCCAGCACTTTGGGAGGCCGAGGCGGGCAGATCACCTGAGGTCAGGAGTTCGAGACCAGCCTGGCCAACATGGTGAAACCCCATCTCTACTAAAAATACAAAAATTAGCCAGGTGTGGCGGCACACACCTGTAATCCTAGCTACTCAGGAGGCTGAGGCAGGAAAATCACTTGAACCCGGGAAGCAGAGGTTGCAGTGAGCTGAGATCATACCACTGTACTCCAGCCTGGGCAACAGAGCGAGACTCCATCTCAGGAAAAAAAAAAAAAAAAAAGATAGCCAGGCATGGTAGGGGGCACCTGTAATTCCAGCTACTCAGGAGGCTGAGGTAGGGAGAATCACTTGAACCTGGGAGGTGGAGGTTGCAGTGAGCTGAGATCACACCACTGCACTCTGGCCTGGGTGACAGAGTGAGACTCCATCTCAAAAAAAAAGGAAAAAAAAAAAAAAAGAATTTGAGGCCGGGCATGGTGGCTCACGCTTGTAATCCCAGCACTTTGGGAGGCCAGGGCAGGTGGATCACCTGAGGTCAGGAGTTTGAGACCAGCCTGGCGAACATGGTGAAACCCTGTCTGTACTAAAAATACAAAAATTAGCCAGGTGTGGTGGCATGTGCCTGTAATCCTAGCTACTCGGGAGGCTGCGGCAGGAGAATCATTTGAACCAGGGAAACAGAGGGTGCAGTGAGCTGAGATTGCACCACTGCTCTCCAGCCTGGGCAACAGAGCGAGACTCCGCCTCAGAAAAAAAAAAAAAAAATTAGCCAGGCATGATAGTAGTCGCCTGTAATTCCAGCTGCTCGAGAGGCTGAGGCAGGGAGAATTGCTTGAACCCGGGAGGCGGAGGTTGCAGTGAGCCAAGATTGCACCATTGCACTCCAGACTGGGCAACAGAGTGAGATTCTATCTCAAAAAAAAAAAAAAGAATTCAAATCACCAGGGCTTACCTGTGGTTTAGATCGCAGTGATGGTGAGGGAAGGGAAGGATGAAGTTGGTAGTTTGAATAAATGAATGGATATATCCGAAGACAGAAGCAAGAAAGGAGCAGGGAGGGAGAGTTGGATCACGGTGGGAAATCATAAATTCCATTTGAGGAATGTTAAAGTTTCACTGAAATACATCTAAACCTCAGCTCAATGCCTAGCAGAGAGTAGATTTTCCACAAATGATGACAGCGATGGTTACTGCTGCTATTACTACCTTTACTATGAAAACTGAAGCGTCCTAATCACCCCGCCCCACCCGAGGTAAACTCCCAGCTCCATTACTCAGCATTCCAGAGCTAGAGCTGACTCTTTTGTATGATCACAGAGACCTAGGTATAAACAAGGAAATTTCCAATTTATAGATGTAGCCTCACTGGATGAGTGGTGGGGGAAGGAAAAGCAAAAAGAGGGTAAAAAGAGAAAGCTTATAATGATGAATTATAATTCATCAAGGTGCCTGTGTCATCACAGATAACTTCACAACAACTGTATCAAATAGGTGGAATTTTCCCATTTCACAGATAAGATAAATAACTTGCCCAATGTCTTATAGAAACTTGAGTAAAAATGGAAACCTAGCTTTGTCTTGACCTCATTACAGTTGTGCTTTCTATCATGAAACTGTATCTTTTTTTTTTTTTTTTTTTTTTGAGATGGAGTCTCACTGTTGTCACCCAGGCTGGAGTGCAGTGGCAAGATCTCAGCTCACTGCGCGATCCCCTGTTCAAGAGATTCTCCTACCTCAGCCTCCCGAGTAGCTGGGATTACAGGTGCCCACCACCATGCCAATTACATTTTTTTGTATTTTTAGTAGGAACAGGGTTTTACCATGTTGGCCAGGCTGGTCTCGAACTCCTGACCTCAGGTGATCTGCCTGCCTCGGCCTCCTAAAGTTCTGGGGTTACAGGCATGAGCCACTGTACCCTGCCCTGAAACTATATCTTTACTGCTGTTAAAGAGGTAAATGCAGGCACAATAAACATTTTAAAAGAGTTTATTTGAGCAAACAACATTTCATGGACTTGACAGCTTTAAACCAGAAGTGGTTCAGGAACTCCACCAAGAGAATCTGTGGGGAGGCTTTTATAGGACAGACACAGAAGTAAAGCAAAGAAAACATCTGATTGGATACAATTATACAGTTGCCTTATTTGATCGATCTCCTATGAAAGTTCATAGTTATAAAAGTTTGTTGGCTACTTCTGATTGGTTGAGCTTAAGTCCTGTTTTTCTTTAATACAGGCATTTATAAGAGTTAGCTCAAGTTAAATTTTCCTTATGTGTGCAAATCAAGAAAGGTTGAGTTCACTTATGAGGCCTAAGTGGTTTTGTCTTCTCAGGATTCTTCAGGCCTCATCTCTATTTTACCTTACTTTAACCATGCCCGGCAGTAAACTAGTTAAGCTTCTTAAATTGACATAATGACCTAAATAGGCTGAACCTATACTCTAAATACCCCAGAACTTGTAGACTAATGCTTTTAAACTTTTGTAATTCTGGCACACAGTAAGAACAAGCTTTTGTTTTGTTTTGTTTTGTTTTGTTTGGGACAGAGTCTTGCTCTATTGCCAGGCTGCAGTGCAATGGAGCAGTCTTGGCTCACTGCAACCTCCGCCTCTCGGGCTCAAGTGATCCTCCTGCCTCAGCCTCCCGAGTAGCCAAGACCACAGGTGCCCACCACTACATCCAGCTATTTTTTTTTTTTTTTGAGATAAAGTCTGTCTCTATCACCCAGGCTGTCTCTATCACCCAGGAGGCAAGCTCTGCCTCCTGAATTCAAGGCAGTCTCCTGCCTCAGCCTCCCGAGTAGCTGGCACTACAGGCACCCGCCACCAAGCCCAGCTAATTTTTTTGTATTTTTAGTAGAGATAGGGTTTCACCGTGTTACCCAGGATGGTCTTGATCTCCTGACCTCATGATCTGCCCACCTCGACCTCCAAAAGTGCTGGGATTACAGGCGTGAGCCACCGTGCCTGGCCCCTAATTTTTGTATTTTTTAGAGAGACGAGGTTTCACCATGTTGGCCAGACTGGTCTTGAACTCCTGACCTCAGGTGATCCCCTTGCCTGGGCCTCCCAAAGTGCCGGAATTACAGGCGTGAGCCACTGTGCCTGGCCCTAAGAACATTTTTTTACAAAGCAAGCCAGTGTAAACATTTATTCTGTATATGTGTGTGTATATGTATATATGTGCTGTACACTTATCTGTGCAACAATATCATGGAGAATAATTTTCAATAAATAACAGAGATTGCTACATTATCAATATTCTCAATGAATGCATTGTCGTGATAGTTTTCACTCATTTGTGACAATAAATGTTTATTATGAGCCACAGAATTGATTCTGAAATCAACTTTTGGTTCTCTACTAGAAGTCTAGAAAAATCTTCTACATCACTGGAATTCACTCATCCACAGCAGGATGATTTCAATGAGCTGGATGAGATTCCTGATGGTAAGAGAAAAAGGGGAGTAGGATTCCGGTATACCCATCTTCAATGGAGTATCTACACTTCCCTTCCTTGAAGAACTTTGTGGGAATCAAATGGAGTATGATACAGATGAAAGGACTTTTAAAATAATCAGTTTGGGTCTGGCGCAGTGGCTCACATATGTAATCCCACCACTTTGGGAGGCTGAGGTGGGCGGATCACTTGAGGTCAGGAGTTCGAGACCAGCCTGGCCAACGTGGTGAAATCCCGTCTCTACTAAAAATACAAAAATTAGCCTGGCGTGGTGGCATGCACCTGTAATCCTAGCTACTGGGGAGACTGAGGCACGAGAATCACTTGAACTCGGGACGCAGAGGTTGCAGTGAGCCAAGATCATGCCACTGTACTACAGCCTGGGCAACAGAGTGAGACTCCATCTCAAAAGAAAAAAAAAGAAAAGATGTTAATATAAATCAGTTTTTTCTTACTTTAATTCTGCCCCACATAGCTGTGTTCACTTGGACTCATCATTCAAGTTCCCTGGAGCCCACTTCCTCATCTGTAAAATGAAGGATTTGATCTAGATCATTTTCAAGGCCCTTTTCCATTTCCATGGGGTAGAATTCTAATATAAAACGTTCTTGGTAAATGATACCCTATATGACTCTGAAGTTGTGATGATGATGATGATGATGGCGATTTCTTTATAAGGAAATGACAACTTTGTTAAAAAGCCCCTGAAGGGGCAGGAGCCTTGGCTCACGTCTGTAATCCCAGCACTTTGGGAGGCTGAGGCGGGTGGACCACCTAAGGTCAGGAGTTTGAGGCCAGCCTGGCCAACATGGTGAAATCTCATTTCTACTAAAAATCCAAAAATTAGCCAGGCATGGTGGCAGGCACCTGTAGTCCCAGGTACTCGGGAGGCTGAGGCAGGAGAATTACTTGAACCTGGGAGGTGGAGATTGCAGTGAGCCAAGATGGGGCCACTGTACTCCAGCCTGGGCAACAGAGCCAGACTCTGTCTCAAAAAAAAAAAAAATAAAAATAAAAACAAAAACAAAAACCCTAGAGATAAAAAGCCCCTGAAGGAACTTTTAGCAGAAAGGACTGACAAGTGACGTTAACTAAAAGAGAAAAGAGTCAATCTTGGGAGTGGTAATCAGATCATGTTGAGTTAACACATGGAAATTGGTAAGTAAAAAGTAGCTGGGACTATAGGACACCTGCTGCCACGCCCAGCTAATTTTTGTATTTTTAGTAGAGACGAGGTATCACCATGTTGGCCAGGATGGTCTCAAACTGCTGACCTCGGATGATCCTTCTGCCTTGGCCTCCCAAAGTGCTGGGATTACAGGAATGAGCAACCACGCCCACCCTCAAATTTCACATTCTATGTATAGGCATCAACATTTCTCCAAAAACATTATCTCATTTCCCTATCCATTAAGAAGCACCAGGAAAAACAGGGTAAATATCTAGAATAGGTTGATTTCTATAAGTGCCAAAATGCTGGCTAAGCTTTAATTATATCTATCTATCTATCTATCTATCTATCTATCTATCTATCTATCTAT
>NC_045438.1:48854011-48976046 GCF_002776525.5 Piliocolobus tephrosceles
TATCTATCTATCTATCTATCTATCTATCTATCTATCTATCTATCTATCTATCTATGGATATATAATTATAAATATAGATGCCTATATAGATATCTATATAGATATATGTTTTCAGAGGGAATCTCGCTCTGTTGTCCAGGGTGAGTGCAGTGGTACGATCTCGGCTCACTGCAACCTCCACTTCCCAGGTTCAAGTGATTCTCCTGCCTCAGCCTCCCAAGTAGCTAGGAGTTTTGTATTTTTAGTAGAGACGAGGGTTTGTCATGTTGGCCAGGCTGGTCTCGAACTCCTGGCCCAGTGATGTGCCTACCTCAGTCTCCCAAAGTGCTGAGATTACAGGTGTGAGTCACCATGCCCGGCCAGTTTAATTACACTGATGCGGGTATGTGTTGTCACTAAACTGTACATGTCTTTAGATGACCCTGAAACATACTATAACCTGTGAAGAAGCAGGTGGCAATTAGTGTGGCCTTGCCTCATCTTGGATGGGGAAACTAACACCAGGTCAAATGCTTTGCCCCAGGTCATCTGATGAGTCAAGAAGAAATGATTCTGGATTGGTGCTGGAGAGTCAGGCTTCATCCTAATCCCCAGCCCCCACTGCCCGGCTTGCCTGGCTCCTTGCTGGGTCATTTGCTGGAAAGTGTTTATGCAGAGAACAGGCTGCCCCTTGGAAGCAGCGCAGTCCTCTGCATCTTCTTAAATTTAAGGCAGGAGAATTTCTTGAACCCGAGAGGCGGCGGTTGCAGTGAGCCGAGATCACACCACTGCACTCTAGCCTGGGCGACAGTGAGACTCCGTCTTAAAAAAAAAAAAGTATCAGGCCAGGCACCGTGGCTCACGCCTGTAATCCCAGCACTTTGGGAGGTTGAGGTGGGTGGATCATGAGGTCAGGAGTTTGAGACCAGCCTGACCAACATGGTGAAACCCCATCTCTACTAAAAATACAAAAATTAGCCGGGTGTGGTAGTGCATGCCTGTAATCCCAGCTACTCAGGAGGCTGAGGTAGGAGAATCGCTTGAACCTGGAAGGCAGAGGTTGCAGTGAGCCGAGATCATGCCACTGCACTCCAGCCTGGGCGACAGGGCGACAGAGCAAGACTCTGTCTCAAAAAAAAAAAGTATCACATGGTGAATAAATTGAAATATACCAATACAGTCAACTGTAAAGGCTATTTATCTTTTCCTATCATTTACTTATATCTATCTCTTTATAGAAATGACAATCAAAAAAAAACTCATCAGCTTTAACTGAATTTATTTTTATTCAAAGTATCACAGAGCACGAGGGAGCCTTGAAACCCCATCTGGCCTAACTCCAGCATCAGCCTAGGAGAGCACAAGACTTTGGCTGTATTGACTCATAGTTCTGTGCTCTTTCTACTTCAACACAATGCCTCAATGCTATTAAGGAGAAATGTAATAATTCTTTTGGTTTCCTTTCACAAACATTATCATCAGGGACTGTGTTCAGTGGCTCATGCCTATAATCCCAGCACTTGGGGAGACCAAGGAGGGAGGATCCCTTGAGCCCAGGAGTTTGAGACCAGCTTGGGCAACAGCAAGAGATTCTGTCTCTACAAAAAATAAAAAAAAAATTAGTCTGGTGGAGCAGTGTGCCTATGGTCCCTGCTACTCAGTGAACTATGATTGCACCACTGCATTGTAGCCTGGGTGACAGAGCAGGACCTTGTCTCTAAAAAAATGTTTTAAACACACATTTTTTTCTTTCTTTTCTTTTTTTGGAGACAGAGAGTCTTCCTCTGTCACCTAGGCTGGAGTGCAGTGGCAGGATCTCACTGCAACCTTTGCCTTCTGGGTTCAAGCAATTCTCGTGCCTCAGCCTCCTGAGTAGCTGGGATTACAGGCATGCTCCAACACTCTTGCTATGTTTTTTTGTTTGTTTGTTTGTTTTTGTTTTTTGTATTTTTAGTAGAGACGCGGTTTTGCTGTGTTGACCAGGCTGGTCTCAGATCCTGGCCTCAAGTAATTTGCCCACCTCAGCCTCCCAAAGTGCTGGGATTACAGGCGTGAGCCCCCACACCAGCCAAAAACACACAAAAATTATCAGGGCTTGTGTTTATATTTAGTTACTTTTGAAAATGTTTTCACATTTTGAACATTCCTGTAAGGACTATTCACCCATTGCATTGATTGGTGCTCGCAGCACTTAATGCTTGAGCAAGCGGAATTCAAGGACATGCTTTTACCCCCTTTGTTTTAATGGACTCAGAAGGAAAACAAAACAAAACAAAACAAAAAACCCTCACAATCAACAAGAAACAGGAGAGGCCTCAAAACAAGCAAGGACTCTCTCGCTGGGGCATCTCATTTTTTTTTTTTTTTCTTTTAAAACACAAGGCCCTAACAGATGAGCAAACTCCATGTGGTTTCTTAACTGTTTCAAAAGTGCGCAATCACCAAATCGAATGTGACGTGCATTGTCACCTTCCAGGAAAACTCTGAGTGGTTTTGAAAGACAGAATCACAAAAGGGAAAATCACCTCTCCAGGGCTATTTCCCTTATAAAATAAATCCGTCCTGGAGCTTCCCCTTGGAAAAACACACACAGGGCCCCAAGTGTGTGTAGGCTGAGTGGCTGCACAGTCATTTGAATTTAGTTTCGAAAATAGCCCTTCCCTGTGTCCCTAATGTAAAGGAATAATTAAAACCCAAAGCCCATTTCCCCTAATTAGCCGAAAGCCCTAGCAATGCATGGCATTGTGGGCATTCAGGAGCCAAAATGCACCCACTCATAAAAAATGATCCAAACAATGGCTCGTGCCCAAGCTTTCACACTCGTTTTGCAGAGAATTCTTGGCTGGCAGAGGCAGGGTTGTAATTCCTTGGATCTCTTGACTTCACGAGGGGCGAGGTGTGCATTGTGGCGACACGGACTACTTGTGAAGCCTTTGGGCGGCAGTCGCTTAAAGATTAACTTTCTCGGGTTTCCGTGTCCAAAAGTGTTTCCGTGAATAGCGTGATTGGAAACTTGTGCGGGCCGGAGACTGCGGCGCGGCTGCTCTTTCAACAGGCGATTTGTTCTCCTGTCCGAGGCTCATTTCCATGCAAAGAGCCTGACATCAGAGCACCTTTTGTTGCTAAACGCTTTCTTTAGCCTCGAGGGGAGAGAGTCATGTGGAGCTGGAAGAGCTCATTTTGAAGAGAGGGGTCCCGGGGAGCTCCCTCCAAGATCCAGAGGCGCCGCGGGCACCCCTGTAGGGTCCTGCCAAGACTTGCTAGAACGAACGAGTCGCGTGCCTTAGTTAGTTGTTCCCGTAACAGGAAGAAACGCCTTTGCAGTGGGTTTAATTGCTTCTGGGCCGAGCGAATTCCCCGCCGTACAACTCAGTGGTGCGGACTTTTCCTCCTGCTACCCTGTTGCTGCGCCGAGCGGGGTTGGAAAGTTTCTGGAGTTGTCAGTAGCGCAGCCCGTGGCCACCTAGAGCCGAGGTGCGGGAGCCTGCTAGGGGCCCCCGCGGGGTGGCCGGGGCCGCCGGGGCATGCAGCGCGGGGGCGCGGCTCGGTGACGCCGCGGGCGGGGACCCGGCATCCGGGCCGGCTGCGCGCGGGTGCTGGGCGAGGGCGCCGCGGGGACCGGGACGCACGGCCCGCGCGCGGGACACTGCCATGGAGGACGCGGGAGCGGCTGGCCCGGGGCCCGAGCCGGAGGCCGAGCCCGCGCCGGAGCCGGAACCGGAGTCCGAGCCTGGCGCTGGCACGTCCGAGGCGTTCTCCCGACTCTGGACCGATGTGATGGGCATCCTGGTGAGTTACCTGGGGAGGGGGCGGCGCAGGAAGCGCAGTTCGCAGTAGCCCCTCTGAAGACGGGGCTCCCTTCTCGCCCACCCACTGGGCAACCCACTCCGCAGAGGCGTCCTTCTCTGGCTGTAGTTCTTAGGGTGCTAAATACACACGGTATAGGGTTTCAAACCCTAATTAAAAAGTAACCAGCCACAGGTCCCGTCAAAAGGTATTTTTTAAACAATCGGGTATGATATTCAACAATTTAATCTGGGACACCTGCTGAGATGTTGGTGTGGAAAAGGCGAGAAAGAAGAAGCCTTCAAAGAGTAGATGTAAATAAATATTTGGTTGATGCTGAATTAGGGAAAAGGCTGATGTTACTGATGTTTATCTCTTCACCATTTGTTGTGTGACCACAAGAGGGAAAACAAACATTTCCTTACTCAGAACTGCCAAAATGTTCACCTACTTTTTTTTTTGCAGTTTTTCAGTTTGTGGAATTACAGGATATTTGTTTTATATGTTTGGGACTAAAACAATAGGACTTATTTTGCTAAATTTGTGCTGTCATGTATTTTGAAATGTCCAGTGACTAAAACCGCCCCTGGATTTGGCGTAGTTTCTGGGAAGCAGTACTTGTATGGAGGATGAAATTGTAACCTGCTCAGGGTTGAATACCTTGGGGGAAGTAATAGATTTGCTTTGGTGGAGCTCTAGTTAGACAGGTAGACTGGAATCGGATGGGTGAGGGTTATTACAGTCAGACATCTTAGTCCATACATAAAAGACTATCGGAAAAGGCTCTAGATTTGCTTTGAGATCTTCTATTTTTTGAATGGGAGGAGATGGAGTGAAAGAAGTTCTTCTTTGGGAATGCTAAACCGTGTACAGTTTTTAGCACAGTGATTAAACTCTTGGGCTTCAGTTATAGTAGGCCAAATGCCAGCTCTCCAATTGACTGTTTACATGATCTTGGTCAAGTTATTCAACCTCTCTGATCCTCAATTTCATTACCTGAAAATTGAAGCTAAGAAGACTTGCTTCTTGGGGTTTCTGAGATTTAGCTGGGTTGATGTGTGTATCAAGTACTCAACAGACTGCCTAGCATATAGTAGAGGCTCAGTAAATGTAGCTCTCTTTCAGGTTTTGTTTGTTTGTTTCCTTCAAACAGTCTCCTGTCTCTTCCTTCTAGACATAAAAGCCCAGTTACTCCATTTTCAGGTGACCATTGGTATTTATGATTCTTACTGTACAGAGAACCAGTGAGGGTTGATTAAAGATTTCTATCTGCTCTTGTCACTCTCCAGTATTGAAAAATGTATATAAATATGCATACAGTGTACATTTACATACTATATATAGCATACATATAATATAAAAGGTTTTGTTTTTGCATTTTCTGAACTATACAGGTGAATATGATCCTTCACTGAAGTTCCAGAAAACCCAATGGACATTTTAAAGTTGTGATAAACTGTTTTTTTCTTTTTTTCTTTAATTTGAGATGGAGTCTTGCTGTGTTGCCCAGGCTGGGGTGCAGTGGCACAATCTCAGCTCACTGCAACCTCCGCCTCCTGGGTTCAAGCAATTCTCCTGCCTCAGCCTCCTGAGTAGCTGGGATTACAGGCGTGCAACACCATGCCTGGCTAATTTTTGAATTTTTATTAGAGACGGGAGTTCACCATGTTAGCCAGGCTGGTCTCGAACTCCTGACCTCGTGATCTGCTCACCTAGGCCTCCCAAAGTGCTGGGATTACAGGCATGAGCCACCTCGCCCGGCCTATAGATTGTTTTTAAGTTATCTTGTTATTTCTTGCCTAGACCCAGCTCTAAGTTTTCAGCCACTGAGGAAATTGGTTTGATAATATCCCATTGTATCCCTTACTCTAGGGCATTGGGCTGGGGGCGGGGAGGGTCAGGGGCCTGCTGAAATGAAAGTTGGGCTGACAGTTCTTTTGGGGAAGGGGGTTGGCCGGTGGTATTTTCTGCAGATTTGCTTTCCCTTCCCTGGCAGATTCCAGCACTGTTGGGTCAGTTGTAGTCAAGTGTTCTTTGGCTGAGTTAAAAGATGGGGTGGGGCTTCAGAAGCTCAAACCTGCTATTGAAAGGGCAGATGCAGGAGCAAAGAAAATATGTACTTCAGCTAATCATTCAGTATCAGGGTGGGAGGAACGTGAAGCCTGTCCCAGACAGGTTGTGTCTGCTCGTTTTCCCCTTGTTTATCTGGGGTAAATGGGCATGGAGATTGTTCCTTAGTAAAATTCAGAGGAAAACATGGCTTACTGCTCCTTTGTAGATGCCTTGTAGGGAGACACTAGGCCAAAAGGGAGGGAAAGCTGTCATCCAAGTGTTTATACAAACTGCGTCTTCGGGGAAATACATCAAGACACAAAATTGACAGTTGACTTTATTCTCGCTGAAACAAGAGACATCATTTCCTTCCTTTTTTATTTAAAATATGAGATTTTGCAATCATCTATCAATCTAGACAGGTGAAGTGAAAATACCTTGTTAGTGACAATGTTAGACTTGTCGCCAGTCGCTGGCCCCACCAGTAGGGATCCTGATGTCATGATGCTCCATAGTTAACTATCTCAGATGAACTCAGTAGAAGTGTAATTGAGTATGTTTAGAAATCCTGTGTGTTTTAAGTAAAATATGACTACAAGATTCTTTTTCCATACTGAATTTGAAGAGGAGATTAGAGGTAGTCGGGAAATTACACATCTAAACATTATCCTTAACAGATTTCAGACACAGTTCTATTTTACTTTTTCAGATTCTTCTAATTGTGGAAATCAAACCACACAGCCTATCAATACTGTGTGTGGAAATTTGAAATGACACAACTCACAGCTTAGTAGGTAAAAACATTTTTAGGTGAATAAGCACTATTGAGCGGTTGTCCCCCAGGGGATTTTGTTGGTTATAACCCAGGGAAAGTATTGCCCCAGAGTCATGGATCTCAGTAAATACAGGATGGTTGTTTGAGTTCATTAGGACACATTTTGCATTTAGATTAATTCAGTCCATGCACAGTTAAGTACCAAATAGTTGCTTTCAGATAATTGTTAACAAAGTGCTCATTTAGAAAAGAAATAATAGTATAATTTACAGCATGAAAATGTTTGAGCAGTGCTAGAATAAATAAATTCTAGTAAGTGAATATATAAATGTATATAGAATTAAGAGAAAACAAGCTTGCAAAAAAAAAAAAAAAAAAAAAATTACTAGATTGTGAGTGCCTGGAGGGCAGGGTCAGTGTCTTACTCATTTTTCTATCTCCAGTGCTCCTGACTTAACTGGGTGCTGAGAATATGGCTTTGTTGAATGAAAAAGGAAAATAAAAAAAGTATGTATTTCTTAAATGCAGGAGTCACATCAAAACATTGTTTTGGACACATGTGCCTGCTGTGATATAATGGGGTGTATTTATAAAGATGTGAATAAATTCTGCTCTAGCTGAAACTACATTTTGGGCAGTTTCATCATGCAAATTAAAATCCCCATGCTTCCACTGGAAACTAATGGTAAATTGCAACATGTTTGTAAGCAACATGTTTGTAAGCCCTGAGCTATGAAACCTTGGTGTTCTTGTGAAATGTACCATTCTTTTCACTAACACTACAACATGTGGTAGGCCAGGGTTTTCAAAGCATGTCACCTTTCCCTATGACGTGTAGACTTCTATTGAGAAGCGCAAAACTGAGTTAGAATCCTGTGGAATTTTACCCTTTTTTCATTACTCCATAGTTGGCAGACACAGCATTCCTTTTGTTAGGTAGGGGAGGGAAGTTGTTTTTAAGAGCAGGAATTGCTAAGGTTGTTAGATACAGTTAGGTGTGCTAGATCCTTTTTTCAGGACTGATTTATCCATTTGGTAAATTGTCATGGTTCTTCAGCTTCAGCCTACAGGATTTGGGGACTTCTAAGGCGAAGCCCAGCCTTTAAATCTACTTGTTAACTGGGAAGGGGGTTAGTAAGTGCCTATTGTTTGCAGGCTCCTGCAAGATGCACCTCCCCCAAACTTGAAATTTCCTCTGTTTTTGCTTTGTTTCTACAATTTACACCCATTTCCCAGCATGCTTAGAAAACATCCATTGTGTAGAGATACTCCAAACCTTCCCCTACTTTAATTCCTGTGCAAGCTGCAGAAAGGCAGGCATCAGTTCACAAAACTGTTATATTCATCCTATCTTACTATTTACTCCATTCCTAAAAAATTAACAAGAAAACCCGTAAAACAAACAAACAAAATGTCTCCCTCCTTTCCTTTGTTGTTTTAGGCCAAGTGTTGGGGAAGGGGAGATGTTAGTGAGATCCTGAGGGGGCTTTTAAAATGCTCACTCCGTTGAAAGCAGTTCATTTACATGTTCTCTTGGGAGGTGTCCTGAGTTGTGCCTATCAGCTAATGACTTAATTAATTTTACGTCTTGGAATTTGAGAGTCAAGCCCATTTCAAATATTCTGACTTCATCTTAAGTTTATGATGTTCCTTTTAGCACACTGAAGAAAGCCTTGTGGCCTTTCTATGTGCAGAAGTTGCAGGGTTATTTTAAATAGCGGAAGGGACTGAAGCGCCCTTGGAAATGCACCCTCAACTCTCATTTAGAGAGGAAGGTTTGGAGGGCTTCTGGGTGTAAAAGACTTGCTCAAGGTAACTGAGAGGAGGCAGAACTCAGGCGTATGGAAAAAAGACTTCAGTGGCTTTCATAATTTTATTTATTCATTTATTTATTTTTGGGAAGGAGTCTCACTCTGTCTCCCAGGCTGGTGCAATCTCTGGTCACTGCAACCTCTACCTCCCACGTTCAAGCGATTCTCCTGCCTCAGCCTCCCAGATAACTGGGATTACAGGCGTCTGCCATCACGCCCAGCTAATTTTTGTATTTTTAGTAGAGACAGGGCTTAGGCTGCTCTTGAATCCCTGCCTACAAGTAATTCACCCACCTGGGTCTCCCAAAGTGCTGGGATTACAGGCATGAGCCACTGCGCCTGGCCGGCTTGGATAATTTTGGTTGGGGTTGCCGAATCTTTTCCTGCTAAAGGAGACCCCTTGAGCTTAAGCGACCTTCTTCCATAATTCCCTTCTCCTGCCTTTCTGCCTTTATTTGCTGTTCTCTACCTTGTCTTTCTTTTGCTCAGCCATACAACCCTTCCCTCTGCCACCTGGCTTCTTACTGAGGTCCTTTGCATGCAGCTCTATGGGGACTGAGTGGGAGGCCGTGCTCCTGTGTAGAGTCCTAGGGCTGTGCTGGGTCCTTCACATATATTTCCTTACTTGATCCTTGTAGGAGGTGTGGCCAATGAGTATTCTTGTCCTCGTTTTACAGTTCAGATGTAAACGTCTGTGTCCTAAGTCATGCAGATGGTAGATAGGGAAGCTGAGAGTTGGATCATGTATTTCCCTGAAACCGACTTCCATTTGCAATTGTATATAGTTCATTCTTTCACACATCTCATTCAGACATTTATTGGCTGCTAACTTTTGTTTGTTTGTTTAAGTTATTGAGCTATTAGCAATACTTGCCCTTGACTTCTACAAAGGGTTAGTTTTGCTGCAAAAGCCTTAGCCCCACGGTCAGTTGCTGAGTACATACCCAACTTCACAGGACAGTGGGCAGAGCGCCCCGAAGGCGGTGGGATCCCTTCGCTCAGGATCATAGCCTGGGAGCCTCTGGGCGGGCCACTACCAGACATACCTTTGGATTTGGGCCCTGAGGGATAAGTAGGAGTTCCCAAAGAGGTCTTTTCTAGTGAGAGGGATAAAAAGGAAGGTGCCAGGAGTGCCCTTCCCCGCAGAGCAAAGAGGGACAAAGGTGGAAGGGCACAGATCTCCCAGATATGGGTGTTGATGTGGCTGGATAAGGTTTGTGGTTGCGGGTGAAAGAGGCCATCGGGCATGGGACCTAATCGCTTCTGTGTTTTGGAAAAGTAACTTTTTTCATTTTCTTTCTTTTTCTTTTTCTTTCTTTCTTTTTTTTTTTTTGAGTGAGTCAAACTCTGTTGCCCAGGCTGGAGTTATAGTGGTACGATCTTGGCTCACTGCAACCTCCACCTTCCAGGTTCAAGCGATTCTCCTGCCTCAGCCTCCCAAGTGGCTGGGATTACAGGTGTCCGCCACGACGCCCGGCTAATTTTTGTATTTTTAGTAGAGATGGGTTTTCACCATGTTGTCCAGGCTGATCTTGAACTCCTGACCTAAGATGATCTGCCTGCCTCCCAAAGGGCTGGGATTACAGGCGTGAGCCACCATGCCCGCCCTGCCGAAAAAGTAACTTTTGTAGGCAATGGGGTGGCAACGAGGTTGGAAGGAAGGAGACTACTTTAGTGATCCAGGCAGGGATGGTGAGAGCTCTAACCAGATGTTTATGCGTCATGTCATTACCTGTCCTCTGGCTTCCTGAGGCCCAACACTTTGTGCAGTGTCTAAAGTAATCAAGGCTGCTCGATGGTAACTTTCTTTTGATAATTCTTTTATGCTTAGAGTGGGCTGAGTTAATACAAGACATTTTAGAGATGTCGTATGTCTTGTGATTTTCTTTCTTTCTTTCTTTCTTTTTTTTTGAGATGGAGTCTTGCTCTCGCCCAGGCTGGAGTACAGTGGCATGATCTCGACTCACTGCAAGCTCCGCCTCCTGGGTTCACACCATTCTCCTGCCTCAGCCTCCCGAGTAGCTGGGACTGCAGGTGCCCACCACCACGCCCGGCTAATTTTTTGTATTTTTAGTAGAGACAGGGTTTCACTGTGTTAGCCAGGATGGTCTCGATCTCCTGACCTTGTGATCCGCCTGCCTCGGCCTCCCAAAGTGTTGGGATTACAGGCGTGAGTCACCAAGCCTGGCTGATTTTCTTTCTTTCTAAAGGAAAAAGTGGCCAGGCACAGCACCTCATGCCTGTAATCCTACCACTTTGGGAGGCCAAGGCTGGAGGATCGCTTGAGGACAGGAGTTAGACCAGTCTGCATAACATAGTGAGACCTCATCTGTAATTCTTATTAAATAAAAAAGAAAAAAAGTACCTATCCATGTATATATGTATAAATATTTATATACCTGTCTCTCTATACTGATAGAATGTGGTTCCTTAAAAGGTGGAATTATTATTTATAACAATATGCATACCACTGTAAGATCTTTAAATCATTCTTTTAAAAGCTAATTGTAGAGTACAGTGAAATAGTGGGAAATATGTAGTCAATGCAAATTGATTCATTTGCAAATCTGTAGCTCAATTTTACAAAAGATGTAAGAGGAAAAACTATCATTTATCTAATGTATCCTTTTTAAGAGTGCTTTGATGCTACCTGATTGCTTCCTGTTTAAGATTTGACTGTCCTAATCCCACTGTAATAGATGATGTGCCTACCCGTGGTTGACACACATTCTTGTCATTAGTAAAAATGAAATTGGTCTCAAACGAGTGAATCTAAATGGACAAAGACTGACTTTCACAGTCAGTGATACATTTAATAATACCTATGAGTA
Source organism: Piliocolobus tephrosceles (assembly GCF_002776525.5). NCBI lineage: Eukaryota > Metazoa > Chordata > Mammalia > Primates > Cercopithecidae > Piliocolobus > Piliocolobus tephrosceles. Next base: position 48,865,246 of record NC_045438.1, read on the forward strand.
CAGACTAAGACTACAAGAATTAACTAAACCTTCAGACTAAAATGTATTTTCGTGACTACATAAATTGTCATTTTTCAAATGATATGCTCATCTATTTATTAATTCACTTTTGTAACAAGACCTGAAAATGGTAGGTCTGTTCCTCATTAGCTTTGCTCCTAGCCAGATCTCGAACATCCCTTCTTTTGCTCTCTGAAGTGTTTCACTGGGCAGCATTAATTCTTTATGAGGAGAGATGCCTCATAGAGATAACCTATCTTGTCTCTTTCCTGCCATGTCAAGTCATGTAATACAGACGTCTCCATCCTGGAGACTGGATATCCAGGCATTATGGTAACTCTGAGACTCAGAAGACAAACGCTTGAGAAAGGGGTAGTTTTTCCTTTCCGTAATAGTAGTTTTTTCTTTTCTGAAAGGCTCCTCTATGGCTTTCAACATGATTGGTGAAAATGGAAATATATTTGTATTTATGTTTGCTCTTCAGACTAAGGTTCTCTGTGTTCACAGAGATAGGTTGCAGTTCTCCTTGGGTGTCTGATACAAGTTCTATTCGTGGTTGATTTTGATGTTTCAATTCACTATTTACTAGTTTCGTTTTGCAGCAAGTAGTGAGCGAGGAAGTTTCCATGTGTCCACCCATCACTCTGCCTGGTCGTGGCTTCATTCTTTCTCCTAGCATGAGGTAGTAAGAAAGAAAAGAAATGCATTCTGAGAATAACACGATTTTTAAGTGAAGAGCCACTGAGGAGCAGAATAAGAAATCTTGGAATATCCCCGAGCCCTAGTTACCCACTCCCCGCCTTTTTTTTTTTTTTTGAACTGCCCTTAATCCAGTAAGACCTAGTTTCCTTTAAAATTTATCCTAAACACCCTTGACTTTGTTGACTTTAATAATAATTTTGTATTGGTCTTGCTATCAGCCAACATTTTTTTTTTAACCTAGACCTAAAACATGTTTATGTGCTGTTTTTGTGCGTGTGTGTGTGTTTGTGCGTGCGCTTTAAAAATATAGTGTTTCAACATTAAATTATTTGTAGTGGAAAGGAATATTCTAGTTGAAGAATATGTATCTTTGCTATATGAGTTTGTCTTTGTTTTCATAGGATTTTAAAGACCTCTTTTGTAAAATAAACCATTAACAACTTTGTAGCATTCCTTGTTTGGAAATGCCCAGTCTTTAAAAAAGAATTTTGAAAGAGAAGAGTAGCAACCTTAATCTGTGAGTTAAAACATTTAGAAACAAACAAACAAAAGTTAATTGAATGTCTTTTAGAAAACTGAAAGATAGAAGAGCAAAGTAGTTAAGAGCAAAGGAACTATTTTAGATTGAGTTCAAATTGTGGCTTCAGCCCTTACTGGGCATGTAACCTGGGTGAGTTATTTAATTATTCTGTACCTCAGTTTCCTTATCTGTAAAATGAGCTGAACAGCCACCCATCACTGGGTTCTCATGAGGATTATTTAAATAACAAGAACAAAGGCCGGGTGCAGTGGCTTATGCCTGTAATTCGGGAGGCCAAGGCAGTGGATCACCTGAAGTCAGGAGTTCGAGACCACCCTGGCCTACATAGTGAAACCCCATCTCTACCAAAAATACAAAAATTAGCTGGACACAGTGGCAGGCACCTGTAATTCCAGCTACTCGGGAGGCTGAGGCAGGAGAATCGCTTGAACCCAGGAGATGGAGGTTGCAGTGAGCCAAGATCACACCACTGTGCTCCAGCCTGGAAGACACAGTGAGACCTCGTCTCAAAAATAAATAAATAAATAATGAGAACTGTGCATGACATACAATGAATAGTTCATAAATGTGAGTTATTGGTTGGGTGTGGTGGCTGACGCCTGTAATCCCAGCACTTTGGGAGGCCGAGGCAGGTGGATCACCCGTCAGGAGTTCAAGACCAGCCTGGCCAATGTGGCAAAACCCCGTCTCTACTAAAAATACGAAAATTAGCTGGGCGTGGTAGTGGGCACCTCTAATCCCAGCTAGTTGGGAGGCTGTGGCAGGGAGAATTGCTTGAACCTGGGAGGCCAACGCTGCAGTGACCCGAGATCGTGCCACTGTACACTAACCTGGGTGACAGAGTGAGACTCTGTCTCAAAAGAAAAAAAAAAAGTGAGTTATTATTAACTACTAACAATAGTTGAATCTCTTTAGTTAGAATATGAATTAATATGTCTTTATTTTAATCTTTTTAATTTTTAATTTTTGATTTTTCAGAGATAGGGTCTCCCTGTGTCACCCAGGCTGGAGTGTAGTGGCATGATCAAGGCTCACTGCTGCCTCGCCTTCCTGTGCTCAAGGGATCCACCTGCCTCAGCCTCCCAGTAGCTGAGAATACAGGCGTGCATTACCACACTCAACTTATTATATTTTTCTAATTTTTTCTAGCAATAGGAGTCTCTTTTTGTTGCACAGGCTGGTCTTGAACTCTTGGCCTCAAGCAGTCCTCCCATCTTAACTTCCCAAAGTGATGGGATTACAAGTGTGAACCACTGTGTCACTAATTTTTCATTTTTAAGTGAAGGGATGATGTGTTCTAGAAGATTCTACATGTTTAAGATCGATTGACCTTTTTTTTTTTTTTTTGAGACAGAGTCTTGTTCTGTCTCTCAGGCTGGAGTGCAGTTGATTTGATTGAAGTAATATGCCCTTTTTAATATGTAGCTTAAAAATAAATACATAAATTGCTTCAAAGTATTAACCTTCAGATTACGTATTGAGAAATATGTGTTTAAAATATTTTCTATACTTGCAAGAGAAAAGGGCTGGGTACAGTGGTTCACTCCTGTAATCCCAGTGCTTTGGGAGGTCAAGGCAGGAGAATTGCTTGAGGTCAGGAGTTCAAGACTGGCCTGAGCAAGATGGAGAAACCACACCTCTACAAAAAATTTTTTAAAAATTAACCAGGCATGCACCTGTAGTCCCAGATACTTGGGAGCCTGAGTCAGGAGGATCCCCTGAGCCCATGAGGTTGAGGCTGCAGTGAGCTGTGATGGCACCATTGTATTCCAGCCTGGGTGATGGAGCAAGACACTGTGTCAAAACAAAACAAAACAGAACAAAAAAGAAAGAAAAAAAGAGAGAATATGAATGCTTTTGAATAGCCAAGATTTTGTGAAAGCAAGAAAATACTTGTAATAAAAATATATTTTCTGTTTAAATGGTACCCACATTGCTATTTTTAGTTTTTTTATGTGTCTGTCTAAGTAATACAGTAATATAAGAGAGCTTTTGAATAGTCTACTTATTTAAAAACATGTAAAATATTACAAGCATTCACTTAACTAATGATTTCATTTTTTGAGTGATAGATTCATGAATGTACTAAATCAGTTTTTATAATCCTGATTGTTTTGTTTTTTGTTTTGTAGACTATTTTCCCAGGGTATCATTCAGTTAGCAGCTATTTTTTTGTGAGCTGTTTTCTGCAAATCACTCACCCTGAATCTTTGAGCTTTAATTAGGAGTCTTAGGTTTCCAGTCAAGAATTTCTAAAGCCATCATATAAAGATGGCTCCACCAGACTTACGAAAACCTTGACCACACATTTCAGTATGAATATGACTGAAAGTGGGACTCGTTGTGTTTTGAGGAAGAACTATAAGCCTGTAATGAATAAACCTGCCACTTTTATTTTATTTTATTTTATTTTCTCACGAGACGGAGTCGTGCTCTGTCACCCAAGCTGGAGTGCAGTGGCACGATCTCGGCTCACTGCAACCTCTGCCTCCTGGGTTCAAGCAATTCTCCTGCCTCAGCCTCCTGAATAGCTGGGATTAGGGGTATGTGCCACCACCACAGGCTGATTTTTGTATTTTAGTAGAGATGGGGTTTCACCATGTTGGCCGGGCTGGTCTCGAACTCCTGACCTCAGGTGATCCACCCACCTCTGCCTCCCAAAGTGCTGGGATTACAGGCATGAGCCACTGTGCCTGACCAAACTTGCCACTTAAGTCAATTGTTATTTTGGGATAATTTTGTTATGAATCTAAAGAGAGCCTACAGGAATTGGAAATCTTTGGGAAAGTCTGTAAAGACCATAAACATTTATTCTGAAAAGGTAAAACATTTCACTTTTAAGGCTCATTTTATTGTGACTTACAGTTTTTTAAAAAAACTTTCTCAGAATGTATGGCATTAAGACGTAGTCTACTGGGGTATGGTCATTACTGCCTTCTGGAACGTGTTGATGTAACTCACCTAACATGTGGTGCCCAGGTGGTGATTTACTGGAAGAGCGTCATAACACTGATGTGTAGTAGCAATTTGCCTTGATTAGGTTATGAAACTGAGACTTCATTATGAGCGTTCAATAGGTGTCAAATGATTCCTAAATGATATGTAGAGGATATTGCAAAATCTTCATGATGTAACTTTAGCATTAGCAAAGAACTGGCTCCTTTTTGAACAGAAGAAAATGTCAGCTAGTTACCCCACATTAACATTTTGTATCAAGAACTCTCTGGTGCCGGGTGCAGTGGCTCATGCCTGTAATCCCAGCACTTTGGGAGGCTGAGGCGGGCGGATCACGAGGTCAGGAGATCGAGAGCATCCTGGCTAATACAGTGAAACCCTGTCTCTACTAAAAATACCAAAAATTAGCCGGGCATGGTGGCAGGTGCCTGTAGTCCCAGCTACTCGGGAGGCTGAGGCAGGAGTATGGCGTAAACCCGGGAGGTAGAACTTGCAGAGAGCCGAGATCACACCACACCACTGCACTCCAGCCTGGGCAACAGAGCAAGACTCCGTCTCAAAAAAAAAAAAAAAAAAAAAAAGAATTCTTTGGTTTGTCATGCACCCGAGTGACTGCATATTCTGTGTCTGGGTCTTTAGAAAACAGGATCCCATCTACAGTGGAAGAGCTTCCACAGAGACCAGGAGGGGACACGAGTAGAATGAACACATGCCCTAAACCTTAAGAGAAGTTTACCAGGTCATATCCCTTAATCTAAGAAGTGCTGCTCTAGAGATTAGCATGATCATGTTTACATTGATATAATTTCTTGCACTTCATATGTACTTTTACATATGCTGATTGGTTTTATTTTATTTTATTTGAATACAGGTTAAAAAAATTCAGTAGTTTTTGGGGAACAGGTCAGGTAGTATGTGGTTACATGAATAAGTTCTTTAGTGCTAATTTCAGAGGTTTTGGTAAACCCATCACTTGAGTAGTGTACACTGCACTCAATGTGTAGTCTTTTATACCTCACCCTCTTCCACGCTTCCCCGCAAGTCCCCAAAGTCCATTGTATAATTCGTTTTTTTGTTTTGTTTGTTTGTTTTTGAGATAGAGTCTTGCTCTATCCCCCAGGCTGGAGTGCAGTGGCGTGATCTCTGCTCACTGCAGCCTCTGCCTCCCAGGTTCCAGTGATCCTCCTGCCTCAACCTCCTGAGTAGCTGGGATTACAGGCGCACACCACTACACCTGGCTAATTTTTGTATTTTTAGTAGAGACAGAGTTTCACTATGTTGGCCAGGCTGGTCTCGAACTCCTGACCCCAGGTGATCTGCCCACCTCAGCCTCCCAAAGTGCTGGGATTACAGGTATGAGCCACCACACACAGCCCATTGTATCATTCTTATGCCTTTGCGTCCTCATAGCTTAGCTCCCACTTATAAGTGAGGACATACGATGTTTGGTTTGCCATTCCTGAGTTATTTCACTTAGAATAATGGTCTCCAACTCCAGCCAGGTTGCTGTGAATGCCATTAATTCACTCCTTTTTATGACTAAATAGTATCTCGTGGTCTATATATACTGCATTTTCTTTATCCACTTGTTGATTGATGGGCTTTTGAGCTGGTTTCATATTTTTGCAATTGTGAGTGGTGTTGCTACAAACATGCATGTGCAAGTGTCTTTTTCATATAATGACTTCTTTTCCTCTGGGTAGAGACCCAGGAGTGGGATTGCTGCATCAAATGGTAGATCTATTTTATATTAGTTCTTTTTTTCTTCTTCTTCTTTTTTCTTTTTTGGAGACTGAGTTTTGCTCTTGTCGCCCAGGCTGGAGTGCAATGGTGCAATCTTGGCTCACCACAAACTCTGCCTCCTGCCTCAACCTCCCAAGTAGCTGGGATTACAGGCACCTGCCACCATGCCTAGCTACTTTTTGTATTTTTAGTAGAGACTGGCCAGGCTGGTCTCAAGCTCCTGACCTCAGGTGATCCACCCACCTTGGCCTCCCAAAGTGCTAGGATTACAGCGTGAGCCACTGTGCCTGGCCTACTTTTAGTTGTTTAAGGAATCTCCATACTGTTTTCCATAGTGGTTGTACTAGTTTACATTCCCACCGGCAGTGTAAAAGTGTTTTCCCTTTTCACCACATCCATACCACATCTATTATTTTTTGATTATGGCCGTTCTTGCAGGAGTAAGGTAGTATCACATTGTGGTTTTTGATTTGTGTTTCCCTGATAGTGATGTTGAGCATTTTTTTTCCTTTGTTTGTTGGCCATTTGTGTATCTTCTTTTGAGAATTGTCTATTCATGTTCTTAGCCCACTTTTTTGATGGGATTGTTTATTTTTCTTGCTGATTTGTTTGAGTTCCTTGTAGATTCTGGATATTAGTTCTTTGTTGGGTGCATAGTTTGTGAAAATTTTCTCCCACTCTGTGGGTTGTCTGTTTACTCTGCTGATTATTTCTTTTGCTGTGCACATATGCTGATTGGTTTTATGCCCTCAGAGCTGCTAGAAACTTCCTGTTGTTGGCATCCTTTCACCATGTAAATAATCTAGGCTTCCTGATTTCCTTTTAAACACACCCACATTTTATTCAATACCCATAATTCAACAACTGCTGGCTGACTTTGGCTTCTGCAGATTTTAGGCTTCCAAGTTCGTTTGTTTTACCTGTAAAACAGGTAAAATACTGAGCTTATATATCTTTGCACACTGCTCCCCAGGGTGAACCAAACCCAAATGGATTTGGGCTCTGCTCTTTGAGCAGAGTTTGACAGTAAAGCCAGAAAGTCTCCCGCAGTCTGGGTTTTCCCAGTTTCCACCCAGGCTCCCTGGATCCTGGTGTCTTGGATGCCAGTGTGGGTCAGTGTGGCAAGCACCTAAGGCTTTACATTTGCGGCCCATCAATTCCAAGGAGGTAGAGAGAAGCACAAACACCTACTCTTCATTGTAACCAACTTGAGACAGGCTCCAGAACAGCAGCCATGACTATCCACTTTGTTCTTCCTTTGTAGAAAATAGAAAGGCCCACTTCCACAACATTGGGAAAAACAGCCTCCTCTTGTCACCTAAAAGATTTTTAGCCAGGCACAGTGGCTCACGCCTGTGATCCCAGCACTTTGGGAGTCTGAGGTGGATGGATCACCTGAGGTCAGAAGTTCAAGACCACCCTGACCAAGATGGTAAAACCCCGTCTCTACTAAAAATATAAAAATTAGCCAGGTGTGGTGGCATGCGCCTGTAATCCCAGCTACTTGGGAGGCTGGGACAGGAGAATTGCTTGAATCTGGGAGGTGGAGGTTGCAGTGAGCTGAGATCGCACCACTGCACTCCAGCCTGGGCGACAAGAGCAAAACTTCGTCTCAAAAAAAAAAAAAAAAAATTCAAGCTGCAGAGCAATTAGGTTCTATATTAGGTTTGACTTTTTTTTTTTTTCAATCAAGATTTGAAGACGCATAAATCTGTTGTTTGTACAACTGCAGACAGACTTGCAGACAAGTTTGAGTATGTTCTATTTCAAGTCTTGATGTATAAAGAAGATAATCCAGGCTAGAGTTTCTCAAGGGCTGTAGGTCACTGATGGCTCCCAAGAATCAACTAGAGACCAGTGAACTAGTGAAAGCAGATTGGTTTGAATCCTGAATTTGCTGGCTGGGTCAAGAGAAGTAAGCACTGAATTATGCATTGCAATTGGCAGGGAGGATTGAAGAGGCTCGGAGTGTTGTTTTGGCAGAAAAATGACTTAGCAAAATGAATGAGGGGAGGAAATAGTAACACACTACCTTCTGGGGTCCCAGGAGGGTCTGTTTTAAAACAAGTTTTATGAAGGCAGAGAGAAGCACACTGATATTGTACCAGTGCCTTGGTTGTGACAGATAGTCACTGTTGCACAAGTAGGGATGTGGCCAGACTCTTAAATATCTTTTAAAACTAGAGGCGATTACCTTTATTGCTTTGCTTTAAATTTAAGTCACCGACCTCCTTAGATGCTTGGTTGTTTCTTTGGTTTCCTGTTTTCTAATGCCATGTTTAAACATCTATGGTCCTTGGACTTTTTATTTAAAAATTAAAAAAAAATACAAGTATGTATATATAGGCATACCTCATTTTATGCACTTTGCAGTTATTGCTTGTTTCTGTTTCTTTGTTTTTGTTTTTCTTGAGACAGTGTCTTGCTCTGTTGTCCAAGCTGGAGTGCAGCTGCGTGATCGCAGCTCACTGCAACCTCTGCCTCCCGGGCTCAAGTGATTCTCCTACCTCAGCCTCCTGAGTAGCTGGGATTACAGGCATGAGCCACCATGCCTGGCCTGTTTTTTTTTTTTTTTTATTTTTTGAGACAGAGTCTTGTTCTGTCACCCAGACTGGAGTGCAGTGGTGCGATCTCGGCTCACTGCAAGCTCCACCTTCCAGGTTCACGCCATTTTCCTGCCTCAGCCTTCTGAGTAGCTGGGAATGCAGGCACCCGCCACCACACCCGGCTAATTTTTTCGTATTTTTAGTAGAGACAGGGTTTCACCGTGTTAGTCAGGATGGTGTTTTTTGTTTTATTGTTTGTTTGTTTGTTTTTTAAACAAATTGAAGGTTTGTGGCAACGCTGTGTTGAGCAAGATTTTTGGTGCCATTTTTCCAACACTACGCGCTCATTTTGAGTCCCTATGTCACATTTTGAGGCTGAATTGCTGCAATCTCATTATTAAACCTGAACAGATGTGGAGTTGCTTCTTATGGATGAGTAAACAAAGTGGTTTCTTGAGCTGGAAACTATTCCTGGTGAACGTACTGTGAGCATTGTTGACAACAAAGGGTTTTAGATATTCCATAAACTTAGTTGATAAAGCAGCATCAGGGTTTAAGAGGATTGATTCCAATTTTGAAAGAAGTTCTGCTGTGGGTAAAGTGCTGTCACGCAGTATAGTATGCTAAGGAGAAATCCTTCATGAAAGGAAGAGTCCCTTGATGCAGCAAATTTCTTTATTGTCTTTATTTTATTATTTCATTTTATTTTATTTTTTTGAGACGGAGTCTTACTCTGTTGCCCAGGCTGGAGTGCAGTGGTGTGATCTCAGCTCACTGCAACCTGTGCCTCCCGGATTCAAGCGAATCTCCTGCCTCAGCCTCCTGAGTAGCTAGGATTACAGGCTCCCACCACCACACCCAGAAAATTTTTGTATTTTTAGTAGAGACAGGGTTTCACCATGTTGGTCAGGCTTGTCTTGAACTCCTGACCTCAAGTGATCTGCCCACCTCAGCCTTCCAAAATACTGGGATTACAGGCATAAGCCACAGTCCCCAGCCTGTTGTCTTATTTTTTAAAACTACCACAGCCACCCCAACCTTCAGCAGCTACCGCCATGATCAGTCAGCAGCCATCAACGTTGAGGCAACCCTCCCCACTAGCAAAAAGATTCCAACTTGCTGAGGGCTCATATAATTGTTAGGATTTTTTTTCTTTTTTTGAGACAGGGTCTCACTCTGTCACCCAGGCTGGAGTGCAGTGGTGTGATCTTGGCTCACTGCAATCTCCGCCTCCTGGGTTCAAGCGATTCTCCTGCCTCAGCCTCCCGAGCGGCTGGGATCATAGGCATGTGTCACCACACCGGGCTAATTTTTGTATTTTTACTAGAGAGGGTTTGCCATGTTGACCAGGCTGGTTTTGACCTCCTGAGCTCAAGTAAGCCATCTGCCTTGGCCTCCCAAAGTGCTGGGATTATAGGCATGAACCACCACATTTGGCCAATTATTAACATTTTTTAGCAATATTTTAAAATTAAGGTCTGTGTGTGCGTATGTGTGTGTATGTATATATATATTTTAGGCATAGTGTTATTAGACACTTTATTAATAGACTACAGTATAGTGTAAACATAACTCATACACTGGGAAACCAAAAAATTTATGTGACTGGCTTTATTGTGTTATTTGCCTCTTGGTAGTGGTCTGGAACTAACTCCACAATATCACCAAGGTTTGTCTCTATTCCTTTTTTTACCATGGGAAGAGTGTGCATGATAGAATTGAATTTTTTTTTTCTTTCTTTCTTTACAAACCAAAGGAACTAGAAATTTGGTTGTCACCTGCTTCTTTGGAGGACTTCCTTTACGGATTCCTACATAGCTCTGCATTCCGTGCTTCCTTGATGCCTCAGAGCTCAGTGGACAGAACAAGGGGCATCCTTCATTTTTTAAAATTTAGTCAATCATTGTAATTGATTTTTTCCCAAGGAGTTGGATTGGAGGTTGTATTTTTGTGTGATAGCTGGAATATTCTTTGAAACTTGGCTGCCACAGGACTTGCTTTTAAAGCCTTTTTTTTTGTTTGTTTGTTTTTGTTTTTGTTTTGAGATGGAGTCTTGCTCTGTTGCCCTGGCTGGAGTGCAGTGGTGTGATCTTGGCTCACTGCAACCCCCAGCTCTTAGGTTCAAGCACTTCTCGTGCCTCAGTCTCCTGCATAGCTGGGATTACAGGCGTGTGCCACCACATCCAGTTAATTTTTGTATTTTTAGTAGAGACAAGGTTTCACCATTTTGGTTGGCCAGGCTGGTCTCAAACTCCTGATCGCAAGTGATCTGCCCACCTTGGCCCCTCAGTGTTGGGATTACAGGCATGAGCCACCACCCCCAGGCTTTAAAGCCTTTTTAACAAAGATGCTGTGGGGCAGAAAGAATGGATGACCTAGTAATAAGAATAAGGATAATATTGATATTAGCTGCAGGTATTTATGGAGCATGGACTATGTGTTAAACACTATACGAAGCTCTCTCCATACCTTAACTCATTTAATTCTTCCAGTGACCCTGTGAGGTATGGTTGTGGGTTGGTTTTTTCCCCCCCCAAAAAGGATACCTACAAGTCCTAACCCCTGGTATCTGAGTGTGACTTTGTTTGGAAATGGCTTCTTTTCAGATTTAGCCAAGTTAAGTAAATAGGGTGGGCCCTAGTCCAACATGATTGATGTCCTTATTGGGACACAGACACAGATGTGCATGGAGGGAAGATGAAGTAAAGACACCCACAGAGAACAGCATGTGATGCTGGAGAATTGCAGTGACGCACCTGCAGGCCAAGGAATGCCGAAGATCGCTGGCAGCCCCCAGCAGCCAGGAAGTGGCGAGGACCTCCAGCCTCTAGAACTGGGAGACAATGCATTTCTTAGTTTTATGCCACCCAATTGTTGGTGCATTGTTATGGCAGCCCCTAGGAAACTAATAGATGGCTGCTCTATTACCATAGGGTAGCAGCTTTGAGCTGTTGGGAGAAAGAAGAAAGTATAAAGACAGCAAGTCCAGACGTGGTGGCTGTAATCCCAGCACATTGGGAGGCTGAGGCGGGTGGATCACCTGAGGTTGGGAGTTTGAGACCAGCCTGACCGACATGGAGAAACCCTGTCTCTATTAAAAATACAAAATTAGCCAGGCATGGTGGTGCATGCCTGTAATCCCAGCTACTCAGGAGGCTGAGGCAGGAGAATTGCTTGAACCTGGGAGGCAGAGGTTGCAGTGAGCTGAGATTGCACCATTGCACTCCAGCCTGAGCAACAAGAGTGAAACTCTGTCTCAAAAAAAAAAAAAAAAAAAGAAAAGAAAAGAAGAAAAAGGACAGCAGAACTTTTTCCAGGTTTCCTATGCTGCACAGCCCTACACCTTGGCCAGTAGAAAAAGAACATTGAGAAGATAGATAAGCAGAGAGCCTCAATAAGACCCTGGCCATGGCAGCATAGAAACCTACTCAGGAAACATTTATCAGGTATGGGTTGGACCACTGTGGATGAAGAAGACAGGTGCCTCCTTCAGATTACTTAGTAAGCAACAAGACAGGCAGAGACAGAGGGAAGCACGGTTTCCTTAATGAATGTCCAGCATTTCTTTTTTCTTTTCTTTTTTTTTTTTTTGAGACAGAGTCTCGCTCTGTTGCCCAGGCTGGATCTTAGGCATGGTGGCATGATCTTGGCTCACTGCAACCTCCGCCTCCCGGGTTCACGCCATTCTCCTGCCTTAGCCTCCCGAGTATCTGGGACTACAGGAGCCCACCACCACATCCCGCTAATTTTTTGTATTTTTAGTAGAGATGGAGTTTCACTGTGTTGGCCAGGATGGTCTCGATCTCCTGACCTCGTGATCTGCCCACCTTGGCCTCCCAAAGGGCTGGGATCACAGGCGTGAGCCACCGTGCCTGGCCTTTTTTTTTTTTTGAGATTGAGTCTTGCTTTGTTGCTCAGGCTGGAGTGCAGTGGTGCCATCTCAGCTCACTGGTGCCATCTCTGCCTCCCTGGTTCAGGAGATTCTCCTGCCTCAGCCTCCCGAGTAGCTGGGATTAGAGGCATGTGCCACCACACCTGACCAAATGTCCAGCATTTCTTACTAGGTTCTATGAGAGAAGCAGTGACATGGACTGAGCAATGAGGAAGAGGCTGCAGTGTGCCCCATCTTCCCTCCCACACAAGGCCTCAGTCTAATGCCCCTGGTTTTCTCCCCTTCCTGCTTGCCATTTTTACTATTACATGCCTTTTTTTTTGAAAGTGAGGTAAGGGTGAGGGTGTGGTGGTTATGAGGAAACGGAGGCTTAGGAATGCTTTCCATCTTTGTTTTAAAGTAGTGGAATTGAGCCTGGGTAACATAGTGAGACCACTTCTCTATAAAAAATAAAAAATTAGTTGGGTGTGCTGGCCTGTGCCTGTAGTCCCAGCTACTTGGAAAGATGAAGCAGGAGGATCACCTTAGCCCAGGAAGTCAAGGCTACAGTGAGCCATGATTATGCCACCGCACTCTAGTCCAGCCCGGGAAACAGAGCAAGACCATGCCTCGAAAATACACACATACATACAAGTAGTGGAATTGAATTAAAGTTTCCCAAAGAAGATAATACCTCTTTGTTTTCCTCATCGCATCTCAACCGCTACCCATCCCAACTGCCACCCAAGACAGAGCTGGAAAAGAGGGTGTGGAGAGAAAGTTGTAGTGCAGCATAGAAGTCTTACTGGTGCAAGGATTCCTGAAGTGGCTTCTTAGGTCTAGGCAGATATGCTAATGTGGGCAGGGACCCTGGCCAAGGATTTTGGGTGTGGGCTGCATGGCTGCAAAGGAACCTTGGTGGTGCTATCCATAAAGGCAGGGCTGCCCTGCCTCACCCCTTGGCCTCACCCTTTGAATTCCCTGTCCCAATCCTTTGAATGCAACATCAGATGAATCACGGTGTTCTGGAGGACATGGTGGTGGATGGTGTTAGGGAAGGAGGGATTGCCTAATCAACCTCTGCTTGAGACCCCTCCTGGTACCACTTCACTCCCTGGTCTTTGAGGCTGTGTAGGGTGTACAGGCATCTTACAAGATTTGGAGAGTTGGAAATCACTCCTTAGTGGATTGCTGAGGGTTAGCAATGAAAGTAAAAGAGTATACGGAGAAAATGGAAACCACTTATAGTATATTTTATTCCCTGTGGATTCTATACTGGACATTTTAATTAAACTCTAATGGGACATGTATTCTAAAAAGTTCTGGTCCCTGAATAAATTAATTTTAATGGCCGCCATTCATTCAGAGTAAATGCGTTAGAGAGAAATGTGCTCACCAAGTACTATAAAAACGGAGAGTTAGAAAAATAAAATTTCCCAGCTCATCTTCAGCCCATCCTATTGGTAAAGGACTGGTCCCTCTGATCCATTACTGCCGATTACTTCCTCCAGCTCCACTTCAGTGACTCATGCCAAAACCTCCATCACTTCCCTTTGGAGATTATTACACAGCCCAGCAGACATCCTATTAAGAAACTTCTCATTAGCAGAGGAAAAGGAAAGTTTTCACGTTGAGATCGAGAAGGAAAATGATTCATGGTCACGAAGGGAAAGGGTCCCTGAAGTCTTGAGAGCTGGCTCACCGCTGCTCCCCTTTCCTTTGGGGACACATACACTCACCATTAGCTGTGGAAAGTCGATGGGGTATGTGGAGAGGATCACACTCACTTAAAAGAACAACAGTGGAATCAGTAATTTTGAATCAAGCTCAGTGATGGATTATGAAAGCAAGAGTGTAGACTCCTAACTAATATAGGGTGGAAGTTGAAACATGAAAGTTGCCTGTCTTGAGCATATTTAGTGTTTACAATTCAATATTCAAGAAGAACATAAGACTAGCAATTGCTATAGTTGGGACAGGAAATGACTCAAGACCAAAAGGAAAGTTTCTGTAGACGCAAGGTCAAGATGAGAATAAGTTCTGCCACGGGAAATGGGAAGAATACAAGGATAGAGTCTGCATCATCCCCAAGAGTTCTGACCACAGGAAACATTGCAAAATAGTACAAATGAAGCATGAAGTCAAACATATCAATATTAAAAAATTAAGAACATTCCATGATTAACAAAAATTTTCCCTCCGGCCGGGCATAGTGCTTCATGCCTGTAATCTCAGTACTTTGGGAGGCCGAGGAGGGCAGATCACCTGAGGTCAGGAGTTGGAGAACAGCCTGGCCAACATGGTGAAACCCCATCTCTACCAAAAATACAAAAATTAGCCAGGCATGGTGGTGTGTACCTGTAATCCCAGCTACTTGAGAGGCTGAGGTAGGAGAATTGCTTGAACCTGGGAGGCGGAGGTTGCAGTGAGCTGAGATCGTGCCACTGCACTCCAGCCTGGGTGCCAAGAGACTGTCTCAAAAAAAGAAAAAGAAAATTTTCCATTCAAGTATTTTACTGTGTTAGGTACTTTGTGATAAAGCTAGCTCCCGGCTATCATGCCTCATTATCATATGATTTACAACCCATGATTGCTTTTTTAAATGGTGTGGTCTGTTGACATTGCAAAATCAGTATTTCTCTTCTTTGCACATTCTTTAGGACCTACTATTTGTATCAGTCATTTGACATTTACAGTCTTTAGGAAGCCTGATGGCCATTTTTTGTTTTGTTGGATCAAACTCTTTTACTATGTCTCTCTCTTTTTTTTTTTTTTTTTTTTTAACTGAGACATCTTGCAGGGCACAGAGTTCTCTACAAAGATATTGTTGGTTCCCCTGGTAGAGGTGATGAGGAGGGGGTCATACTGAAGTACATCTCGTTCTTGCCCACCTCATGACCATATTTCTCTTTAAGAATTCAAATGATGCATCCTCCATGATCGATCCTTAAGCACCTTTGATGTCTTGCCCTCCCTTGCTGAAATGGCTCACATAATGGGAGCTTTAACTGAAGGAAAGATGGAACTAGGAATATAAAGATCATTTTTGCTTGGGTATAGTGGCTCATTCCTGTAATCCCAGCCCTTTGGGAGGCTGAGGTGGGTGGATAGTTTGAGCTCAGGAGTTCGAGACCAGCTTGGATGGACAACATGGTGAAACCCCATGTCTACAAAAAAAAAATACAAAAATTAGCCGGGCAGGGTAGCTCATGCCTGTAACCCCAGCACTTTGGGAGGCCAAGGCGGGCAGATCACCTGAGGTCAGGAGTTTGAGACCAGCCTGGCCAAAATGGTGAAACCTCGTCTCTACTAAAAACACAAAAATTAGCCAGGCGTGGTGGCGTGCGCCTGTAATCTTAGCTACTCAGGAGTCTGGGACAGGAGAATTGCTTGAACCGAGGAGGTGGAGGTTGCAGTGAGCCGAGATGACACCATTGCACTCCAGCCTGGAGAATATGGCGAGACTCTGTCTCAAAAAAGAAAAGAAAAGAAAAGAAAAAAATTAGCCAGGCAGGGTAGCGCTGCCTGTATTTCCAGCTACTTGGGGAGCTGACGTGGGAAGATTGCTTGAGCCTGGGACATTGCAGCTGCAGTGAGCTGTGTTTGCACCACTGCACTCCAGCCTGGGCAAAAGAGGGAGAGCCTGTCTCAAAAACACAAACCAAAAAAAAAACCATAGAGATCATTTCTGAGGAAGAAGTTTAAGAAAGGTAACACTGTGCTGAGGAACTTAGTTGCTAAGATATAGACACGAGAAAATATTGGATACTTGGAAGGAAACGAGCAGACGACAGAACAAGAAGAACTTCATTTAAAGTCTTGTCTGGACTTGGTGGGGCAATGGTGCATTTCTGGTGTCTGACTTGGAATGTCTGGACCCTGAGTATAAGCTCGGCAAGTATTTAGGTTTGGGCCTGAATTTTGTCATTTGTAAAACTAAAAGAAAATAGGGATTCTTTTTTTTTTTGAGATGGAGTTCTGTTTTTTTTTTTTTTTTTTGAGACGGAGTCTCGCTCTGTCTCCCGGGCTGGAGTGCAGTGGCCGGATCTCAGCCCACTGCAAGCTCCGCCTCCTGGGTTTTACGCCATTCTCCTGCCTCAGCCTCCCGAGTAGCTGGGACTACAGGCGCCGCCACCTCGCCCGGCTAGTTTTTTGTATTTTTTAGTAGAGATGGGGTTTCACCGTGTTAGCCAGGATGGTCTCGATTTCCTGACCTCGTGATCCGCCCGTCTCGGCCTCCCAAAGTGCTGGGATTACAGGCTTGAGCCACCGCGCCCGGAGTTCTGTTTTGTTCTTGTTGCTCAGGCTGGAGTGCAGTGGCGCGATCTCAGCTCACTGCAACCTCTGCCTCCCAGGTTCAAGCAATTCTCCTGCCTCAGCCTCCTGAATAGCTGGGATTATAGGTGAGGGCCACCATGCCTGCGTAATTTTTGTATTTTTGGCAGAGACGGGATTTCACCACGGTGGTCAGGCTGGTCTTGAACTCCTGACCTCCTGATCCGCCCATCGGCCTCCCCAAGTGTGGGGATTACAGGCATGAACCTCTGCACCCCACCAAGGATTCCATTTGGATACCCTTCCGCAAGTGACTTCCCTTCCTTCTCATCATCTTTGGGTTCTGATGGATTCTGTAACTAGTGGGTTGCTCTTTTTTTTTTTAAGGAGTCTTGCTCTGTTGCCCAGTCTGGAGTGCAATGGCGCAATCTTGGCTCACTGCAACCTCAGCCTCCCAGGCGCCTCCTGTCATCATGCCTGGCTAATTTTTGTAGTTTTGGTGGAGGCAGGGTTTCACCATGTTGGCCAGGCTGGTCTTAAACTGCTGACCTCAGGTGATCCACCCTCCTCAGCCTCCCAAAGTGCTGGGATTACAGGCTTGAGCCACCGTGCCTGGCCACAGTGTATCTTTTTGTTATTGTATTAGGTTGGTACAAAAGTGATCGTGGTTTATAATTATGCTTCCTTAAGCTAAAAACTTAGGTGAGAACACCCCTCAGTCCTTTTAGCAATCCTCAGTTGAGTCTGACCATGCACATTCTTATTTACCAGTTGTAGTTGTCTGAGCCACCGCTTAGCTTGGCTTTTTAGTTGCATGGCTGCCAAAGAATTGTTTAGCCAGAGGCCCTGCACAGGTCTGCAGGGAAACAGAACAAAACACACTGCTCCTGTTTACGCCCTCGGGCTAAACCACCCAATTCTCTGTAGCAGTCAGGATTTCCTCAGGAAGCTTTCCTTGGGGAGGGTGGACCAGGGTGAAGCAGGATGTGATGACACACAGCCCTCCTGCCCCTCTGCAGCCAGCTGAGGTCAAGCCCCTATCTGTATCTGGCCTATGCTTCCCAGTCTGTGAGTTACAAGTCCAGGTCTCCTGCCCCAGATCGGGGTGGTGGAGTTGGTGGGGATGGACCGGGCTGCTGCCCCCTTCCCCCTGGCTCCTTGCTCCCATTTAATTTTCTTATCTGCAGTGCTGGGATGAAAAGCCCAGGAGGGGGACACCCCTCGGAAGCCTCGAGTGCCTGGGTGGCAGCGGCCGTGTCAGCATTTCAGAGTCACAGCTTTTCTCACGGGGCCTGTGGGTGGGGTCATTCAAGGCTGCGGGGTCTACCACAAACCCAGCCTCAGGAAGAATGATGGAGTGGAGGATGTGGCAATTTGGCCTGGCCAAGCACCCAACCATATGTTTCCTCAATTTAGGTTAAGTGAATTATTCAACTGTATACTGTAGGCATCTCAGGAGTACTGTTAACGAAGTTTTATTTTATAATATTATGGGGTGGAGATTACTTTCTGTGGAAAGCCTCAATAGATGGCTTTATAGTTTAAATAAGCAGTAAGGTTAGCTCAAGCTTGTTGTGTGCCAACTGCAGTAAGCCTGTACTTCTGTGGTGGTGAAGGCAGATTTTGGAGCAGACAGGAATGAATTTGAAGCCAAGATCTGCTCTGTTTTTTCTTTTTTGTTTTTTAGACAGAGTCTCTGTTGCCCAGGTTGGAGTGCAGTGGCACAATCTCCACTCCCTGTAACCTCTGCCTCCTAGGTTCAAGTGATTCTCCTGCCTCAGCCTCCCGAGTAGCTGGGATTACAGGCGCAAGCCACCACACTCAGCTAATTTTTGCATTTTTAGTAGAGATGGGTTTTCACCATGTTGGCCAGGCTGGTCTCAAACTCCTGACCGCAAGTGAGTCAAACACCTGCCTCAGCCTCACAAAATGTTGGGATTATGGGTGTGAGCCACCACTCCCAGCTAGGACCGGCTCTTTGTTAGACATGTGGTAGTAGACATGGAACCTCCCTGCTTTGATGTCCTCATTGGTGTTGTGCATTAATTGAAATGATGTACAAGAATACCAACAATATAGTATAGGTATACAGATGCTTAATAAATGGAAATGTCTCCCTTAATTCTCATCCTTCTAACCTCCCCAAGATGCGTGCGTGCACACGCACACACACGGGATTCTATTTGTTGTCTGATACAGATACAAGAATCTTCCTGGGCTCTGAATCCACAAATATCAGGAAGTGAATAGAAGGCATTTAGCTTGTTTTACAAACTTGATCAAATGGAATAAAAACAAATAACTTTCAAGGCATCCATCCATATGATGTAGGAAGTTGCGTGCTGTCTCTTACTGTGGAAGATACGGATCCATTCACTTGACTTGTGAAGCTTTTAGTAAATGCCTGCCTCATGCAGCATTGTGGTGGATCTGCAAAGAGTTATGAAGGAAACGGACATGTGCATTGGCCTGGCAGAGCTGTACATGTTGGGGAGAGTACCTGGATATGCTTAAGTGAAACAACTAGATATCAACGTGTGCAAGGTAGAGAGACTGGCTGTGCATTCCAGGAAGGCAGCACAGAGGGGGAATCTGTCTTTAGTGGCACCCCCTGCTATGAGAGGGGAAAAAGCTGTTTTGGAAGCTGGGTTTGTTATGAGTCTCTGGGACTTCTGCAGACTGTTTTAATCTGTAGTCACATCTGCTTCACACGTTGAAACTGTTTCTACTTAGGCAAAGGTGATTTCATTGTGATGCAGGAAAGTTTTTTGAAGATAGGCAGTTTAAAAGTTGGTCATCATAGTCTATTAAAATGATAAGCAACAGTGGCCGTTGTTAATGATAAGAGTAATCATTATGGAGTTCTGGGTATCAGACGCTGTTCTGAGTGTTCTACATGGATTATGTCTTTATTTGGCAGCAGTGCAAATAATACCTGAGGCAGATACCTCTCTCCAAGGCACCAGAAAATTTAATAACTTTCTTAAGGTCAGAGCCTGGCATCTTAACCACTCCACCGTACTGGCTGCTCCCTTTCCTTGACAAAAAGCCCGACTTGTCCGGGCGCGGTGGCTCACGCCTGTAATCCCAGCACTTTGGGAGGCCGAGGTGGACAGATCACGAGGTCAGGAGATCGAGACCATCCTGGCTAACACAGTGAAACCCGTGTCTACTAAAAATACAAAAATTAGCTGGGTGTGGTGGTGTGTGCCTGAAAAAAAAAAAAGGAAAGAAAGAAAGAAAGACCCATCCCAAACCAACAAAAACAAAAATCCAGCCACCTCCTCAAAAAAATTCTCAAAATAGGTAATTTGTTAAAACAAATAGCATTTTTCTCTTTTGTAAGTGGAAGGCAGAGGTGAGGAAAGATAGAAGGATAGATCAAGTGAAAGTGACCTCTGGAATGTCCCTGTCTACACAAAGTATTCTGCAGCCTTTTAAGTCTATCTGTACATCTTTTATTAAAAATCAAATTTTGATACATAGACAAAACCCAAGACAACTCTAAAAACAAGTAAGTGATTAACTATCATTGGAGATTTAAAGATGGTTGGCAAGATTGGGAATCAGGAGGAAATTTACGCAGAACTGGTGTGTGGAAAGTTTTGAAATACTGGTCCCAGCATCTAGTCCTTGAGTCATTCCTATGTTAACACACTAGGTAGAAATGTCTCAATTTCAGGTTTTTCCTTTTCTTGTCTCTTAACAGTGCCATCTTGGTTTTCTCCTATTAAATTCTCTCTTTGCTTTGGAGTCTCGTGCTTTTTCAAAAATATATTCTGACCTGACTAGGTGTGGTGGCTCACACCTGTAATCCCAGCACTTTGGGAGGCCAAGGCGGGTGGATCACGAGGTCAGGAGATCGAGACCATCCTGGTTAACACAGTGAAACCCCCTTGTCTACTAAAAATACAAAAAACTAGCTGGCGGGCGCCGGTAGTTCTGGCTACTTGGGAGGCTGAGGCAGGAGAATGGTGTGAACCCAGAAGGTGGAGCTTGCAGTGAGCTGAGATTGCACCACTGCACTCCAGCCTGGGCGACCGAGCGAGACTCCGTCTCAAAAAAACAAAAAACAAAAACATCAGAAATATATTCTGACTTAATAAAGGTCTCATATTTTTTCAAAAATATGTACTGACTTTATAAGGTATTCTCAAATGAAGACTAAAACATGTTTTTTTTTATATAAGAAGTAAAACGCTGTCATGAAAGCACAACTGGTGAAGGATCTTACCCAGTGCCCTGTGCTTTGTGTTTTTCTCTTGGCGATCTCCTTGAATGTTGCTGTCAGAATATCAGCCTCACAGAAGTGTGTTTCAGGAGTGGCCAATCTCCCCTCCTTCCTCCATGTTTTACCTTCTAAGGTCTTTGTTGCTACAGAGGAGGATGGGGAGAGAAGAGACCAATGTCACTGGGCTAATATTTAAGGGAAAATGAAGTTAAGTTGAAATTAACTGACTGATCTCTTTTTGGGCATTATCTATGGAGCACCTAGTTGGCTATCCTTTTTTTTTTTGAGATGGAGTTTCGCTCTTGTTATCCAGGCTGGAGTGCAGTGGCACAATCTCAGTTCACTGCAACCTCTGCCTCCTAGGTTCAAGTGATTCTCCTGCCTCAGCCTCCTGAGTAGCTGGGATTACAGGTGTCTGCCAGTATGCCTAGGTAAAAAAATTTTTTTTTTGTAGTTTTAGTAGAGATGGGATTTCATCATGTTAGCCAGGCTGATCTCAAACTCCAGACCTCAGGTGATCCACCTGCCTTGGCCTCCCAAAGGGCTGGGATCACAGGCATGAGCCACTGCGCTCAGCCTAGTTGACTCTTCTACAGTTTAGCATGAGAGTCATGTCAGGTCCCCACTGCCACTCTTGTCTGTAGGGAGGTGGGTACAGATCTGACTTGAGTTTAGGTCAGAGCCAGGATATCCTCTGGGTTCATGGTGGTCCTAAATAAGGAAAGGCAGAACGGGGGCAGGGAACCTCCTGCACTCAGGCCCCTCCGTGCACCTGCCTCCCCATGACCCAGGAGGATGGTGAAGTACCTGCCACTTCTTGGAGGACAGTTAATTCTAATGGCCTACTGAGAATCTTTATTTCCTGTATTTGTGGCCCGAATTTGCTCCTGGAGGTCATAGACCTTATTCTGGGATATTTACTAACAGAATCATTTCCCCCAGTAGTAGTTATTCACATACAAATTGCAAAAAATTATTCAGAATTCTCAATGTAGATCATTTATGACCTGGATATGCAAAATACCTGGGAAAGGTCCTCACTTATTTTTATAAAATGGGATTATGCAAAAACTTATTTTCTGATTATGTAAAGTTGTTTAGATTGCAGTTACATAAGGAAGCACAGTACCGCCCTCCCATGAATCCAGAAACACTAGCATGTAAAAACCTGTTTCCGCTGCCACGCTCTTTCCCTTTCAGACTTACACTAGAGCTCGTTCTTTATAAAGCTTGTTTATGGAATGAAATAATTTTCCTTTGGTAGTGGCTGTTTTGCAATATTATGCTTCTACATTTTACTTTCTCACATATATAAAACTAATGAACTACATAAACATAGACGTGCTAAGTGTTAGAACTGACACGTCTTAGGAGTTTGTTTTTAATAAGCTTATGTAATTAACACCTTGAACTATATTCCATTTGTTTCTTTTGAAACCATACAAAGAGAACAAGATGATATACATACATAAGGCAGCAGCATAGTTAATATTGGCTTTAAAAATTATAATGAAGTCATGGATGTTTTACAAGTTAAAACTTGCTAGTTATTTTTAAGGTCTGAGGACTGAAAAGTAGATTTGCTACTTAGAAGGGAAAAAAATTAAAGCATGAAGCAATATATAAATTGTTTATATTCATCTCCCCAAGGGCCTGAGCTTAGTGCCTGGCACGGTGCTTGTTGATTGATCATTTCATGTATTCCATTTTTTCGTTCGTTCATTCATTCATTCAATGCATTTATGTTGAGAGCCTGCTAGACACTGTCCTAAGTACAAAAAAGAAAACTTAGAAAAATCTTTGCCCTCCTGGACTTGACACCTTAGTTGGGGGAGGGAAACAAATAAAAACCTACACAAATAATATGCAAACTATTTCAGATGGTAAAAAAAAAACAGTAAGAAGAAATATAAGGCAGAGGCAGTGTGGACAGGTCAGGGAGCTGCAGTTTTAGACATGATATTCTTGAGAAGAGGGTATTTGAGTAATATCCGTAGAGGATGAGGGTAGGTAACTGGGAAGAGCTGGCCGAGAGAGGAGCAAGTTCAAAGGCCTGGACAAGGTGGAGTGGCTCTGGTGTGTTGGAGGTGGCAAGGTGGCCAGTGTGGCTGGGGCAGTGAGGCTGGAAAGGCACACATTGAAGCAGGAAAGATGTAAGGGTGTGTCGTTGTGAGGAGCCTTCTATGTCATCCTGGGGGTTGTGGCATTTTCTCTGAAAGAAACAGGAGCCCAAGTAAGGTTTCTGAGCAGAGGGACATGATCTGACTTAGTTTCCAACAGGATAGCAGGATCTTTCCAACTGCTGTTTAGAGGGTGCTTGAGGGTACAGTGGGGAGCCCAGAATTTGATTTCTCAGTATAAAATACAGTTGAACTGGGCCGGGTGCAGTGGCTTACACCTGTAATCCCAGCACTTTGGGAGGCTGAGGTGGGGGGATCACTTGAGGTCAGGAGTTCGAGACCAGCCTGGCCAACATGGTGAAACCCTGTCTCCACTAAAGATACAAAAAAATTTGTTGAGCCTGATAGTACGCGCCTGCAATTCCAGCTATTTGGGAGACTGAGGCAGGAGAATTTCTTGAACCAGGGAGGCAGAGGTTGCAGGTTGCAGTGAACCGACATCACACCAATGCACTCCAGCCTGGGTGACAGAGTGAAACTCCATCTCAAAAAAAGAAAAAAAATTGAACTGCTGTGCTTTGAGAATGGAAACACACAGTCCATCCTGACAGAATCAACACTTTTTCCTTTGAAACTAGGTATCTTGATAGTACATTGAATTTTTTGCAGGCTTTCTTCCCATAATGTCTCAAACAATTAAAATAAAAATACTTGTATCTACATCCCAGAGAAGAAAGTGAAATTACCCCTTTTTATAGGGCAATTGAGAAGCATAACAAGTTTGGGTAGGTGGTAGGCTTGCTTTAACTAGTTCATTTCCTTTTAAGGGATTGTTTCCTTGTAAATCCAGGAATATGAATGGGAAGGAGGGGGAGTATGTATGTCCAAGCAAACGTTGACCAGTAAAACTGTTAGCCAAGATGAACTGATAAAAATGTTAATTCTTCAATGAAATGAATTGCTCTTTCAAAAAAGTATGTATTAGATGTCAGTGAAAAAGCCAGTTAATAAGTTCTCACCTTGTGAGCAAACCGAGAAAATGGGTATTTTCGTTCCCACAGTAATTGGCTTAGGAGAATGGTGTGAATTCCTCGCAGCCTTTTTAGTTCTCTTAGACAGAAATGACTGTCAAGTTTACCTTGTAACCCTGTGTACAATGTGACACAAAGCAAATAATCTCCACTGTCACTCTCAACTTCCAAGATATTGTTATTTTCAAACATAAATTTTCTTGTGTGTATTTGAGGTTTACAACATTATGTTTTTTTGGGAGATGGAGTCTCACTCTTGTCGCCCAGGCTGGAGTGCAGTGGTGCAATCTCAGCTCACTGCAACCTCTGTCTCCTGGGTTTAAGTGATCTCCTGCTTCAGCCTCCTGAGTACCTGGGATTACAGGTGCTTGCCACCATGCCTGGCTAATTTTTGTATTTTCAGTAGAGATGGGGTTTCACCATGTTGGCCAGGCTGGTCTCGAACACCTAGCCTCAAGTGTTCTGCCCGCCTTGTCCTCCCAAAGTGCTGGGATTACAGGCGTGAGCCACCGCGCCTGGCCTTTTTTTTTTTTTTTTTTTTTTTTTTTTTGCAGCAGGGTCTCCCTCTGTCTCTCAGGCTGGAGTGCAATGGCTCAGTCATAGCTCACTTCAGCCTCAACCTCCTGGGATCAGGTCATCCTCCCTCAGCCTCCCAAATAGCTAAAATGACAGGCGTGCATCACCACACATGTCTAATTGTTTTTTGTGTTTTTTGTAGAGATAGGGTTTCACCATGTTGCCCAGACTGGTCTTCAACTCCTGAGCTCAAATTATCCACCCGCCTCAGCCTCCCAAAATGCTGGAATTACAGGCATGAGCCAAACGCCTGGCCACAACGTGATGTTGTGGGATACATAGAGATAGAGAGATACGTTTAGATAGTGCACTGTAGTGAAGAGGTTAACACACCTGTTATCTCACATAGTTAATTTTTTTTTTTTTTTTTTTTTTTGGTGACAAGAACAGCTAAAATCTACTTACTTAATGGAAATCCCTAACAGAAGACAATTTCATTAACTTCCAAGATGTTTTAAATCTGCGAATAAGAACAGATTCATGTGCTTCAGATGCTTTTTCAGAGTACTTTCACATTATTTTCTTGGCAAAAGTAAAAGCCTTTTATGATGAAAATTGAGATCATCTTGAGGGGAAATGATGTAGTTAGGAAAGAACTTTTCTCCCCCAACAAAACGGAAATGAAAGTATGACCATCATGTCATATATAATATTTTCTATAGATACATGGATAGATGGACAGATGCATAGATATGGGTGCAGACAATACACATGTGCCGGAACAAGAAAAGTTATTTTGTAGGGCTGACATTCTCTCAATCGGATTTTTCCTGTATGTTACAGATCAGAGTGTGGTACAGGATGAACCCAACAGAGTTCCGCTATACCTGACATTCACAAGCTGGCCTCTGAGTCCCTGAATGGCATCCTTAGTGCACTGACCCCTGTGGTGTGATTGGCCTGGAGATCAAGGAGCCATCGGAAGGGCAGATGCCAGAAGCTAACTCATGCACTGTACTTGGAGAGGGTTATGTGTGTTGTGAAGAGTTGTTTGGGGATTGCGTGGCATTTTTCCAGACAGTGGGGGTAAACTGGTTTCTTTCTGATTTTGTTTTTGTTTTTGTTTTGAGACAGTCTTACTCTGTTATCCAGGCTGGAGTGCAGTGTTGCGATCTCCAACCTCACTGCAACCTCCGCCTCCTGGGTTCAAGCAATCCTCCCACCTTAGCCTCCCAAGTAGCTAGGATTACAGGTGTGTGCCACTATGCCTAGCTAATTGTTTTGTATTTTTAGTAGAGATGGGGTTTCACCATGTTGACCAGACTGGTCTTGAACTCCTGACCTCTAGTGATCCACCCGCCTGGGCCTCCCAAAGTGCTAGGATTGCAGGAGTGAGCCACAGTGCCTCCTGCGTCTTTTTGACTTTGGAAAGCCACTATCCAATTGGTATCATATGAATGAAGGGCTCTAAAATAGTTTCTAGTAAATAGAAACAAACAGGTTTTCCTTTAGCTTCTGGGTGGGGCTTATTGTAAGCGCTCATCACGACAAAGGGAATATATGCATGTTTTCCGTGGCTACAGCATTGCTCTTGTATTTGTTTTCTTACAACACCTGAACCAGGCCATGTACGGTGCCTCGTGCCTGTAATCCTAGTACTTTGGGAGGCCGAAGCAAGAGGATCATGTTGAGCCCAGGAGTTCAAGACCAGCCTGGGCAACATGGTGAAACTCCCATCTCTACAAAAAATTAGCTGGGTCTGGTGGCGTGACCTGTAGTCCCAGCTACTCAGGAGGCTGCCTTAGGAGGGAGCATCACTTGAGTCCAGGAATTTGAGGTTATAGTGAACTGTGGTTGCAGCACTGCATTCCAGCCTGGGTGACAGAGTGAGACCCTGTTTTTAAAAAGAAAAGATGAAACTCAAACCTGTGGAGGGAACCAGTGGCATTCCTTCTGATATCCCTGATGGTAGTAAAATGCTGAGGATTTTCTGGATAAGCTCCTTGTGTATTCAGTGCGCTTCTAGATGGGCTATCATTATTTCAAAATCTTAGTTGCTTTTATTCTGTCAGGATATGAGAAGATTGCGGGACTGTAATTAAGCCCATTGAAGCGAGGAACTTTCCCTTTATTCCTTTTGGTGTGGGAAACATCTTTGGATTCAGGAAGATCTTTGACCCTCAACATGTTAAAAATTATCAGCAATAAATGTAAATAATTAGAAATCAATAATCCCTGTACTTTGATTTAGGAGGCTTGGTTTCCTGTTTTCTGGGACAAGTCACTCAAAACCCTGTGGTCTTTGGTTACTCTTAATTCATCTTTGAAATAAAGTTATCAAATGAGATCATATTTAAGGCCCTTCCCCGTATTAAAATTCTAGGTCTTTATGTTTATAATAGGTTGGGATTCTGTGCCACTCATGTGATATAACTTGGTCCCATCAAATAATAGGAGAAATTTTAACCTTTCTGTTGGAGGAGTGAGGACTTTTTTTTGTATTTTTAGTAGAGGTGGGGTTTCACCATGTTGGCCAGGCTAGTCTCAAACTCCCAACTTCAGGCGATCCACCTGCCTCAGCCTCCCAAAGTCCTGGGATTACAGGCATGAGCCACCAAACCCAGCCACAATTTTTTTTTTTTGAGACAGAGTCTCACTCTGTTGCCCAGGCTGGAGTGCAGCGGCATGATCTTGGCTCACTGCAGCCTCTGCCTCCCTGGCTTAATTGAACCTCCAACCTCAGCTTCCTGAGTAGCTGGGGCCACAGGCGTGTGCCATCATGCCCTGCTAATTTTTATATATATTTTTTGGTAGAACTGGGGTTTGACCATGATGCTCAGGTTGGTCTCAAACTCCTGGGCTCAAGTGATCCGCCTGCTTAAAGTGCTGTGATTATCAGCGTGAGCCACTGTGCCTGGTTGATGATTCTTTGTCATGTAGGCCACCCTTTTTCTGTGAAGCTTTTCTCTGCCTGTTGGACTGTGGCCATACCTGAAAAGAGGAATAACATCCCAGTGGATTTAAATCATTTAAATCTTGTCTTCACTGTTCAGCCTCTTCCATGACAGAGGTGGGACTGGGTCTGCTGCCAGGGATCACAGAGGCAGACACCATGCTAATGGTTCACTTTATTGGTGTCAGCAGCATTAAGATTCACAGCTGGACAAAAATATAATGAAGCAGAGCTGGCCAAGGGCTGGATGAGCTTCTTGGATTGTATCCTCATTTGTTGGTTTGGTTTTCTAGCTGGTGAGGGACAAGGCACTATCAATTCACAGGTGCCAACTGACTGTTCTGTTGAGAGGTTTCTGTGTGGATGCAAAGTTAATGAAATCAGGGCCAGTTTTCAAAATCTCTGTGGTTTGGTTGTCATTAGAGTGTATGTCAGCGAATTTCGTACTTTATGTAAAGCAAACTGCATGCCCTCTATATTCCTGCTTAAATATCTATGGCTATTGAATTCATGAGGAATCACCAAACCTGAGTTTCTTCCTGTCTCTCTAGTCCCCTGTCCTGCCACACCTTTGCATTCTGACCTTATAGTCACCCAGGGTAGCTTTACCTGTTGGAACAGGTTAGGCTGTCTCTCTGGACTCAGAGGAATTACATTTGTTATTCCTTCTGGCTAGAACATCTTCCTACCCGCTTCCCTAAGACCTTCGTTTGCCATTGTTTCTAATGATATATTTCATGTATCAGTGTCTCACTAGACTGTATTACTGTTGTGAGGTCAGTAGGGACAAGAATTGTGACTAGAAGTTCACCGTTATATATAAAAATGCTGGTTTAGTGGGCAGTCTGTCAATTCCTAGTTACTGAGTGAATTTTATGGCACTCTTAGGAAAGAGAGGAATCAACTCTACTGCCGTCCGTCCGTCCATCCATCCATCCATCCATCCATCCATCCATCCATCCATTCATTTGATAAGTATTCATTAGGTAACAGCTAAGTGTTGGGCGTTGCAATAATGTTAGAAACTGAAGTTATAAAAATAAATAAGATCCAGCCCCGGCTTTCATAAACTCTAAAGTTGCCTGGTAACAACAAACACTTGAACAAATAAGCCACCTATTAAAAACTCCTTACAATGGGAAATTTCAGGTGTATACCAAGTAGGGAGCATATGTTAAAGAGCTGCCATGTTCCATCACCACTGATCTTGTTCCATCTATATCTGCATTCACCACCCCTCCCAGGCCCAGGATTTAAAGCAAGTCCTAGATATCTTGTGCAGTCATTTGTGAGATGCGGAACGTAGGTGCCACGCAAAGAGTATTTTTTAGGTGTTACCTGTCAGTTCTTAAAAATGTAGAATTTTGGCAATAGCACCAAGAAACAGTTGCTTCAACTTGAGTTGTATAAAAGCAAATGGTTACCAGTGTGATGCTTGTTGTCAAGTTTCAAGTTGTCTGGACTCCTGCATCTCACTTACCAGTTGCACCGAGGAGCTGTGTGAGGAAATCAGCCAGAGTCAAGCTCAGTCTCATACCATGTACGGTCACACCATGAGACTCTATAGTCAAGCTGTGGCAGATTGTAATTTCTCTAAAACACAAAGACTCAAATATTGTACATCATTTAACCACACTGCTAGAAATTTCAGATTGTTCTGAGATCAATATTTTCATTTCTAAAATTCTGATCATATCACATTCAGATCTTGTTGGTCAAATGCTTGAAAATGTTCACATCCTCACATTTGTGTGTCAAAAAGGCGGCCAGAGAAAACTCAGTGTGATTCATACTCATCAAGATCCGTGAATGTGGTCTAAAATTGTGACTTCATTCCCACCCAATTAGCTCTGCTGCTTTTCAAATCTGTGATTCTATTAAGCTCAGGGCAGATTAAAAATGGAAAATGAGTTCAGTCTAAAACTGCCATCTGCTAAATCCAAATGTCCATTTTGAGTCTGAATCTATGCTTGTACTTTTTAAGAACCAATGATCAATGTTCCCATTCTTTTCTCCGCATTTTCAAGTTCTTAGGGTTTTTGTGTAATACTCTTTTGAGCCACTGACAGCCAGCAGATTGGATTTTTTCAGAGCCTTTCATTCCAAGGAGATCTAATATTAAGCACTCAGCTTAGTAAATCCCTTCAACAAGTTCTCATGACTTAACCATATGACTGCATTAAAATAAACTAATGGCCACACTCTGCTCTTCTGTGCAGTAAAAGTAAACATTCATGTTTTTTGATTTTATATCGCATACTTAACACCTAGCACAACACTCGGAATATAGTAAATGTTTAGTAGATATTATTTGAATTAATGAAATATCCTATAAACTGTTGATGATTGAAGAGCATAAACACAAGCGAATGTTACAGCTTTCCTCAGTTTCTTCATCATACATGACAATCAATGTGCTGTGCAGAGGTGCTGGCATATACTTTGCATGAGGGATGTGGAGTAGGCCTTCTTCTTCATCTGTTTTATAAGAACTGCTCCTCTGTCTGGCCAGGAAACTGAGTTTGTTCATAATATGTAGACTAAACTTTTCAGAT
Source organism: Piliocolobus tephrosceles (assembly GCF_002776525.5). NCBI lineage: Eukaryota > Metazoa > Chordata > Mammalia > Primates > Cercopithecidae > Piliocolobus > Piliocolobus tephrosceles. The sequence goes on from NC_045438.1 coordinate 48,895,285, forward strand.
TTCTTCCCAGTAGGTAGTTGGGGATGACTAGTTCATGCATAAGATTTTGGTAATAACATTTTTGCTACCAGTTTCAAGTCTGCTGAGTCCTAGGGTCAAGCAGTCTGCACTGGGCCTGTTGGAAGTAGAGGAGAGGGAAAGTGTTAGAGCGGCTTTAACTCCATCCTACCACAGATGACATTTCCCCAAGGGAGCAGGGAGTGTAAGAAGAGAAAAACGCCGAGGACCTTGGGGAATAATTACATTTAAGGGTGTGCTGAGAAGGAGGGGTGGATAGTGACAGGGAAACTCACAGGCAGTGGGGTTCTAAAATAGAGACAGTGTGGGCCCCCATAGAGGAAGTGAACTCCATCAGTGACTTTCTTACTTTTTTTTTTTGAGACAGAGCCTTGCTCTGCTGCCCAGGCTGGAGTGCAGTGGCATGATCTCGGCTCACTGCAGCCTCTGCTTCCTGGGCTCAAGTGATTCTCCTGCCTCAGCCTCCTGAGTAGCTGGGATTACAGGTGTGTGCCACCACAGCCAGCCAATTTTTGTAATTTTAGTAGAGATGGGATTTCACTGTGTTGCCCAGGTTGGTCTCGAACTCCTGGCCTCAAGCTATAACCACCTGCCTCGGCCTCCCAAAGTCCCGGGATTATAAGTGTGAGCTACTGTGCCTGGCCTTCCATCAATGAGTTTCAAACTTTTGTCAGAGATTCACTGGAAGGATTATATTTTACATTGTGATAAAATGCAATACTATATACACAAAGTTTCATGAGATGTACAACATTTTCCATTCTGTTCTGTGCTTTATCTATCACCCAAGCTGGAGTGCAGTGGTGCGAACGTAGCTCACTGCAATTTCCGCCTCCCAGGTTCAAGCGATTCTCCTTCCTTATCTTCTGGAGTAGATGGAATTACAGGCACCCGCCACCATGCCCGGCTAATTTTTGTGTTTTTAGTAGAGACAGGGTTGGTTTTTTTGGTTTTGTTTTTTGAGAGGGAGTCTTGCCCTGTCGCCCAGGCTAGAGTGCAATGGCATGATCTTGGCTCACGCAGTCTCTGCCTCCTGGGTTCAAGTGTTTCTCTTGCCTCAGCCTCCTGAGTAGCTGGGATTACAGGCATGCACCCCCAAGCCCAGCTAAGTTTTGTAATTTTTTTAGTAGAGATGAGGTTTCACCATTTTGGTTGGCCAGGCTGGTCTCAAACTCCAGACCTCAAGTAATCCACCCACCTTGGCCTCCCCCAAAGTGCTGGAATTACAGGTGTGAGCCACTGTGCCCAGCCTCTTCTGTGCTCTTCTGATATGCTATGTGATATCCTTTAAACAAATGCAAATCTCAAATGTTTAAATGTATCCAAATACTCTGTAGGGGCTTGTATGTGTTCACCCTTTCTGGTATGGTTCTGGGTAGTGACCTTCACAAAAGACACCTTGTGTGAGATTTGGGAGCTGGAAGTGAATCAGCAGCATATTTTTTAGATTCTGAAGGTTGGTGTAGGGTGCCAGGCATTGTGGCAGCTTCCACATGGTGTCACTCACTGATCTGCTGGCTTACCTTGCTGGCATGAAACAGCATCTGAACCCACAACAGCTCCAGAGCCCGCCAGGTCCCTGCCTTCTGTGTCCTTGGCCATGTGTTCAGGTCCATTGTGAAGAGTGTTAGCTTCCCTGTGGGTCACCCATGGCGTCAAGGTTGGAGTTGATGAGAAACACAAGTGGACTCCGGTTGTCTTCATGGCTCCAGTGGTGTCATGGGCTCTCTTTTGTCCTTGCTGTCATTCACATCCAGCTTCCTTCATAACTGCCAGTCTGACTGACCTAGAGTGACCCTAAGTCAGTTCTAGGCACAGAGGCAGCAGGCAGTACCGGCTGCTTCACCAGCTCCCACATCGCCCGTAGCGGCTGTGCTTCTCTGATCCACTCTTGACCCGTGCAACCCCTAATGGGTCATGATCTGCAGGGTGAATGACACTGCAGTTGCTTATCCATTTGGGCACAGGAAAGAACTTGGCACTTTTAATTTATCCTTTTTAAAATCATTTAACATGCCCATTTTTGTTTTGCTTTGTTTTGAGACGGAGTCTCGCTCTGTCACCTGGGCTGGAGTGCAGTGGTGCCATCTCGACTTACTGCAACCTTGGCCTCCTGGGGTCAAGTGATTCTCCATCCTCAGCCTCCTGAGTAGCTGGGATTACAAGTGCCCGCCACCATGCCTGGCTAATTTTTGTATTTTTAGTTGAGACAGGGTTTCACCATGTTGACCAGGCTGGTCTCAAACTCCTGACGTCAGGTGATCTGCCTGCCTCGGCCTCCCAAAGTGCTGGGATTACAAGTGTGAGCCACTGTGCCCGGCCCTGTGTGTATTTTTAACATAAATAATTGTAGCTATACATAGATATAATTGATATTAATAAATGCTTCTAGCTGTACATAGCTGTAATGTATATTCATATAGAGAAGGGGATTCTATGCCCCAATTTTTTTTTTTTTTTGAGACTGAGTTTCGCTCTTATTGCCCAGGCTGGAGTGCAATGGCATGATCTCAGCTCACTTCACAGGTTGAAGCGATTCTCCTGTCTCAGCATGTGCCACCATGCTCGGCTAATTTTGTATTTTTAGTAGAGATGGAGTTTCTCCGTGTTGGTCAGTCTGGTCTCGAATTCCCAACCCCAGGTGATCCACCCGCCTTGGCCTCCCAAAGTACTGGGATTACAGCTATGAGCCACCATGCCTGGCCCCTCAATTTTTTTCGGGCTATTTTTTTCCTTAGACATTTGGAGACCTAGAAGCAGGTGCTGAGAGAGCTCTGAGGAGGGTTTGTCAATCCTCCCTTCTGGGAGGCCATTTATTCTTCAGGAGGGGATTTGTGGTAACCGGGACCCACCTGTGTGCAATAGCATGACCATGACCATATATGCCAAAGCTAGGATTCGACATGGGTGCTGGCGGTTCTGGGTGTTTTTGGAGAGAGGGGATGGAAGGTATGAAATGAGTCCCACTCCAGCCACCTGCCCTATGGGTGTGCCCCTGGGGGCGTCACTTGCCATTTGCATGACCTAATACGTCCCTCTGGCATATGTTGTTACATGTTAAAACTTTTTCCTGAGACAAACTATACTTCCAGCTCAACCCGTCCGTAGAAACACTGGGAATGATACCTCAGAGAAAAAAGTATTTGAGATCAGTTATTACAGTCAATGAATTTCTCCAGAACGACGATGATGTGGCAGAAAGTGATGACAGAGCTGGTGAGAACAGTAACATTACACGGATTCAATGAGGCTGAACAAGAAAACCAGAATTAACGGCATTTTTATGGTTGTAGCAATTTCACCTGAAAGATTGCTAAAAGTGTTTATCGCCTTAAAATCTTTAAACAAGCTAATTAAGAGTGGAAACACCTTGTGAAGTCATTCAAAAAATCAGTTAGGTTTCATTGTACCATAGTGATTTCTTTTTTTGGTGGATTTAGCTTGGAAGGGATGTATATATCTCCATCCATCCCTCTTCAAACCAGGAGCAATGTAAACATAATAATTTATATTATATAAAATATATATGTGCTTATTAAGGACAGAAAAGGTAAAGAAACAATAAGTGAGTGAACCACAGTGTCTTTCTCTCAACTTTGGGGAGTTAGAGCAACACACGAGAGTTTTCCCTTGGGGAAAACTTTACAGATACATTAAATAGGAGGATCACACATTTGTTTGCATACAATCTGCATGCAACAGATCACTTTGTATCTCCTGATGTTTTCAAATGCTTTTTTTTTTCTTTTTATTTTTTTCCCCTCCCAAGTCTGTCAACTTATTCTAAACTGGAAGTGACATCTGGGGAAAGAAGAGCAGAAATAACAAAAGTAATGATACAAATGCCTTTTGTTTTCATAGTAGTTTTAGGTTTTCCATTTTCCAGAGACAGAAGTGAATTGGGATGAATCTCAGAAATACTGTGAAACCGATTGTTGAGGGAACAGTGCTCTGTGTCTTTTCTCCTTGATTGTAACAGCAGTCCACCCTGCTCGGTACAATGCCCCTTATCTCTGTATTTTTATATTGGTTGTATGAAAGACGGGTGTTTGGGACAAAGGTGCTCTGTGGCTTTGGGGGAAGGTTATAGAATTTTGTTGTCCGTTGAGCTGACATGGGTGATGACTCCATAGATTTAATTTAAATCTGCAGCAAGTGAAATGGATTGTCATATATATGGACAGATGCTGTGACCAGGTTCTGTAATAAGAAAAGGAAAGAGAACTTGAATCTGCATGTGTCTCTTTTCTTGTTTTCAAAGAAAGGGGTGGGAAAATTCTCATAAAAATATCATGTGACTCAAAATTTCACAATTTTCTCAAAAAATTATTTTGAGGAAATAAAGTTTTCCCATGTACCTAAACTTGAACTAATATTGCTTAAGCTTAATGCCACAGAACCAAAGAGAGAAAATAAGAAAGAAGTGAAACAGATGAGGCAAGCAGTGAACTCCAGACCAGAAACTTCTGAACACCTTAAAAGGTTTAAAAAAGAATCCATTTCAGTGTTTTAATCATGATATTTATCTTAATAAATGTAGAGATGATTTAAAGTCTTATTAAAGAATCCATTTCAGTGTTTTAATCATGATATATGTTATAATAAATGTATAGATGATTTAAAGTCTTATTATAGTTGCAAGTTAATTTTGCAACATCAGTGCTTGACAGTGTGGTGGGATGCTGACTCAGACATAGATTTTGTGTTTCTGTAAAGATGCAGCATGTGGTCCTATGGAAACCTGAGCTGCATTATTTAAATTTCCTGCAGACTCATGTTGCAAGTATTTTTAGTAAAATTAAATATTTTTATGGAGTAGGTCTGTAATTATCTCAAGGAACAAGCTGAATAAAAATAATGCAAACATTGTCAGACAGTCCTGAAAAAGCATGGTTTTTTAAAAACTGCTTTATTGAGCTTTGATTGATAAGTAAAAAGCTGTGCATATTGAATGTATACAACTCGATGGTTTGGGAATAAGTATATGCCACTACCATCAACGTCATAGACATATCCATCACTCCCAGAGTTTCCTCCCGCCCCCATATAACATAGAAATGATGATTATTCTTATTATTTCATGTTTTAAAGCCTGAATTTTGAGTGGGTAAAGAAAATCATCAGGTGGTTGGTTGGTTTCATTGATTGGAATGTAAAGGATTCTTTTTGTGGGATGGCAGACAAAACCCATTCTTAAAAACACACATATGCCTTCTTCTGTTCTATTGCCTTTCTTGGCATTTAAATCATCAAGACTGATGGAAGTGGTAACTATGGGGACTTACTGCACATCTGGAAAGTAATTTGGGAAGATGTAAAAGCAGCTGTGCCACCCTGTTCTAATTATTATCTGGAGTGAGGAGTGGCTATTACGGCATATCGTAGGGTGTGAAATGCTGACTTTCTTTGGCCTGAGTTGAGTTGAACAGCTGCTCTTTTCCTCAGGAGCACAAATATATTTTTCAGATCCCCAGATTATTGGGGGAGTTTTGAGTGATTGGGAATGGGATAGAGAATTTCACTCGTAGGGAAAACAGAACTGAAGTGAAGAGTTGGCTTGTTGTTGGTTTTATGATATTGTGAAATATATTTTTGGTCTTAATCTTGTTTTCTGGCAAACTCCTAAAACCCTTGGAATCTCCAAAGTGATAAGTGCATTTTTTTGTATGTTAATGAGTTGACTGATGGCTGGCCACTCTAGGTAGCTTCAGAATGGAGATTGGTCACAGCAAAGACCCAGGTTGGATTAGAGGGTTGGGACTTTTAGCCCCAACCTCTGGGGAGGGGTGAGGGGCTGAAGGTTGAGCTGCTAGTCAGTGGCCTTTGATTTAATGAATCATGCCTACGTAATGAAGCTTCCATAAAAACCCCAACAGACTGGGTTCTGGGAGCTTCTGGATAGCTGAACACGTAGAGGTTTGTGTAGGGTGGAGGGTCTGGAGGGGGCAGGGAAGCTCCAACTCCCTTTCCCATTATGCATCTCTTCATCTGATATTCATTGGTATCCTTTGTGAATTCTTTTAAAATAAGTCGGTAAATGTAAGTATAGTGTTTGCCCAAGTTTTCTGAGCCACTCTAGCAAATTAATTGAGCCCCAAAAGGGGGTCGTGGGAACCCCAATTTGTAGCAGGTAAAACAACCTGGAGCTTGCTTCTGGCATCAGAAGTGAAGAGCAGTCTTCCAGGACTGAGCCTTCAGCCTGTGGGTTATGAGGCTGTCTCCAGTTTGGTAGTGTCAGATTTGAACTGGAAAACACCCAGCTGGTGTCCGCTGCAGAACTTGCTGCTTCTTTGGTCTCTGCCTGCCTTGGTCTTCCAGAGTGCTGGCATTACAGGCGTGAGCCAAGCGCCTGGCCCCAGGTGCTCGAATGGCTGAGGCAGCAGTGGCATCGAGCCCTTCCCTCCCAGGGGCTGGGGCTTTGCTCTCCTAGTCACAGCTGTCAGGAGCTGGTGGTCAGAACCCATGCCCCCATGGGAGCTGCTCTTCTGCCCTCCTTCTCTCTTAAAGTTTCCTCCAGGAGTTCCCTCAGTCCTCTTCGGGGTGTGTGTTGATGGGGTTACCAGGGATGCGTGGCAAAAGGCCTGCTTCGAGCCTCCAGGAGGAACTGCTTGTTGTTCTCTGGGTTCTCTCAGGCCCCTACTGCATGGAGGGTGTGGGGACCGCAGATGAAGGGTACTGAAAGACTGGTACATTTGGGGTTTATATTGTGGGATAGGTGATGGGGCATGAAAGGATCTCAGTGGGGGAGACTCCGTCCGATCTTTTAGCAAGGTCATTTGGGTGGCAGGTTGGGCAAGGTTGGGCCATCGGGAGGCCGTAGATGGAAATGGTCGAGTTGTGACCCTGGGGCATGCGTGGTTGAGTTGTGATGAGTCGGAGGATCCTCAGGATCCTAATATCAGTTTATCATGCTGTATTTCAGGAACCTCACCTTAAGATATTCTGTCCTGGCTCCCTCTTCTTCCAAGACAGATTCTGGGTTTTTGTTTTGTGTTTGAGATGGAGTCTCACTCTGTCACCCAGGCTGAAGTGCAGTGGTGCGATCTCAGCCCACTGCAACCACCGCCTCCTGATTTCAGGCAATTCTTGTGCTTCAGCCTCCCGAGTAGCTGGGATTACAGGTATGTGCCACCATGCCCAGCTAATTTTTGTATTTTTAGTAGAGATGGGGTTTCACCATGTTGGCCAGGCTGGTCTCGAACTCCTGACCTCAGGTGATCTATTCCCCCTTGGCCTCCCAAAGTGCTGGCATTACAGACGTGAGCCACCGCGCCCGGCCCAGGTTCTGTTTTCAGGCAGTTTCCTTTCCTGGAGGCAGTACAGCAGAGGCCAGGAAGCTGAGCGCCACCGTGCATGTCCTTAGAGGGGCAGCAGCAGATTCCGTCTTGACCTTTGCTATTTTTCTACTGAACACTTGACAGTAGACGACATTTTGAAGAGGTGGGGGTCTCCCACTTTGCCTGCTGTGTCAGTCCAGGCTGTGGGCTCAGACAGACAAGACTGATTGTAGTGAAGGAGTGACTTTTGTCCAGACACATTCAAAGATCTTCCTGGCCTTGGAAGAGTCCTTCTTGTCTCCATACTGTGCTAGGAACTTTGAGGCCATCAGCTCAAATGCAGAACATGTTATTGGTGGGGAAGCAAGGAGCCTTCTAAAGTGTCATTTTTTCCCATTTCGGTTTCTCCTCTCCCTTGGTTCTGTAAAATCAGTGAATGCAGAAGTAGGGTAGAGATGATCCTTGATCTGCCCCAGGCCTCCTGACCAGGGTGTAGGTCTTTAGCAGAAAGGCTTTGGAAGAAATCCAACTCCCAAGCCCTGCTTGCATCTAAGCCTGCTTTGCAGTGTTAGGCATGTGTTGCTATGGGCAGTGCACCAACATTAAATAACTGAAGGGCTGGCTAGCAGTCTGTAAAATGGAAAATGTGTGTGTGGCTTTAGGTGATCTAAAAGTCGTATTTTCCTTGGTTGTCTTGGTAAAGTCATTTATTTATACCAAAGAGCAGAATGTTGGGAGGTTAAAAAAAAAAAAAAAAAGAGCTGGAGGAGAGGTCTTTCTGAATGAGTGAATTGATAGAAGAAATGGCATAACTTACAAATGTACAAGGCATTTCTATCATCCTCCCTGTATGTATTCAGGTGTGTGTTTAGGAATCCATTGCTCTAAAGGAAGACTATAGTGTGGAACATAATCTTGCAGTGAGTATTATACTGTGAGAGATTTTTAGCACTTACTACATGCCAGGTGGACTACATGAGCCAGCTAAGGTCTAAGCGCTTCACACGTGTTACTCCAGTAGTCCTCACTGAAGTAGGTGCTGTGATTATTCAGTGTTCCTCAGAGGTTAAGAGATGTGCCTAAGGCCACTTAACCAGTACAAGGCTCAGTGGAGCTGGGGGGAAGCTCAGAATGAGCTCTAGAGCAATTACGTGGCACTTGCCTTGGGAAAGAAACAAGTGACGTATTTACTTATTTATGCAGGTGAATTTGTAAGGTGTACTCTTGCATCTGGACTTGGAATGCCTAGTGAATAATAAGTCTAATGAATAATATGAATATTATGACCATAATAATGAATATTAATGAACACTAATGACTAATGAATAAAAAGATTTCCCACTTTTCTGAGGGTCTCCTGGGAGGTGCAGTGAGATCTGTCTCAGATTCTATTCTCTGCCAGTTCCTGAATTCTCAGACTCCCATCAGAATCCCTGGGAGGGGTCCTGACATCTGTCTCTTTTATGAGCTTCCCAGGAGGTGGTGATGCAGGCCAGGAGCCACACTGGGCATTAGGAGCCTCTTCCTCACACAGTGCCTTTGCTGAAGGTGCTTCCCTGGTGTTTCCTCTCTTAGCCCTGCTAGGCAGGCAGAGAGATGGGTGTTGAAGACCCTGATGTTGGCACCAGACTGTCCCAGGTTGGAAAGTTGGCCCCTGTGCTTCTTAGTCCCGGGATTTGTGGGCAGTTGCTCAACTTCTTTGAGCTCCTGTTTACCCATCAATACAAGTGGGGACAAAACAGGCCCCTGTCAGAGGGCTGCCCTGAGGAGTAGGAGATCCTGTACGTGAAACAACCTGGCACTTGATGTTTCCTGCTTAAATACCGGCCTTTATTACTATAAACTCTGCATAGAGGGAGGTCCGATGGCTGTGGGCTTTTCCCAGGTGCACTGACCTGACCGCCTTTGTTTTTCTACCCCTTCAGGACGGTTCACTGGGAAACATCGACGACTTGGCGCAGCAGTATGCAGATTATTACAATACCTGTTTCTCCGACGTGTGCGAGAGGATGGAGGAGCTGCGGAAACGGCGGGTTTCCCAGGACCTGGAAGTGGTGAGTGGGAATCCTGAGAATATGCTTCTCTGAGCAGAGCTGCTCCAATTTGGGCTTCTCTTTGGTCCTTCTCCCAGTGCTAGCTGTTCCAGGGGTATCAATCTGTAGGCTACCGCACTAGTATGGGGTAAAAAGTTCAGATCCCTAAAGGATTGACCCAGTTCTGCTGCAGATATCAAACTGAGTGAGTGTTGGCTGGAGCAATAGGATCGAACCTTTGCATTCATTACAAGAATGGATTTTTATTTTATTTTTTTTAACTTAAGGAAAAAGTATGTTTTTACTATTCACCAATGTATACTACATTTTTTATTGACTCTAAGCCCAAAGGATGTCTAGGCTAATTTTCCCCCCCCCCCCCCCTTCATTCCTTTTTTCTTTTCTTTTGGAAAGCAACATAAAATTTAAAGGAGCAACGAATCACCTGTAGTCTCTCACCTAGCAATAATCACATTGGTGTTTTAGCAGGTATCCTTCCAGTGTTTTTGTGGGCATTTAAAAATCAGCAAAACTAGTCCACTGCTAAAGACACTTTTTTTTTTTTTTTTGAGATGGAGTTTCGCTTTTGTCCCCCAGGCTGGAGCGCAATGGTGCGATCTCGGCTCACCGCAACTTCTGCCTCCCAGGTTCAAGCGATTCTCCTGCCTCAGCCCCCCGAGTAGCTGGGATTACAGGCATGCGCCACCACGCCCGGCTAATTTTGTGTTTTTAGTAGAGGCAGGGTTTCTCCTTGTTGGTCAGGCTGGTCTCGAACTCCCGACCCCCTCCCAAAGTGCTGGGATTACAGGCGTGAGCCACTGCGCCCGGCCTAAAGACACTTTATATATATATATATAAATCAGTGAAACAATGCTATATCTATATATTAAAAAAAACTTCTTCCTTTATTACTTAACATTTTATTGTAGCTCATATTCCCTGTCCTTGAAATTCCTTGTCATCACCATCTTTCATGGCTATGTTCTCCTCTCACTCAGGTGCATTGAAATAAATTTGGCTGTTTGTGAAAACCTTTATGTGTATAGTCAGTGGCACATTTGGCCTTGTATGTGATAAACAGTAACTAAATAGTGTAGGTGCTATATATATAATTTTTATGTATACTAGTAGTTCAAAATTGTATATTTGCTATAAAATATCATAAAAGCTTCTGCATTTCTCAGTTTAAATATCTCACTATAGGATTCACTTTAGTTCCGTGCCTTTCAAATAGTTTTGTTTCATTATGCCAACCTCAGGACCTCCTCAATAAATGAGGTTGAAGCAGAAGAAAATGTTCAACCCTCTGTACCTCCTCATCCAGACCTGCTCCTTTTGAGCCATCTCAGATAGTGGGGGCTGCATGGATATGTTTTAAGTAACAGAGTTCCTCAACCTTTAAAAAAATGTTTGAAAACTAAGCTGGGCGTAGTGGCTCACGCCTGTGATCCCAGCACTTTGGGAGGCTGAGGCTGGTGGATCACTTGAGGTCGGGAGTTGGAGACCAGCCTGACCAACATGGAGAATCTCTACTAAAAAATATAAAATTATCCAGGCGTGGTGGCACATGCCTCTAATCCCAGCTACTCAGGAGGCTGAGGCAGGAGAATCACTTGAACCTGGGAGGCAGAGGTTGTGGTGAACCAAGATCGCGCCATTGCACTCCAACCTGGGCAACAAGAGTGAAACTCCGTCTCAAAAAAAAAAAGTTTGAAAACTGCTAATTCAATTGAATCCTTATTTATCCTCTTTCCACCTCCTATTTGTCTACTTAGGGTAAGCACACACACAAATAATAATTAAGTAACTAATTTAGAACTAATTAAGAACAGAGAATTCTTTTGTTAATAATTATTTTTATGTTATCTACAAGGGTTCTGTGATTCCTCTCATATGAGAGACCCAGCAAGGGGTTGGGTACCCCTGCTCTATGTTCTATAAGTGAACATAATCTGTTTCCACTGTGAGACTAGGATGTTCTTATGTACTGTTATTTATTTTCTTAACCACGTAAAGATTCCTTGGATCAGGAGTAACAATATATCATGACTGCCAAATGTTAATTGATTCTCTTTCTTTTATGTTCACCAATTTAGTAGTTGCAGGGATGGGAGTTAGTTTAAAGTTGACTGAGGCTGAGAAGTGTCATCCAGGGGCTGAAAGCCATCACCTCGGGAGCCTGACGCCTTGGCCCAGGTGGGCGGCAGCGCTGTCCATGGCTTGTTTCCTTTAACTTTGCTCCTTGACATGTGTGAATGCTGGGGTTATTTCCTCCTTTGGAAGAAAGTAACTTTATGTGTCAAAAGACTCCCACACTCTTAAAATTCATTAGGCTCTCCTGATGGAGCATAGTTAATGAAAAAATACTTTCATTTTGGCAAGATTACCACAGGACAACTTAAATATTGCATAATGCCCTGAATTCCTGAATGTTTCAATTCTTCTTTTTTTTTTTGAGATGAGGTTTTGCTTCTGTTGCCTAGGCTGGAGTGCAATGACGTGATCTTGGCTCACCACCACCTCTGCCTCTCGGGTTCAAGTGATTCTCCTGCCTCAGCCTCCCGAGTAGCAGGGCTTACAGGCATCCACCACCATGCCTGGCTAATTTTTTTTTTTAAGTAGAGATGGGGATTCTCCATGTTGGTCAGGCTGGTCTTGAACTCCTGACCTCAGGTGAACTACCCACCTTGGCCTCACAAAGTGCTGGGATTACAGGCGTGAGCCACCACGCCTGGCCAGAATGTTGTAACTCTTGCCTCTAATGATAGTCTGGTAGGACTCTGTGGCCTCCTTAGACGTTTTACTGTGCTTGAGGAAATGATTGCTGTGAACTGGCGAAAGACGGACCACTGACACAACACTAAACTGCTCTTCTCAGGATTCTAGCTGGTTGGGAGTTGGGGTTACTATCGTCATCCCATGGTGTTTGGGAACCTTGGAAGGCAGCTTCTAGGTAGGAGAGAAATTCTGCCCATCGGTGGGATAAATAACTGCCTTCTCGTTCAAACAGGTGGGGCTAATTTGGTGTGCTCTGTTCCAAAACCGCAGAAGATAATGTGAGGGGAAAAAAACACCACATGAGCTTAATTAGTTCCCATTAAAGGTACAAGAAGTTAGTGGTGGGTAAAGTTGATGGGAGCTGATTCAAGCCAGACTGGAAGGAAGCATGACTGTTCGTTCTTTAAATTGTAGTTAGTGGCCAGACACGGTGGCTCACGCCTGTAATCCTAGCACTTTGGGAGGCTGAGGTGGGCGGATCATGAGGTCAGGAGATCGAGACCATCCTGGCTAACATGGTGAAACCTGGCTCTACTAAAAAATAGAAAAAATTAGCTGGGCGTGGTGATGGTCGCCTGTAGTCCCAGCTACTTGGGAGGCTTAGGCAGGAGAATGGCATGAACCCAGGAGGCGGAGCTTGCAGTGAGCCAGGATCCTGCCACTGCACTCCAGCCTGGGTGACAGAGTGAGACTCCGTCTCAAAAAAAAAAAAAAAAAATTGTACTTAGCAAGTAAGACCCCAAATTGGCATATTCAGATTCTCTCTCTCTCTTTTTTTTTTTTTTTTTTTTGAGACAGAGTTTTGCTTTTGTCGCCCAGGCTGGAGTGCAATGGCATGGTCTCAGCACACTGCAACCCCTGCTTCCCGGGTTTAAATGATTCTCTTGCCTCAGCCTCCCAAGTTGCTGGGATTACAGGCTTGCGCCACCACACCCGACTAATTTTTGTATTTTTAGTAGAGATGGGGTTTTACCATGTTGGCCAGGCTGGCCTCAAACTCACGACCTCAGATGATCTGCCCGCCTTGGCCTCCCAAAGTGCTGGGATTACAGGCGTGAGTCACTGCGTCCAGCCTTCAGATTCTCTTTCTATGAAATTCCAGACAAGTTGCAGTGGAAAAGGGAAATTCTAAAACTGGCAAGGATCGGGTTTAGGTGCTGGATGTTTCCTGTGTCACTCACATGGCTCCGAAGTCTAGATGTCCATGTTAGATGTGTTTTGAGGCTAGTCATCATTTAGGCTATGACACAACACCATCAGCTTCCTGAAAGTTCCCTCTCACAGTGCTTAACACTTTTGACTCTTCCTAGGAACTCATTTCCTTGAAATGCTGTGACTTCCAGTCTGTCATGTTCCCTTTTATTGCATTAGAATTTTACATATATTTAGCCGGGCGAGGTGGTGGGCGCCTGTAGTCCCAGCTACTGGGGAGGCTGAGGCAGGAGAATGGCATGAACCCGGGAGGCGGAGCTTGCAGTGAGCTGAGATCCGGCCACTGCACTCCAGCCCGGGCGACAGAGTGAGACTCCGTCTCAAAAAAAAAAAAAAAAAAAAAAAGAATTTTACATATATTTCTAATCTTTCAATTCTGCCTTCAGATAAGTAAACAATATGCTTTCCCTTCTGGCTGCTTGGTTGGAGCAACTTCAGGTCTGAGGACCTGCAGCTTAATAATTTCTTTCTTTCTTTTTTTTTTGAGACGGGGTTTCACTCTTGTTGCCTAGGCTGGGGTGCATTGGCGCAATCTCGGCTCACTGTAACCTCCGCCTCCTGGGTTCAAGTGATTCTCTTGCATTAGCCTCCCAAGTAGCTGAGATTACAGGTGTGTGCCACCACTCCCAGCTAATATTTTGTATTTAGTAGAGACGGGGTTTCACCATGTTGGTCAGGTTGGTCTCAAACTCCTGACCTCAGGTGATCTACCTGCCTCGGCCTCCCAAAGAGCTGGGATTATAGGCATGAGCCACTGCGACCAGCCAGTTTCTTTCTATGTTTGTCAGCAGCCCTGTCAAAGCTGAATGCAAGATGGCTTTGAGACAAAATCATGTTAAAAGCAGGAGAGGAAATATGCAGTAACATGTTAGAAGCCTCAAACATTTTATAGGGAAAAAGTAGCATTAGATTTATTGTGTCTGCTCTTGAAAAAGTCATTTTAGAAGACAGCCTTGGGGACAGAGAATTTTGGGTGATGGGTTGACTTGGTTTATGGCTTTGTTTCATTCTAAATCTTCTGGGTGAATTTAGGAGATTGAAGAAATAGTCTACAGATAGAATACTTAGATGTTTGTGTTTGGCTTTAAAAAGTCAAAAAATGCATTGTCCTTAACAGCTGATTATGTATCAACTGGAGAACAAACAAAACAAAAGGGCACTCAGCCCACCGAGTTGCTTGACTTAACCCTGAAAAATAAAAGGTTTTGATAATTATGTTAGTAATTAACTTTCTGGACTAGATGTCAAGCTCTTTCTCTAGGACGTAATCACCTGGATCCTGACTGGAATAATGCATTTGATAAAGTGTCTTTGGGGCCAGTTAGTTTTGATGATGACAACAGAGAGTACAGATGGGTAAAAATTCAACAATATAAACAGATATTATGATTTACATTTATAACTCTGGCGAGAGTTTTTATTTAGCAGCAAATGGGCCCTCGAAGAATGGTGTGTTTGGACCACAGCCTTTCCCTCTGCTGGGGATTGGGACATTAGTGCTTGTGAACAGCAGGGAAGTTGCCCATATCTCTCCACATTTGGCACAATCCCTGGGCACCATGTGTTTTTTTGGCTGGGAGAAGCTGCAATCAGAAATGCTAGTAGCTTTCCAAGTCCACAATGGCCCAACTCGAATGATGCTAAGTCTGACATCTGTCAAAGTGACACTGTGGTCAGGAAAGGAACCCACTCAAGGTGGCCTCTGTTACTGGCAGTATCAGCTTCCTCAGCATCTTTGAGGTGGAATCTGTGTGAGTATTGGCAGAAAACAAGTTTGTGCAGTTGTTGATGTGGCACGGAGCTGAGAGAAGTCCCTACCTCCAGCAGCACTCTGTTGATGATGACATACTCATCAGCAGCTGAAACCTGGCCCAGTTTCTGTGCCACTTTGTTGTCATGACTGTGTGAATACAAGGAAAAGGGAGCCCAGGTGGAGATTCACTGAGGTCTTTAAGGACCGGGAATGTCAATAAAAACATTGCATATTATAACTGTGAAAGGTCATAGCAGAACTATTGCTGGCTGGGTGCAGTGGCTCACACCTGTAATCCCAGCACTTTGGGAGGCCAAGGAAGGCAGATCACTTGAGGTCAGGAGTTCAAGACCAACCTGGCTAACATGGTGAAACCCCGTCTCTACCAAAAATACAAAATTACCCAGGTGTGGTGGTGTGCACCTATAATCCCAGCTACTTGGGAGGCTGAGAAAGGAGAATCGCTTAAACCTGGGAGGCGAGATTGCAGTGAGCTGAGATCATGCCAGTTTACTCCAGCCTGGGTGCCAGAGTGAGACTGCATCTCAAAAAAAAAAAAAAAAAAAAAAGAAAAAGAAAGAAAGAAAGAAAGAGAACCATTGTTAATGATGTAAGAATGACTTATCGTTCCTTGCAATTTTAATAACTTAAACCTTCCAAATATAGTTCTGGATCAAGACAGAGGCAATAAGAGTAGTGTCCGTTGTGACCAGTGCTAATTGTTGGAGCCTCCTTTGACTGTACCACACCCTCTCCAAGCTGGAGCAAGAGTCCTTACCTGGGCTTGTTGCAGTGAGCAAGAGGGTGTAAGAAACATTGATGGAAAGAGGTTGAGGGAGTCATAGACTTGGTTCAAATTCTGGCTATTTTACTTACCTGGCCCTGGCCTCTGTTTCCCAATTTATAAAATGTGGGTAAAGTATCTCAAAGTTATTAGAGGCTTAAATGAAGAAAATTATTTCATCATAAGTGACTGTAACTGTTGATTTCTTTCCCTTCCTTTCTATTCTGAGTTGAAAACTCCCCACAGTAATGCTGAAGAGTATCCATTACTTGTACTTCATTAATATTTATTCAAGTGAGTACAGGGATTTTTTAAAATAGCTTTTTATGTTGGAAATGTGAATCACAATATCGTGAACATCCTGTGCCTGTTACCTACATCCACAGCTAGCAGCATCCTGCCATCGTTTCGTCTTCACACCCCACTCACACTTCATGAATGATTACTATGTTTTTTTTTGGAGACGGAGTCTCGCTCTGTCGCCCCGGGCTGGAGTGCAGTGGCCGGATCTCAGCTCACTGCAAGCTCCGCCTCCCGGGTTTATGCCATTCTCCTGCCTCAGCCTCCCAAGTAGCTGGGACTACAGGCGCCTGCCACCTCGCCCGGCTAGTTTTTTGTATTCTTTTAGTAGAGACAGGGTTTCACTGTGTTAGCCAGGATGGTCTCAATCTCCTGACCTCGTGATCTGCCCACCTCAGCCTCCCAAAGTGCTGGGATTACAGGCTTGAGCCACCGCGCCCGGCCGATTACTATGTTTTTTAAAAGTTTGTTTTGGCTGGGCACGGTGGCTCATGCCTATAATCCCTGCACTTTGGGAGGCTGAGGCAGGTGGATCACCTGAGGTCAGGAGTTTGAAACCAGCTTGTCCAAACATAGAGACATGGTGAAACCCTGTCTCTGCTAAAAATGCAAAAAAAAATTAGCCATGTGTGGTGGCAGGCACCTCTAGTCCCAGCTACTCAGGAGGCTGAAGCAGGAGAATTGCTTGAACCCTGAAGGTGGAGGTTGCAGTGGGCCGAGATCGCACCACTGCACTCCAGCCTGGGTGACAGAGTGAGATCCCATCTCAAAAAAAAAAAAAAGTTTGTTTTGAGGTATAACTTACATACATCTAAATGCCCGAATGTCAGTTTATAACTTCATCAAATGAATATACCCACCTCACCCACAGCCCAGCATGATAGAGAACACATCCAACACCTTCAAAGTTGCTTCCTGTCCCTCCCAGTGGGTCCTGCCTGGTTTGAGGGCAGGGACTTTTGTCGGTCTATTTTGGTCACTACTATACCCTTGCATAGAGAACAGTGCATGGCACATAATGGGTGCCCAATAAGTATTTGTTGAATTTATTCATGTGTGTAAATATTCAACTGAGCAT
The DNA here is from genome assembly GCF_002776525.5 of Piliocolobus tephrosceles. Lineage (NCBI taxonomy): Eukaryota > Metazoa > Chordata > Mammalia > Primates > Cercopithecidae > Piliocolobus > Piliocolobus tephrosceles. Next base: position 48,912,518 of record NC_045438.1, read on the forward strand.
TTAAATATATTTGAAATATTTAATGAGCATTGAGTCTGTTATTTGGGATTTTGCCTTTCCAGAATCACAGATGAAATATGTATTCCCTGCCCACAAAGAGGCCCCAGTTTAGTAGGGGTATGAAGCAAGTAACATACTCTTACCGTGCTATGCAGGAGTACAGAAGAGGGTCCCTGACGACTCCGTAGAGGAAGTGATAACCCAGGCTTCCCAATCAGAAGGCACAGGGAAGACTGACCTGGTTGAGGGAGGTGTGGACCGTGGGGAGTAACTTCAGGGAGAGGCCACCGTTTCAGCCAAGGTCAAAAATGGAGGGGTAAATGTGGCTAGAAACTATGGTATAAACGATGTGAGGGGAAAACGAGGCAGGCTGTTCTTTCAGAAGTCCTTGGATTATTAATGATATAAAAGATAAAGTAGAATATTACGATGCATTACTATTCACAGGGAGAAACAGAATAAATGGCATTTCGCAATCGTTGACCGCTGGGCCAAGGTGAACTTGTTCTTGCTTTGCATGTGGCTTCATGCAGACATGTGCACATAGTCTGGTCTGTGTGGGTTTTTGTTTGGTTTCATTGACTGCTCTTCTTTTGTTATTTGCTACAGGCAGCAAAGCATGTGGGAAACAGGTTTCCTGTTGTACATTTGAGCTTCCTGAATATTCAAGAAAATGATCAGGAAAGTGAGATTCTGCCCAGCTCAGTCTACAAGGTCACCATTGTTTTTAGGGAACACAGGTCTGCCCCCAGAGCATAGAAACACAGAAGACTTATGTCGTCCCTGAATTCTTTTTTTTTTTTTTTTTAAGTACAATTTCCATTTTATTTTTCTCCAGAGAATAGTCTGTCTCAGTCTTTAAGGACTCAGCTCCTTACATGGGCTTTGGTGGGGGACGTGGGGCAGCACCCGCAGGTCTAAATCGGGGAGGGGGTGTTCGGTCCTTGCGGGCTTCACGAGATCGATTCCTGACTACTTTGCTGTGAATTGCACAACTCACACAGTAATGTAGCTTCACATACAGCTTGGGAAGCACATAGGCATCAAAGACGCTCGCTTCAGAAATGTCCCTGACCGCTGCGGCCTCCACTATGTTTCGAATGACGAATTTCTTAATGGCCTTGTCCTTGGGCACGCATCGGGCACAGTTAGTGCAGCGAATAGGCTGCACATGGCCGCGGCCCTTTTTGGCACGACCGTTGTTCCTTCTTTTCTTTGTCATTTTGGACGTACGGACCAAAAAAAGCGTCCCTGAATTCTTATTCTCATCCCCATAGGATAAGAGTGAGAACTGTGCTTTACATGCCTTACACTATCCTGAGTTCTCCTGCTGAAGCCCTGTTGTTTCTCTAAATGGCATTTGTTTTTGTTCTGTTTCCTTTTGTCTTCACTTACATTATTTGCTAGCTTTGGGCTACAGTTGATTTGAAGACTGTGATCAGTATCTGTGGGCATTAGATGGTGAGTCTGAACTCCATTCTGCTGTGGGATTCACACACTTGATGTCAAATACACTGAGGCATTATATCTTAAGCCAGATGGTAATACAGTTCTGTGCTCTGGCCTCTCTCAGACAAAGTCACATTTGTAATCAAATGCCCAGTTCCAATTTAGTCAGCATTTTTTGTACATGGCACTATGTGAACGTGGACATCAACAGATCTCTTGGTGCCAGATTTGATCTTGGCATTCTATACCTTTGGTAAGTAAGAAGGTTTTTTTTTTTTTTTTTTATTAACACTGCAGTCAGTTCAAGTGTTTCCATCCTTACACTTAGGCACTAGACACCTTTGCAGACTGTGCACTTATGGCTATGGCAACCGCCAGGTTGGCTGTGTTGTGCATGATATGACAGTCTAAGAGTAGAGAGGGCTTTAGATTTTTCAAATGTGCATCAATTTCAAAACAATTTCAGCTTCTTCTTTTTTTTTTTTTTTTTTTTTTGAGTTTCACTTGTGTCTGCTAGGCTGGGGTTCAATGGCGTGATCTCAGCTCACTGGAACCTCCACCTCCTGGATTCAAGTGATTCTCCTGCCTCAGTCTCCCAAGTAGTTGGGATTACAGGTGCCCGCCACCACACCCGGCTAATTTTTGTATTTTTAGTAGAGATGAGGTTTCACCATGTTGGCCAGGCTGGTCTCGAACTCCTGACCTCAGGTGAGCCACCCACCTCAACCTTCCAAAGTGCTGGGATTACAGAATTTCAGCTTCTTTTTCTCTTGCTCCTGAGCATTTGGAAATGGTTTTTGTTTGCTTGCTTTAATAAAACGTAGTATGCCTGGGGGATTAAAAACCAAACTACCATACTACTTAAATGCTAGTACTTGCCAAAAAGGAAAAGTCTGAGCTTTGTTGTTTCCATTTGCGTACAACAGACAGCGTTCCTAAATGTTAAGGAAATTGACACTAACTGGGGAGAAGAGTTAGGAACTCAGGTAAAAGTGGCCACTTTGATGGCAGAACCTAGCAGGTAGCCAGGACTTGGCCAGGGCTTGGGAGGGAAAGGCGCATCTCTGTTTTTGGAGTCAGGACCATTCAAAGAGTGAATGAGGCCCAGGCCAGGTGACATTTTGGAGCCTGGAATAATAAAACCAGGTTGCCACAATTGTAGTGTGATCTCAGTCTTTACATTTAACAATTATATACATTTTTAACACAGAAGATTACAATGTAATTTATTTAGGCTAATCAGAAGCTAATTATAGGCTATTTAAAAATGTTAATTTGTAGCACACTAGAGGCAGTAATGGCAGTAATGGTCTTGAGGTGAGACAAAATGTAAAGGAATGCAGTGAATGTTTGCTTATTTCCAGACCCTCAGAGTGGGTTTCTGTAGCCGTATCTATGTCATTTAGCGATGATGTCAACAGTCTACATCTGAGACTGTAGGAGATGACTGAGTGGTCCAAGCCAAGTGGCCCATCTATTCTGCAGAACCCTGCATGGGGCCTGAGGCAGGTTGGCATCTGGAATGGAATTAGGCAGACACCTGCAGGACCCAGCCTGGAAGTCAGCTGGGGCAGGGCCCTGAGCCTATGCTGAGTTGTCACGCATTACACCTGACATTGTCCTCCTGACGCACGCAGTCCATATTTTAGACTGATCTCTCACCAAAGCTCCTGTGCACCGAAATGACTAGCAGTAGAAAGAACTGAGCTCTGGGCAGGGTGTGGTGGCTTATGCCTGTAATCCCAGAACTTTGGGAGGCTGAGGCACGTGGATCTTTTGAGCCTAGGAGTATGAGACCAGCTTGGGCAACATGGGAAAATCCTCTGTCTCAACAAAAATAATACAAAAATTAACAGGGCGTGGTGGCACATGCCTATTGTCCCGGCCACTGGGAAGGCTGAAGTGGGAGGATCACTTAAACCTGGGAAGTTGAGGCTGCAGTAAGCCATGATAGTGCCACTACACTGCAGCCTGGGCAACAGAGTGAGACTGTCTGGGAAAAAAAAAAAAAAGCAATTGAGCTGTGAGCTCTGGATCATCACGTACATCCGTGGGAGGTTTCTCTCGCTCCCTCTCATTAGAAGACCATTGCCCCCATTCCAGCAGTTTGTTTGCATTTGGGATTGTCTTTTCTTTCAGTTTGGAAGTTTAAGAATTTTAAGTTGAAGAAAACAAGATGGCAAAATGTTGAGCAAATTTGTTTGGTGCTGGCCAGGTGTGATGGCTCATGACTGTAATCCTAGTCATGAGCCACCAGCCTTTGGGAGGCCAAGCCTGGTGGATCGCTTGAGCTTGGGAGTTTGAGACTGGCCTGGGCAACATGGCAAAATCCCACCTCTACCAAAAACACCCAAAAAACCAAAATGAGCTGGGAATGGTGGTGCATGCCTGTAGTCACAGCTACTTTGGCGGTTGAACTTAGGAGGCAGAGGTTGCAGTGAGCTGAGATTGCGCCACTGTAATCCAACCTGGGCAATAGAGTGAGACCCTATCTCAAAAAAAAAAAAAAAAAAATTGATGCGGTCACATCAGTTATCCTGACTTTTCAGCTATTCAGTATCAGGAAGGACACAAACCAGCTCATGGAGTAACTTTGGAAAATACATCTCAATACACCCCAGCACACAGCTCATGCCTTTCCTTTAGTGTTTCACTGGACTTCTCAAAAAAGAAAATTGGGTTGTTGCTTTTTTTCTCCCTTGATATGTCCATCTGTGTCTTAGAAATGGAGGCTTAATTTACCAACTCTAGAATGGTATTAAGAATCTAGGTTCAGGAGTAAGCCACTGCTCCTGTCTCTGGCCATTCTGAGACCTGTGCGTAAGTAATTTATGTATAAGGAATAGTTTGAGAGACTGGAGCAATTATTTAGAATATGAAGATGTTCTAAATTTGTGCTACCAGCAATGCCATCCATCTCATGGGCCCCAGCAGAAGCTGATGAAACTTAATGAAAAATAAATCAAGAGCAAGTCCAAACCAAATTGGAAGCACATCATGAATATTCGTGAACATCTGGATGTGTGTGGGGGGGTGTCTGTTATTTTTTTAATGTGTGTGACAGCAGAGACATGATTTCTTAACAAAGATGCCAAAAGGAAGACCGATTTTCATCTGTGATTTCAAAGGGTATTTTTGTTTGTATGTGTATGTCCCTTCTCCTTAGGGTGTGGGTTTCTTTTCTCCAAGATATTCCTTTGATCTCTTTCATCTTTCAGGATCTGCTTGGGTATTTTATCTGCATTCTTCGTTGGAGTCAGTCACTTGATTCATGAAGATTAAACATTTCCTTCTAAAGGAGAATTTTAACTTAAGGAAAGTTTTACTATTTAATATTTTTGATGAATCTTTTCAATGCCAGTGATGTGATAATTATCAATTAAGCTATTCTGCCTCATTGATCATCAGTTTCACTTCACACATCTAAACCTCAGGGTACTTTATCTGCCTTGCTACCTAAAGTACTGCCAAGAACCAAAGAGGAAAAAACAAAGTATGGGAAGGTGGAAATAACAACCATGCTGATAATTATCACAAAAATGACCTTTTTTTTTTTTTTTTTTTTTTTTAAAGACAGAGTCTTGCTCTGTCACCCAGGCTAGAGTGCAGTGGTGCAATCTCAGCTCACTGCAACCTCTGCCTCCTGGGTTTAAGCAATTCTCCTGCTTCAGCCTCCCAAGTAGCTTGGTTTACAGGCGTGTACCACCATGCCCGGCTTTTTTTGTGTTTTTAGTAGATACAGGGTTTTGTCATTTTGGCCAGGCCGGTCTCAAACATGTGACCTCAAATGATCTGCCTGCCTTGGTCTCCCAAAGTGCTGGGATTACAAGGGTAAGCCACTGTGCCCAGCCAAAAATGACATTTTTAAAAGCACATTAGAGTTGACGAGACAGCTACATCTATTACCCTGTTCAGTTGTTGTAATAACTCTGAGGTGGATATTAGTTATCTGATGATTAGGTTGGGAAGAGGCAGAAACCAGTGTTGTGAAAGTACCACCTGGTGGGGAAGAACCAGGCTGCACCACACACCAGCCTGTACCCCACTGAGGTGTGGGGAAGACGCAGGCTGTGCCACACACCAGCCTGGACCTCACTGAGAGGTGCCACAGTTCCAAGACTGACCAGTGGGGAAGACGATGCCCTCTTCGTCCAGTTGTTGTGTAGGCTAAATGAGATAACATTCATATATATAGCACTTGGTGTAGTTCCTGGGTACATGCTAGAGCTCAATGAATACTTATCATAGATATTATTATTTATAGTAGAGATATTCATTATAAAGTTAGCACTTGTTAAAAGTTGAACAGCTAGTGAGTATCAGAGATGAGATTTGCAACCAGGAGGCCAATGCCAAATCTTCCCTGGCCACTCCCTAACCTTGCATTTTCTTCTTTAGACTCTTCTTAGAGCCTTCTGGAAGAATCAGTTTGTGTTGATTGATTTACAGATTAGTTTATGTCCTTGGGTAATATAATATCAAAATGCAATATTATAAAGCATGATACAATATAGAATATTAATATAAGAATATATATATATGTTTTTTTAAGAGATGGGGTCTCACTATGTTGCCTGGTCTGGCCTCATACTCTTGGCCTCAAGCAATCCTTCCACCTAGGCCTCCCAAAGTGCTGGGATTATAGGCGTGAGCCACTGTGCCCAGCCAAAAGTAATTTTTGCTATACAATTACAACATACATTCATTGTTAAAAAACTGAATAAAAATTCCAAAGTACAAGTGTAACATCTCTTAATACCCAGTTCCCAAAGATAGCAATTGTTAACAGCTGGGTTTTTGTTTTGTTTGGTTTTGTTTTGAGACGAAGTTTTGCCCTTGTTGCCTAGGCCGGAGTGCAATGGCTCAATCTCGGCTCGCTGCAATCTCTTCCTCCAGGGTTCAAGAGATTCTCCCTGCCTCAGCCTCCTAAGTAGCTGCGATTACAAGTGCCTGCCACCACACCCGGCTGATTTGTATATTTTTAGCAGAGATGGGGTTTCGCTATGTTGGCCAGGCTGATCTTGAACTCCTGATCACAGGTGATCCACCCGCCTTGACCTCCGGAAGTGCTGGGATTATAGGCGTGAGCCACCGCACCCTGCTTTCCCATAGGGATTTTAAAATGAGGTTTTTAGCTGTGATATAATTCATATACCATAATATTCACCCTTTTAAGTGTAAAATTCAGTGATTTTTTAGTACCTTTATTCCTAATTCCAAAATTCCATAGTACTTTGAATGCTATGTTTCACCTTTCTATAGTAAGTGTGTTGTCCATTACTGTATTTCTGGGCCAGAACAATCCCCTGAATATAGCAGATGAGGAATAGATTTTCGTGGGATGAATGAATGACAATAGCTGTGCATTCTGGAGATATTTGCATTCCTAGACTCATAAAGTGAGGCTTTCTTATTACACTCTTGGGTTTTAAAAATAAGCATAAATATTTAATAAGAAAAATCTTTTAAGCAAGAAAGTTTTGAAAGTCTAATTCTGGAAAAGAAATGCCTTTATTACAGAATGAACCTGCTGGCTAACAAAAACATAAAGTATGTTAACAAGTTCAGACTTCTAATTAGAGGAGGAAAGGCTTCCAATTAAAATGTGTTTGATAAGACACCAGTCTTTCATGCTGTAAAGTTTGCTTATGTAAACCTATTTTTAAAATATGGTTCCAAGGGATAGGCTGTTGTCTTAAGATGGGTATGCAAATGTAGATGTCCAAGATCCACTGAGGATAAACTACATAAAAACCAGTACAATAGAAAAAAAAAATATGTGCTTGGCACTTAAGTGCTTTACAAACTGACTTATCACCCACCCGCAGCCCAGCCCAGCCCTGCTCTGCCCCAACCCCCACCACCTGCCCCACCCCTAGCCCAGCACCATCAGCCTCCCACACCCTCACCCCTGTCCCAGTTCCATCCTAGCCCTATTGTACCCTCATCCCAACCCCAGTTCCACCCCTCCACCTGCCCCCCAAGCCCAGCCCCACCGTTCCCCACTCCCAGCCCATGCCCCACCCCAGCCTCCCCCCTCCACTCCAGTCCCCGGCCCCCCTCCAACACCCCACCCCCAGCCCTAGCCCAGGCTGTGGTTGCTGGTGCCTTCTGCCTGGTTGGTCTTTCTGTTCATCTGATAGGGAACTGTCCAAGATGACAGAACTTTTGTGTTTTTGTTTAACATAGCTGAGTGTATTGTATAGTCGCAAGGAGCTGCAGAATAGCAGAGAGGAAAAAATAATAACGCAGTGTTGGAAGTGGAGTGGAACCAAGCTAGCTCATCACAGTCTAGGAAGAGATTGTTGATTCTGCCCACAGGGCGGCTTGACTGAAAGCTTGCAGAACTTCCAGCTCAAACTGGAGCTGCTGCCTTCTGCCTCTTGCCTCTGCTTCCCTCTTCCTTTTCCTCTTCCTACTCCACACCCTGGACATGAGGTGATTCTGTGCCTTTCTTAGGCCTGACTGTCTCCCACCTCTGCCCACCTAGGCATTCCCTCCTGCCTGTGATCACCTCTGTGTGCGTGTATGTGTGTGCCAGTGAGAATATTAGCAAATAATAGTTGCCAGGAGAAGTGGATAAGAGAGAGAAGGAGGAGCAGGAAGAAAGGAAAATAGAAAGCTCCCCTCTGACCCTTTACCCTTCTTCCTTCCCACCTTGACTAGGGGAGTTTTGTTGAAAGGCACAGAGGAAAACAGAAAGTTCCGCCCTGTTCCCACTGCATTCTACTCCAGGCTCAGGCTAGCAGGGCTGAGAATGAAGATACCAAGGAACTACCCTGGCAGCCCGCTGCTTCTCCCTTTCCATCTGTTCCTCTGCACAGCCCCATCTCACTCCTGGGCCTTCCTTGCTACCTCTGGCTTTTGTTCCCTCCTCATATTGCCTGGCTCTCCATCCACCTAGAGCCCATCCTCACTCCTGGGTCCTCACCGCCTCTACCGCCCAGATGAAAATGGCCACCAGTAACGACTCCAGGCTGAGGCTGTAGGCACTCACTCTTTCCCTCTGTGGAGTGGATTCATCTTAGAAACCCCAGCTGGACCCCTGACTCCATTTTCCCATAGAAACTTGTTATGCCTGGTAGGTAAGTTCTGTACTTCTGTATCCCAGCACATCATGAGAAAAGCTGCACTTACTGGTTTGACCTGGGAACGTGTCTTCTTTTGCTAACTGTAAAGTGCAATTTGTTACTTAGAAAAAAAAATCAGAAATTGACAATGTAATCTTTGGGCTCCAATTCTTGTGCTGGAAGTGGCCTCCATGGTAAAAGAAAACTTAGAGACATTTTCTGCAGGCAGAAATGTGCCCTGTGCCTATGCCACCGTGATTTCAGAATGGGGCAGGGCAGGGCAGGGCTGTAGAACAGGTCAGATGGGCATTCTTCTCATTGCTGGGTGCCAGTCACCTGCCCAGACCCCAGGAGATGACAGTTTTGAACATAAGCCAGCATTTTAGTCAGATTTGAATTTATTCAGCAATCTGCTTGTTTTTGTTTTTGCTTGTTTGTTTTGGCTGGTCACAGGAACCTCAAAGAATACTTCCAAAGGACTTCATTTGGGGGCCCAGTGTGAACGTTGCTGATATGAGTGAAATCTATTTCTGAGCTGCAAGAGCTAAAGAAAAAAAAGTCATAGATAAAAGCAGTTGGCATATGTTTAATGTTATTTTAATCTGTTGCATTATGTGAAATAGTGTTACAGTTTGCACACAGATTCCTAATTGCCAGTGTTCAAACTTAGAACAGTGTCCTCTCCATCAGCACCCAGCAGAAATGGCAGCCAACATATGCCTATCACCTTCTACAACAGCTTGTGGGGAATCATGGAGCGTAGATGCAGAATACTGGGCTTGGGGATCCAGGTAAACAAGAACGGGTCTGGCCCCAAAGGACAGGTGGAGCAAGGTGCCAAGTCCAAGGATGACAGTGAAGGCAGGGAGGAGCAGAGAGAATCAGGTGCTCCAAGGGAGGAGCAGAGAGAATCAGGCTCTCCAAGGGTCTAGGAAGGCCTTGTCCATGGCAGAAGTGGTATAGAGGAATATGGAACTTTTTAAGTTGAGTTTATCTTTTATTCTTTTTTTAAAAAAACTTATAGTAAAATATAGATAACGTAAAATTTACCATCCTAACTGATTTTGAGTTGCAGTTCAGTGACAGTATAATCACATTTTGTTCCACCATTACCACCAACCATCCACAGAACTCTTTACGTCCTGCAAAGCTGAAACCCTGTACCTTTTAAACAGCTCTCTATTTCCCCTCCTCACATCTCCTGGCAGCCACCATTCTACTTTTGTCTCTATGAATTTGACCATTCGCAATACCTCCTATAAGTGGAACTATACAGTATTTGTCCTTTTGTGACTGTTTTTTTTCACTTAGCATTAATGCCCTCAGCGTTCATCTATCTTGTAGCGGGTGTCAGAATTTTCTTCCCTTTTGAGGCTGAATAGTATTTCCTTGTCCCACAGACCACATTTTGTTTATTCATCCACCAGCAGCCAGCTGGGTTGCTTCCATCATTTTTCTGTTGTGAGTAATGCTGCTATGAACTTGAGTGTACAAATATCTCTTCAAATCCCTGCTTTCATTTCTTTTGGGAATATGCCTAGAGGTGTAACTGCTGGGTGATCTGGCAGTTCTACTTTTAATTTTTTTGTTTTTGTTTTTGTTTTGAGACGGAGTATTGCTTTGTCACTCCGACTGGAGTGCAGTGGCGCAATCTTGGCTCACTGCAACCTCTGCCGCCCGGGTTGAAGCCATTCTCTTGTCTCAGCCTCCCAAGTAGCTGGGACTACAGGCATGCACCACCACACCCGGCTAATTTTCGTATTTTTGGTAGAGATGGGGGTTTCACCATATTGACCAGGCTGGTCTCGAACTCCTGACCTCAGGTGATCCACCTGCCTCAGCCTCCCAAAGTGCTGGGATTACAGGCGTGAGCCACCGCACCCAGCTACTTTTAATTTTTTGAGGACCCTCCATACTGGCTATACCATTTTACATTCCCACCAGCCGGAAACAGGGGTTCTAATTTCTCGTCATCCTTGCTAACACTTTTTTTTTTTCCTTTTTGATAATAACTATCCTAATGGACATAAAATGGTATCTCATTATGGTTTTGATTTGCATTTTCCTAATATTAGTGATGTTGGGCATCTTTTTTTTTTCTTTTTTCTTTTTTTTTTTTGAGAGAGAGTCTTGCTGTGTTGCTGCAACCTCCAACTCCTTGGTTCAAGCTATTCTCCTGCCTCAACCTCGCAAGTAGCAGGGATTACAGGGGCCTGCCACCACACCTGGCTAATTTTGGTATTTTTAGTAGAGATGGGGGTTTCACTATGTTGGCCAGGTTGGTCTTGAACTCCTGACCTTGTGATCCGCCTGCTTCAGCCTCCCAAAGTGCTGGGATTATAGGCGTGAGCCACCATGCCCAGCGCATCTTTTCATATGCTTATTAGCCATTTGTGTAATTTCTTTGGAAAAATGTCTATACAAGTCTTTCCCCATTTAGGAGTTGGGTTATTTATTTCAATCCAACTCAATGTATAAAAGAAGTTTATTTCGGCTGGGCGCGGTGGCTCAAGCCTGTAATCCCAGCACTTTGGGAGGCCGAGACGGGCGGATCACGAGGTCAGGAGATCGAGACCATCCTGGCTAACACGGTGAAACCCTGTCTCTACTAAAAATACAAAAAATTAGCTGGGCGAGGTGGCGGGCGTATGTGGTCCCAGCTACTTGGGAGGCTGAGGCAGGAGAATGGCGTGAACCTGGGAGGCGGAGCTTGCAGTGAGCCGAGATAGCGCCACTGCACTCCAGCCTGGGCGACAGAGCGAGACTCTGTCTCAAAAAAAAAAAGAAGTTTATTTCAATCCAACTCCATGTATAAAGTTCTTTATACATTCTGGATATTAATCCCTTATCAGATATATGATTTGCAAATATTTTCTTCCCTTATCTGGGTTGCCTTTCAATCTTGACCGTGTCCTTTGATGCACAAATGTTTTCGTAATTCTGGTGGAGTTCAGTTTATTATTTCTTTTGTTGCCTATGCTTTTGGTGTCATATCCAGCGAAATCATTGCCAAATCCAGTGTTGCCAGCCTTTCTCACTATGTTGTCTTCTAAGAGTTTTATACTTTCACGTCTTATGTTTAGGCCTTTGATCCATTTTGAGTTAATATTTGTATATGGTGTAAGGTGTCCCCTTATTTTCATTATCTTGCAGTTTATACATTGTCACATAAATTGAAGAGATTTACTATGGAGAAAAACAGCCCCTGCCTCCCTCCCACCACCTTTTAAGCCTGCTACACTTGTCACTTGGCTACACCTACTATGCTTGTCACCTGCTATGCTTGTCACACCACCCTGCTCTAATGCCACTTTCTCTGCAGGCTCTTCTTGATTCTCCAAGCTAAGTGGCACTTGTCTTTCTGTATCTGCATTGCAGTTTTATGATACTTCTCTTGTCATGTCTGTGCTTTCCTACCATGCATTATTATTCATGTGCTTGTCTCATCTCTTCTGCCAAATTCTAAGCATCTGGATGGCTGGGTTTAAGTTGCATCTCTTTGTCCTTCAGACCATATGCCATAGTGCCTTGTGCCTCACAGTAACTTGTATTTTGCAGAAGCTCAACAAATATTAACTGGATATCCAAGTATAAAGAGTCGTAAATAGATGGCATTATATGATTAACAATATTAAGTGTAGAAGTTGTTTCAGTTCCTGTGTAAATCAACTCTCAAATTCAGTTTTGTTTTCTTGAAAGTGTCTGAAATACTCTGAAAGCTGTCATCCATATTACTAAGGCAAGAGAGGGGAGGCTGTTTTAAACCAGTACCACCTCAGGGCTATGTAAGAAATTTCTTACCTGAGTGACTTCAAGATTCTCATTAAAAACGGCAATCCATATTTTGAGCCAGAAAACAGAAGGAGATTTTCTTGTGTTTTTAATAAACGTGAATGGCTGAAGGCAGTCATGAAGCATGTATCAAGTGACCAAGTCTGGTTTGAGAATCACTTTTGGCTGGGCGTGGTGGCTCACGCCTATAATCCCTGCACTCTGGGAGGCCGAGGCGGGCAGATCACAAGGTCAGCAGTTCGTGACCAGCCTGGCCAATAGCATGAAACCCTATGTCTACTAAAAATACAAAAAATAGCCGAGCATGGTGGCATGCGTCTGTAATCCCGGCTACTCGGAAGGCTGGGGCAGGCGAATCGCTTGAACTGGGGAGGCAGAGGCAAGGCTGCAGTGAGCCGAGATTGCACCACTGCACTCCAGCCTGGGCAACAGAGCAAGACTCCGTCTCAAACAAACAAACAAACAACAAAAAAAGAGAATCACTTTCACCCCAGACTATAAGGGAACATGCTCTTATCTTGACACAAATTTGAATACTTCTTAAAATAGAAGGTGTGAGGGTACCTGTGCAAGAGGAATGTTGAACTAGAGTGTTTTCCAGAGCAGTCCTGATGAACCCTCCCCGTAAGAAACTGCTGAAATATTGGGGCGGCTGTATGTTTTTGTTATAAGGAAAAGGTAATACTTGTGGAAGGCAGTACTTCACAGCGATACATTCAATGGTTGCATATCCAAATCTCAAAGGAGATTACTATTAATCTAGAGCAGATGTTTCTTATCCCAGAAAGTTCTTAAAGTTCTCAGAATTAGTTCTCTTGAGACAAGAGCCATATTTTCCTATAAACCAATGAATTATAATTTTTAGGATTACATTTTCTCTATAGGACAAGCGTAAATATAAGTTACACTTAAAGTGACATTACATAGTAAACAGAAACTTCGTAAGGACATAAACAACCATGTTGCGTTAGATATGAGTGTTCAGTGTAAGGTGGGTTAGTTGTAAGGAGGACCTCCCTGTGAACTAACACGCTGTAGTGCCACAAGCTACCCAGTAGTAGAATATAAAAGCTTTGCTCACACATCTGTGACAGACATAAAAGGCGGCCAGGCAAAGTGGCTCACACCTGTAATCCCAGCACTTTGGGAGACTGAGGTGGGTAGATCACCTGAGGCAGGAGTTCGAGACCAGCCTGACCAACATGGCGAAACCCCATCTCTACTAAAAATACAAAATTAGCCGGGTATGGTGGTGCATGCCTGTAGTCCCAGCTACTTGGGAGGCTGAGACAGGAGAATGGCTTGAACCCAGGAGGCAGAGGTTGTAGTGAGCTGAGATCGCACCATTGTACTCTGGCCTGGGCAACAAGAGTGAAACTCTATCTCCAAAAAAAAAAAAAAAGGCCTTCCAGGTCTGTATTTTTGTTTAATCTATACTTCATCAGTTCTAGTTACATACATAATTCTGTGATTCAATCAGTCACTAAATATTGATTAAGCCTTACTAGGTACCCTGGGGACCAAGAGAAATACAATATAAAAATATTTCCCCACTAAACAAACACACATAACATAGGAGACAAGATTTATGGAGTTCAGTCTTATGCATTTATACCCAGTCAACATATATTGAATCCTCAGCATGTACAAGGCTGTATCTAAACTTTATAAAAGAAAACAAAAATGCCATTTGGCCTTTTAGTAATTATCTTTGTAAAACTTGATGAATTTTTATATTTTATTTTATTTTTTGAGACAGAGTTTTACTCTCTTGCCCAGGCTAGAGTGCAATGGTGTGATACCGGCTCACCACAACCTTTGCCTCCTGGGTTCAAGCGATTCTTGTGCCTTGGCCTCCCAAGTAGCTGGGATTATAGGCATACACCACCACTCCGAGTTCATTTTTGTACTTTTGGTAGAGATGGGGTTTCACCATGTTGTCTGGGCTGGTCTTGAACTCCTGATCTCAAGTGATTTGCCTTCCTCGGCCCCCCAAAGTGCTGGGATTACAGGCGTGAGCCACTGTGCTCAGCCATCTTGGTGAAATTAATATGAACCATAAAATTCCCTGTTGAAATTCTTAGTTGTTTGAAAATTTATTCCCAAAGACCATAATGGGAATATTCGCCCAAGTCTCTATGGAGGTTTCACTCTTGGTAGATTTTTCATCAGATTTTCAAATACTTACTCTCCATTTTGATATAATTTATGTTGTTGCATAACCCTTTCATGGCCTGAAGCCACACTAAATGTTGCCACTCATGACTCATTGTAACTTGTAGTTGAGATGTTGAAGGAATATATGTACATGTATTTGAAGATGTTTAAGATGGTTCCTTTTTTTTGCAAATCAGAAGCATTATTTTGGCTAGATTTTGATATAAGAATTGAGAAATTTACAGTTCACTTAATAAATCATTTTTATTTTATTTTTATTTAGCGCCTACTGTTTGTTTTTTTACATAAATTTCAATTTGTACCTCAATCTATTCCTGGTAATAGTAGCAGGTATCTAAATGGGCAGTGGTGTTTTGAGAGAATAATTCTTTAATACATTATGGTTACACCTACAGCATCCATGAATGAAAGAAAAAGTTGCTTTAAAAATGATGTAAAGTGATTTGATAAAGCATTTAGTGTTTCATTTTTCAACTTAGAATTTGTACCGTAGTTACTTCAGTTTGCAATGAGTTCCCTGAAAGCTCTGCATATCAGTCCACCTCTCATTGCTATAAAGAATACCTGAGGTTGGGTAATTTCTAAAGAGAAGTGTATTTGGCTCAGGGTTCTTCAGGCGGTACAAGCACAACACCAGCATCTGCTTGGCTTCTGGTGAACTAATAGAGCAAGAACCCAATCATTACCATGGGGAGGGCACCAAGTTCTTCATGAGGGATCTGCCCCCAAGACCCAAACAACCCCCACCAGGCCCCACCTCCACCACTGGGGAGTACAGTTCAACATGAGATTTGCAGGGAACAGACATCCAAACTGTACCACTAGGATACTAAGTCATAAAGAATACAGAGAAAGGGTCATAGGAAAATCATTACTGTTGAAAAAAAGAAAAGTAGTGTTCCTTAAAGCAACTCAGTGTATCAGAATATTGCTGAAGTTTTAATGATGAGACTCTGTAGGGAAATATTTACCATTTTAGAAACTGTAAACCTGGTGTTTGTGTTGATTTCTCGTCGAATGCACAGCTCTTTACTTTTGATTTAGTAATTTGAGCTCCTTTAGTATTTGATTAGTTTGAATCTTGTTTAGGATGCTCAAGGGAACTTAGAGAAGTTCAGTTTCAGTTACATTAGAGTGAGACTAAGTGACTTGGAGAATAGGTACCATCCATAATGTGGAAGCTTTACATGCCAGTTTAATAGTATGACATTGTTCTGTTGTTAAAAGGGGACACAGGAAAACTTTTGATTGGGAGAATGACCCGAGGATTATGCTCTTGGGAGGAGGAAGAGCAGTCCAAAGGGTATTGCTGCTGCCCGAGCAAAGACACTAAGAGTAGAAACGGAAATGAGGAAATGAACAGAAGAAACATTTTGCTGGAGGAATTTAGGTCTTGATTGACCTAAATTGGAATGGTTAGTGTTAATTGAAGATGCTGGGAGGGGAGGGTGACTGTTAACAGTGGAGAGAGAGGGAGAGGAAGCAGGATGTGTGGGAAAGATCAGGAGCTCATCTTATGATATGTAGTTGGGGTGCTACTGGGACATTCTTATGGAATGGGGGCTCAAGAGAAGCATCGGGAGTGAGAGAAATGCATCCGAGGCTCATTCGTCGTTGTGCTCTTAGCACCTAGCTTGATGCGTGGCCTGAAATAATCAATGCCAGGTGAATGGAGGCCATGTATGGAGAACAGTTATTCAAGACGTTTGCACTTTTGGCTCTGAAAGAATGGATGCAATGATGAGAAGAGAATGAACCACCCCACCTTCCTTCCTCCCTCTTCTCCCCTTCCCCCTCTCCTATTCCCTCCCTGGGCCTCTCCTTCTTCTCCCCTCTTCTTTCTATGGGGAGAGTTGAACCTGGTTGTATGAACATGCCAAAGGGAAGAGAAAAGAATGATGATGAAGTATAAAAAAATAAAGAGAAAGAATAAATGTATGGGGAATTGCTCCTCCCTTTTATGAAGTCTGTGTAAAAATCATTGAAGAATGGTGAACATCCATTTTTGGAAAATAGAAAACACTGGAAGCTTGGGTCACTTCTGGGTCCCTCCTTAGCCAGGAGCACATCAGTAACATTTACAGCAAGGGCAAGTTGTCCTACAAAATTTGTGTCTGTACTTTTGTCAGTATGATATTTACTAAAAACAAAAATAATTATGTAAGGAAATAAAAGAAGCACTAAAATAATTAGGTTCTAGAACCAAGGCATGCTGAATATTAGGTCTTAAGGCACAGTCAGAAAGAATATAATGGTAAGAATTTCTAGTGTGTTCCTATATGTAGATTCATGTGGACACTTTTGTGGATGCAAATGTCTTTAGCAGAGAATTGAGTGTAAGAGACTCAGGCAGTCGAGCAGAATGGTTCAGGGTGAGGGCGAGGGTGAGTGCAGGAAGATGGTAGACTGGGGTAGAAATCCTGGTTTTGCCACTTATTAGCTGTGTGATTGTGAGCAAGTGATTTTGTCTCTCTGAGCTTCAGTTTCTTTCTGTAAGAAGGAGATAAACACCACACCTACTTTTGGAGGCTGCAGTGAGAACTATGGGAAATAATATTAAAAAGTTTATCCAACACATGTTTATGGAATGCCTACAATGTGCCAGGCACTGGTCTAGGTCCTGGGGCTGCAGCAGTGAGGGAAGTGGGTGAAGTGTCTGCTCTTGTGGAACTTACATTCTTTTTAAATTTGTTTTTTAAGACAGGGTCTCGCTCTGTCGCCCAGGCTGGAGTGCAGTGGCACGATTTCGGCATACCACAACCTCCGCCTCCTGGGTTCAAGCTGTTCTCTTGCCTCAGCCTCCCGAGTAACTGGGATTACAGATGTCTGCCACCATGCCCAGCTAATTGTTTGTATTTTCTTGGCCAGGCTGGTCTTGAACTCCTGACCTTAAGTGATCCACCCGCCTTGGCCTCCTAAAGTGCTGGGAATACAGGCATCAGCCACCGTGTCCAGCCTCGTGGAGCTTACGTTCTGTGAGCCCAGAAGGAGTTAATACATTTCTCAAGAGGGAATATTTTTAAAGTGCCAAGTATAATGCCTGACTGTGCATTTAATCAATGTGAGTCACCCCCATCGTCCTCACAGAATGCACAGTATTTTCTTATTTTTATGATGACAGATGGGTAGGGCTTTCATGGACAAATGAGTTTAGAACTTTGTATTGAGTATTTTTAATTTGAGAGAAAAAATTAATTAGTGCTATTGGTGTGTGCATGCCAGCCAAACAATTTACATACTGATATTAGTGATAATTATTTGTTTGTCTAGGAAGTCCTGATTACTCTAAAGGGACTGGACACTGATTTTCATGTGTTTGTGTCGCTTTCTTTCCTTCCTATTAAATGGTAAGCACGAGGAAATAATAACACTTTTCTGACATTCGCTTGACACAACCTTTTCTTTAAAGGGTCCCTGGGTTATGTCACACATCTGGGGTGAAGACAAGATTGATAAAGTAATACTTAATATTAATTTGTAGGAAATACATATAAATTAATTTTGTAGGACCGTTTTCTTTAAAAAATGAAAACCACTGAAATCAGAGGAAGATCACTCTTCAGGTTTGACTAAGTAACTTGGTATGATCATCAGTGTTGTCTGGGAGCACAGAAATCTGAAAGATAAATACAGATAGGTTTGAACACATGCTAGCACCTCCCTTGCAAACTTCAAGAATTTAAAGATTGATAGCAATCACCTGAGAGCCAGCAGGACAAAGGTCACCGCAGAGCCATCATGATACGGAGTGCCATAGAAGAGGAAGCCCACATCCATGGCTCTGTCACTGGAGTTTAACTCTTTGGGGAAACTACCCTCAAACCTCTTAGCCAAAGGCAGTCCATTAAACCTACCCACTCATTCAGAGGATTCCCTTTGGCAAAAGGAAGCTCTTTTAAAGAGAGAATTAGGGACCTGCCCTCATTAATTAAAAATAAACCTTTTATTTTTCCCTAAGCCAGAAAAGCTTTGTGTAATTATAGTGTGGGGAGGTAAAGGAGATCCCACACTTCAAGCCTACACCCATCAAGGCATTTGGCTTAACTGCCCAAGCAAGTCTGGCCAGGGCTTCAGAAAAGCTGGCCTTTGTCTTAGCAGGTTACAGGCATCACAGATGCCTCTTCAGTGTACCCTCAGACGGCCCACCAGTGCCGTGACTCACTCACCTATATGGACATGACATCTGGGCAAACAAGATGCAATTTGTTCCCTCCTGTTCTTCTTGAATTGCTTGTTTTCAAAAGAATAGATGAGACAAAAGCAAAGTCTTTGAGGTGTCCCTGAAAACTTGGCATGGATTGCAACAAGGATTTTTTCCTCTTCTTTTTTCCTCAAGTGTCCTTTGTGTCCTATTTAATAATCCCCACCAGTTGTATGCTCTTTTTGAGGAATTTTCAGTGGAAGAGTAATGAGTTTAAAGTGGTCTGCAGTAGGAGACACTCTTAAGTTTTGCTCAACTGTTAGAGTGTAAAAATAGCTCTTGAGTTTTGCATCGTGGAGCACCATGTGTGAGATCCTGGACAACATGTGTGCTGTGTGTCGCAAAACCCTTCACAAGTGTTACCTAATTAACTGCACAATGTCTGACAGGTGGCAGACCTCTCAGAGGCCTGCAGGAAGAGGGGGCTCCTGCTCAGAACAGTGGCTCTGGGTCTTGGAGTTGTGTTGCCTCTAGAGAGAATGTGACTTCCTTGGATTGCAACAGAAACAGATGAATAACCCAAGATCTGCCTGGAACATGGGGAAGCATTAAGTGAGATTCATTACCATTCTTAGCAACTTCGGGTTTTGCCAGTTATGGCCACACAAGTCCAGTTATGGTTAGTTGAGCAGAAATTTGCAGGAGAGACCAGCCTGAATTTAGACCCAGCCACTGGGGGAGACCTCACTGTGGGGAGTTACTGGAGAGACTCAGTCTTCCAGTAGGTAGTTGAAGTCTGGGCAAGCAGCAGGTAATGGGGAACCTCAAGACAAGATAATGGGATAGGGGTGGTCTTGGGAAACTGAGAACAGCCCATATTTGTATGTCTGCTCATAGCTAGGTCTGTGAGTAGGTGGAAGAGACTCAGTCACTGAACATGGATGGGGCAGAACTCCTGCCCTGGGAGAAGGCGAGGGTTATTGTGCAGTTACCAGAACAAGGCCTGGCAAGGAAGAAACGAAAACATACTTGGGTACAGGCTAGAGAGTACGGGAGGAGGGCAGAGACTCAGGAAGCTAAAGGAAGCCTGTTGTCAGCCCTGGAGCACTGACCAGGGAGGGCAGTAGATCTTAGGGTAGCAGTTAAGAGTGTGTATCCCTGGTCAGGTACGGTGGCTCACTCCTGTAATCCCAACGCTTTGGGAGGCTGAGGCCGGTAGATCACAAGGTCAAGAGATTGAGACCATCCTGGCCAACATGGTGAAACCCAGTCTCTACTAAAAATACAAAAAATAGCTGGGTGTGGTGGCGCTCACCTGTAGTGCCAGCTACTCTGGAGGCTGAGGCAGGAGAATCTCTTGAACCCAGGAGGCGGAGGTTGCAGTGAGCCAAGATTGCGCCACTGCACTCCAGCCTGGCGATAGAATGAGACTCTGTCAAAAAAAAGAGTGTGTATACCGTAGTCGAATCAGATAGACTCCATAGAGCCTGCCACCTTCAGATATGGTCTTGGGCGAGATAACTTAGTCTCTCCATGCCTCATTTTCCTCATTGGTTTTTGTTTTGTTTTGTTTTGTTTTGTTTTGTTTTGTTTTGTTTTGAGACGGAGTCTTGCTCTGTCGCCCGAGCTGGAGTGCAGTGGCCAGATCTCAGCTCACTGCAAGCTCCGCCTCCCGGGTTTACGCCATTTTCCTGCCTCAGCCTCCGGAGTAGCTGGGACTACAGGCGCCCGCCACCTCGCCCGGCTAGTTTTTTTTGTATTTTTAGTAGAGACGGGGTTTCACCGTGTTAGCCAGGATGGTCTCGATCTCCTGACCTCGTGATCCGCCCGTCTCGGCCTCCCAAAGTGCTGGGATTACAGGCTTGAGCCACCGCGCCCGGCCTTGTTTTGTTTTTGAGACGGAGTCTCACTCTGTCGCTCAGGCTGGAGTGCAGTGGCGTGATCGCCATTCACTGCAAGCTCCGCCACCTCCCGGGTTAACACCATTCTCCTGCCTCAGCCTCCCTAGAAGCTGGGACTACAGGTGCCCGCCACCACGCCAGGCTAATTTTTTTTGTATTTTCAGTAGAGACGGGGTTTCACCATGTTCGCCAGGATGGTCTTGATCTCCTGACCTCGTGATCCACCCGCCTCGGCCTCCCAAAGTGCTGGGATTACAGGCGTGAGCCACTGCGCCCGGCCTCCTCATTGGTTTAAAAAAAAAACAAAACAAACTGGAAATAGGCAACGTTCCTACCTTGTAAGTTTTTTTTCAGATTACATGGGAAAAAAAGTGCTTAGAATGGTGTATGGCACCCAGTTAGCATTAGATATATGTTGGCAATGATGGGAATGAAGCAAAGAAGAAGATGAAGATGGTGATAATCACGTTGATGATGATAACTTTGATGATGATAATGGTTATGATGAACCAGAAAGCACTACAGAAGCACCTGAAACTCCAGGATTGGCCCTGGCACATGTACTCAATTGATAGGTGGAGATGTTGTGATTAACAAAAGGTGGGGAAGTGGGATGCGATCTGAAAACAAACCCGGTGGTCCTAGTTGGTACTTAGTGAATACTTGGGGCTTATGAGGTGCATAGATGTTTAGTAGCTCCAAAGGTGTTTGTCACTGTTCTTTCTATAGTTAATTTTGACAACATCTAGGTGTAAATAACCGAATCAGCCATCATTTCAATTTTTTTGTTTACCACTTGCGTATAGTTATTTAAGAGGGAATTTTCAAGAAAATAGTTAATTTACTTCTATGTATTTCATTACCACGCCATTCAGCTTTTCCCTGGCTCCCTACTCAGGATAAACAAGGACAAATGGCAGTTTACATGATCCCTGACAAAACCCTTAACACTTGTGGTAGAAGTTATATATAGCACTTAACATGGTTTCTGTCCTTCTGTGAACATGTTTCTATCATTGTTTTGCTTCACTGTTGAACATACTGTCTTTCTCATGCTTTGTCAGTCAAATTATACAATGTTAGTAACCAGCAACTAAAAACACAGTAGGACTTTAAATAGGCACTGGGCTTTATGTGTGATGATGTCTCTACTTCCAGTCTTCTCTGCTCTATTCCTTTTGGAATTCACGATACAAATATTTATTAGATACTTAGTCTGAACCAGGCACTTCACTAGGTCTTTTTTTTTTGAGACAGAGTCTCTCTCTGTCGCCCGGGCTGGAGTGCAGTGGCCGGATCTCAGCTCACTGCAAGCTCCGCCTCCTGGGTTTACGCCATTCTCCTGCCTCAGCCTCCCAAGCAGCTGGGACTACAGGCGCCCGCCACCTCGCCCGGCTAGTTTTTTGTATTTTTTAGTAGAGACGGGGTTTCACCGTGTTAGCCAGGATGGTCTCGATCTCCTGACCTCGTGATCCGCCCGTCTCGGCCTCCCAAAGTGCTGGGATTACAGGCTTGAGCCACCGCGCCTGGCACACTAGGTCTTGAGATGTTAAAAGTGAGCAACCCATGGCCTGTGCCCAGGGTACACTGAAGTCTGAGTACACAGATAGTGTGGTGCAGTATTCCAATGGAAGCACCTGATCCGGTCTTAGGGGATCAGGAAAGGCCTAAGGCCAGTCTTAGGGGATCAGGAGGAGGCAGCATCTTTAATTTCTCTAAAGTTCTGTGAAGAATACGCCTTAATCTCCAGATTCCAAATCATAACCCTTCTTCTATCCTCAGATGATAACTCTGAAAGCCCTCTGCAGTTTCAATACAGCCAGTCCTTTCCTCAACATTGAATCTTCCTTGAAACTTACTCCCCTCCCATCTCCTGTCCATTCTGGCATTGTCACGTGGCATATTGCTCACTCCAGCTTTATAATATTTTTGGTGAAATTTGAGAGATTTACTTGTTGCTCTGTGAATAATTTCTGGCAAAAACAGACAAATCCTCTCCATTTCCAAAGATAATTTTCTCTTTCAGGTAATAAGCATTTTCATGAGTTGTGAAGGCCGTTTGTCTGGTGATTAAAATTTGGAATATTCAAAGAGTGTTCATAGCAACTTTCAAAACGTATAGGTAGAATATTTAAAATCTGTACTGGGATGCTAATGGTTTCTCATTCTAGTTTGGGATTTTGTGGCAAAGGTGAGCACCGTCTTTGGATTCTCTTTAATTCAAGTGTTAGTGCTTTGAATTTGCATACGTTGTTTTAGGGCTTGACAGAGAAAATGTGGATGACTTTGAGGTTGATGCTATGTCACTATAGGGATTATGGCTCTTTAAAAAACAGATCTGATAGTACTCATGTAAGACTCTTTATTGTCTCTGTTCTTTAAATAACAATCATATCTCTAGGTTTGCGTCATCCTTTTTCGATGACCATGTAGTACTGGGGATGCAGTCTGCCCTCCTGTCCTGTTTCTCAGCCACATCAGTCATTGTGTTCAGACTTGCTGCTTTTATCTGCTCTGCTACAGATGCTAGGAAAGGACCATCCATCTGTTTTCTGCCCTTGGAGAGC
Source organism: Piliocolobus tephrosceles (assembly GCF_002776525.5). Lineage (NCBI taxonomy): Eukaryota > Metazoa > Chordata > Mammalia > Primates > Cercopithecidae > Piliocolobus > Piliocolobus tephrosceles. The sequence goes on from NC_045438.1 coordinate 48,935,616, forward strand.
AGGTCGTAATAGGTTTCCTGTTTGTACTCTTCTGGGTTTTTGCTTGTTTGCTTTTCCTGAGAAAAAGAAATGCTATGTGCTAGGGGGAAATTGGCTTTGTTTGTGTACATGGAGATTTTCTATGCAGTAATATGCATAACCTTATATGAAATAACTGTTTTGTAATTAACACCCTGGTGGTATTTAACTGATTGAGGCCAATTAAGAGACAACAAGAAAATACTTTAATTCTTCCTTTTCGTGCTACAGGAAAGGAGAGTCAACGAGGCGTTTTAAGAAAAAGGGAAAGTAAAGCAAAATTTCTGTGAGAAAAATTCTGCATTATTGATGTTTCAAAAATCCTCATTAATATAATACAGTAAAAAAAAAAGTGTGTGCGTATTGAATAATGTATCTTTAAATGACAAGTGCCCCGCAAAGATCTCTGTGTGAAAAGAAGTTTGTTATATATGATTTTAAAAAGTTAACGTGGGTCTTCTATGTCATGGACCTTCTGTATCTCAGTTGTGTAGAATCTTGATAGTGTGCATGTTTGTGTATATACATTTTAGATCAAATCTGACTCTGGGTCTGCAGAAGGAATAACATTAAGAAAAACCGATTTTAAGCGGAAACATTTTTGTTTTGCTTTCAACTTAAAATTTGTATATATACATTGTAGAAAAGTCTGAAGGCCTAAAAAATAAAGGTGATAATTAAGTCCCCATTCACACATGCAACTCAGATATAACCAAATGCTTTTGTCTTATATATACATCTGTTCTGTAAATATTGAGTATCTATTAAGTGGTAGACACTCTGCTAGGTTCTGAAGATACACCAGTGAAAAAAACATACAAAATTTCCTTCCCCAGGGAGTTTACATGCCACTGTTTATATATGTACACCATATGCCAAAATATACAATGACTTCAAGCTGTGTATATGGTGTGCTTGTTCATATTCCTTAATTTTCACCAAGGAATACCTTTCCCTTATGAATTACTGTTCCATATTTTTAAAAATCATTATGTACCCTTTGTCTTTGAGTATTATCATAATTTGTGTCCCCCAATTTGAACTATTTAGGCAATTTCCAATTTTTTGTTATTATAGAAATAAGTGGCCGGACACGGTGGCTCACACCTGTAATCCTAGCACTTTGGGAGGCTGAGGTGGGTTTATCATTTGAGGTCAGGAGTTCGAGACTAGCCTGGCCAACATGGCAAAACCCCGCCTCTACTAAAAATACAAAAAAATTAGCTGAGCGTGTTGGCGCATGCGTGTAATCCCAGCTACTCAGGGTGGCTGAGGCAGGAGAATCACTTGAACCTGGGAGGCAGAGGTAGTGGTGAGCCGAGATTCTGCCACTGCCCCCCCCAGTGCACTCCCGGGTAACAGAGCGAGACTCCATCTCAGAAAAAATAATAATAATAAATGATAAAAATAATTGGCCCTAGGAAGACAGTGAACTCTTAAGGTAAAAATATATATTTAAAGATGTTCATGGTCACTTCTTTCTTTTTTTCTTTTTTTTTTTTTTCCTCTTTTGGAGACAGGGTCTCACTCTGTCTCCAAACAGAGCCTGTAGCTGGGACTACAGACTTGTGCCACCACGCCCAGCTAATTTTTGTATTTTTAGTAGAGACGGGGTTTGACCATGTTGGCCAGGCTGGTCTTGAACTCCTGACCTCAGGTGATCCACCCACCTCGGCCTCCCAAAGTGCTGGGATTACAGGCATGAGCCACCTTGCCCAGCCAGGGCCAATTTTTAGATAGGAGTGTAGCAGGCTGAAAAGTAGGAACATTTGAAAGACTTTTGAAACACTGTTGATCACCTGGAAATATTCTACAGTCTGCACTCCCACCAGCAGCACTCCTGCCCTGTTCTTATTTTATACTTCCCAGTATTTAGGGAGAAAAAGTCACCAGTTTGAAAAGTAATCTTATTGTGCTTTTAAGCTATATTTCTCTCGTTATTTATAAGAACACACATATTTTTCTATCCTTTTTTTTCTGACTCATCTCTTAAAGTCATTTGCTCATTTTTCTATTTAAAGTAATACCTTTCTTGTTTATTTATCAGCACTTTTTATATAGTGAGCCATTTAGTCCATTGTCATGAATGTGGCACATTTCTCCCAGGTGGAGAGGATGCATTTTTGCACAGCTTCTCTACCAGGTAAATGGTGAGGAGGGAAAGGAGAGGGCCCTCCTCTTCGTATGGAGGAAAGGTTGGCTTTTCAACCACAATCTCTCTTCCTAGGCACAGCAGCAATGACTCGGTCACTGGGATGGCAGTGCCCACAAGCACCAATACCCAAGAATCCCATTTGTTTTGCAGACAGGGCTGCTTTTATAGTGCCAATCTATGCTTTCTGCCTGAGCTGCCAGAACCATGTGGGGTCCAAGTAGGCATGTGAGCATGGAGATGAACTCTGTTCTGGATAAACAGTACTCCACCTTGTCCCCTCCTCCCATATTAGTAGTCAGTGATCCGTGTGAATTTAATTGGTTTCCAGAAAGTGAGTGTTATGTGTATACGTCAGTGTGCCACTTTAGAGTTGTAGAAAGAAAAAGTTGGGCCTTGTGGCTGTGGATGAATGAACACGACCCTGACAAACAGCTGCTGTTTTGAACAGCGGGATAAATTTATGTTTAAACCAGAGTAAACTATGCAACAAGGTAACAATTTTGAGCAATGAAGTATGTTTGCTATAGTAACCATTGCAGACACAGATAAATCACAGTAATTTCAACATGGCACTTTTGCCATTCAATAAATGGGTATTTTAAATTTCATTTGCTTTTGAACTAAGTTTCATAATTTATAGAGTAAGCCATTCAAAGATTAATGCTCAGAAGGGAGGAAAATCACTATACAAGAACAGAAACATGTCATTTATGTATATTACATTGGGACTTTGTCTGCCTGTGTTTCCATTATAAACCTGATTTTGCAAGCATTTATAATAGACCAATAAAAAGTTTGCCCTGGGCTAAAGTTTGCCATTTGTCACTGAGATTCCAATTTTTATATATTTTCTTTCTCAAATAATATGATACCTATCTGTATTTGTGTGTGTGTGTGTGTGTGTGTGTGTGTGTTTTGAGATGGAGTCTTGCTATGTCACCAGGCTGGAGTGCAATGGCGTGATCTTGGCTCACTGAAACCTCCGCCTCCTGGGTTCAAGCAATTCTCCCGCCTCAGCCTCCTGAGTAGCTGGGACTACAGGTGTGCGCCACCACACCCAGATAATTTTTGTATTTTTATTAGAGACAGGGTTTCACCATGTTGGCCAGGATGGTCTCAATCTCTTGACCTTGTGATCCACCCGCCTCGGCCTCCCAAAGTGTTGGGATTACAGGCGTGAGCCACCCCGGCCGGCCCCATGTGTTTTTTATACAACATGACTAATTCAAAAGTTTGTTTATTTTAAAAGCAAGTTTGTGGCTGATGATTTCAAAATGTATTGGCTTGCAATTGATTCTGGAGTTTTTTAAAGATGGTTACACAGTATTTAAAGATGGTTTGAAAATACGGTTCAGAGAATGAGAAAGGAAAGTGGTTAAATGTCATGATAGCACCACTTGATTTTACAATAGCAAAGACAACAATAATAGTGACACTTCATTAGGACAAAATGTGAGCTGATCTATTAGAGAAACCATCCACATTTAGCACCTCCTGTTTGATCAGGCTACATAATTTTGTAAATCCCCCATTCAGTCACCCAATCTGCATACTAATAAGTTCCAACGTTATTTATATGATAACATGAGAGCCTTTAGTTTTTTATATTCTCAGTTACTGTTTCTCTTACTTAACTGTGAGCTCCTGAAGGTCAGTGACTATTTTTTTATACTGCCAGTACCCAGCACGTCAACTGAGTACAAACTGGTCAGGAAACACTGTTGAATAGATGAAGACATAAATGTTTGTTCAGTTATAGGTTGTTGCCAAATTCTGAAGGTCATCTGTTTCAAATGTTTGAGTCATTGGGCTAGAACTTGTAGTTCCTTCTACCATTAAAAAAAAATCATGTAAAAGATAAATCATGCCACAATAACTTAATTTTATTTCCAATGATTACACTCCAATCAAGTAGTGGAATTATAGTAGTCAGTCAGAGGTCTGACCAGTTTCTGAAAAACAAACAAACAAACAAGCAAACAAACAAAAAAACTCCCCATCTCAGACAGCAGACAGTCCTGCAGTCAAGCCTGAATGCTCCATTGATGTGGTTTCCACGTGTTGTAAGTAATTTATTCTATTGTTGGGCACCTGGCTCTGCTTGCCCTCCTCCCCCATCCTTTTGAATAAAATGGTGGTGAGTCCATCTTTGTCTTTTTAATTTTTTTTCTTTTAGAGATAGTGTCTTTTTCTCCTCCTCCTCCTCCTTCTCCTTCTCCTCCTTATCCTCCTCCTGCTTCTCCTCCTTCTCCTCCTTTTCCTCCTCCTCCTTCTCCTCCTCCTCCTTCTCCTTCTCCTCCTCCTTCTCCTTCCTCTTTCTCTGCTTCTGCTGCTGCTTCTGCTTCTGCTTCTTCTGCTGCTTATTCTGCTGCTGCTGCTTCTTCCTCTGCTTCTGCTTCTGCTTCTTCCTTTTTCGGGACCAGGCTGGAGTGCAGTGGCACAATCTCAGCTCACTGCAGCCTCCATCTCCTGGGTTCAACTGATTCTCCTGCCTCAGCCTCCCAAGTATTTGGTATTACAGGCATGTGCTATCATGCCGGATTAATTTTTATATTTTTAGTAGAGACGGGGTTTCACCCTGTTGGCATGCTGGTCTCAAATTCTTGACATCAAGTTGTCCGCCCACCTCGGCCTCCCAAAGTTCTGGGGTTACAGGTGTGAGCCACCATGTCCAGCCAGACGGGGCTTTGTTCTGTTTGCCCAGGCTGCAGTGCAGTGGTACAATCATAGCTCACTGTAACCTCTAACTCCTGGCCTCTAAGGATCTTCCTGCCTGGGCCTCCCATAGCACTGGGATTACTAGTGTCAGCCACTGAGTCCAGCCTCCTTTTTAAAATTCTTAGTCTTGATCATCCCTTCTAGGGCACTGAAAACCAGGGCAGACTTCAAGCGGGCCTCCAGATATACTTACCCCTTTACCTGCAGGTCCCTGAATCTGACTAGAAGCAGCTCTAAGCAGCCTTCTTTGGACCAGTAGTTCTCGAAGTGTGGTTCCCCAGCCTGCAGCATCAGCGTCACCTGGCAACGTGGTAAAAATGCAGATTAAACTCTTGGGTAGGACCCAGCAATCTGTGTTTAAGATGCCCTCCAGGGATTGCAAGGCACTAAGTTTGAAAACCACTGACAGGGCTTATGGGAGCATAGTCCCAGGGCAGAGCGGTGTATGTGACTCCCATGAGCAGTACACAGGATGGGTGACACGCACTGTCCTGGCAAACTTGGCCATCACAGTCAAGGGTCCCTGAAGCTCGTGGAAGAGGTGGATTGAAGCTTCAGACATGGAGTGCAAGGTGCAGTGGTCAGGTATGGTGGGAGGCAGCTCTGGACCAGCGTGGCCAAGCTAGCTTCAGGGTGAACACTGCATGTACAAGGCTACACAAAAGAACTTTGTCAGTATATTATAGTACCTCATCAAAAAATTAAACTAGATTTAAAATATGTTATGTTTTCATAAGAGATTTCACTATGTCTGTTAATGAAATAAGGTGCTGTTACATTCTTGAAATAGAAATTGCCATATTTCTGTTGGCTGTAAAATGCTTAATAAATTTAAAATGGTTGTAAAAAAGGTTAAAATAATTTTTACCTCTTAGTTTGAGTAAAACTTCTTGTTACTAATCAAGAGGTCATCATTGAACATCTTGATCTGGAATGGCGTGTAGTTCTTTCAAGCATGTAGACAATTACTTCACACAGTTATTTTCAAAGAAGTAAGCTCAAGGTTCTTGAAAAAATTGGAAAATATTTTATTTGAAAGTATTATGTCAATTCAGGATTTAATATCTTCACTAATACTCTGATTTTCTTTTCTCTCTTCCCTTCCCTCCTCTCCGCTCCCCTCCCCTCCCCTCCCCCCCCCCCCTTTCTCTTTTTTTTTTTTTTTTTTCCTGAGTCTCCCTCTGTCCCCCAGGCTGGAGTGCAGTGGCACGATCTTGGCTCACTGCAACCTCTGCCTCCCAGGTTCAAGTGATTCTCCTGTCTCAGCCTCTCTGAGCCACCGTGTCTGACGTGATTTTATTTTCTCGATGGTCATTAGATATTATTTTAAAAGAATACTTTTGACCAGGTGTGGTGGCGCATACCTGTAATCCCAGCACTTTGGGAGGCCAAGGAGGGCGGATCACCTGAAGTCAGGACTTCAAGACTAGTGTGGCCAACATGGTGAAACCCCGTCTCTACTGAAAATACAAAACTTAGCTGGGTGTGGTGGCGGGCACCTCTAATCCCAGCTACCGGGGAGGCTGAGGCAAGAGAATGGCTTGAACCCGGGAGACGGAGGCTGCAGTGAGCTGAGATTGTGCCACTGCACTCTTTTAGCCTGGGCAACAAGAGTGAAACTCCATCTCAAAATAAATAAATAAGTAAATAAATGAATAAATAAAGAAAGTACTTTTTTTCCCATTTAAAATCTTCTCAGTTTCTCCTAGTGTGCAGTGTGCTATCATTGTCAGGGGACCGCTGTGGGGAAAGAGGTTGGGCAGCTCTTCACTGGGCAGTTCCCTGCTCCCTGGAAGCCTTTCCTATGTTTATATTTTTCTTCCCTTCTCTATGTAAACAGCCCTGCTTCCTCCAATTGATCCTGAGTATTTGACACCATTTCCAGACACCATTCTAGTGAAGGTGCTCTGGTTTCCATTGTCCCCGGGAAATGTGGCATGCACAGCCAAGTACAGTTACCCAGATGTCATGAACCTGGTGCCAGAATAGAAGGAGTGTTGCACCTGTGGCTTAAGAGTTGAAATGCAAAATGAGTGACTTTAGAATTCACTAGATGGAAGCCCCTAGATGGAAGCAATGTGTGTCTCTTTCACTGTTTTATCCTCATTGACTTATGGGCTCAGTAAATATTTTTTTAAATTATGGAATGATTAGATGCAAGAGGAGATGGAAAAAAAACAGAGAAAGCAAAAGGAAATGAACGTATGTAGGGCTTCCTGTCACTTTTGTCTCATGTTAGTCAATCCCAGTGAGCAACCAGATGTACTCAGAAGATTACTTAGTGGTTGGGCATGGTGGCTCACGCTGGTAATCCCAGCACTTTGGGAGGCCGACGCGGGCTGGTCACTTGAGTCCAGGAGTCCAAGACCAGACTGGTCAACATGCAAAACCCCATCTCTACTAAAAATACAATATATATATAAAAGCTCGGTGTGCATGGTGCATGCCTATAATCCTAGCTACTTGGGTGGCTGAGGCAGGAGAATCACTTGAACCCAGGAGGCAGAGGTTGTAGTGAACTGAGATTGTGCCACTGCACACTGCACTCCAGCCTGGGCAACAGAGCGAGACAGAGTCTCAAAAAAAGCAAAGAAGATCACTTAGGAAGCATGGGATGAGAACAGGGAGGGTGAGAGGATTCTGGGGATGGCCACTACCATCTAGAATGGCCAGATATCATGGTCTGTACCCCTGGGAAATGCACCCAGGGAGTGGGTTATAGTGTGGATATGCCAAGTCCTGCTAGTAGAGTGAAAAATTGAATTATAGAACTTGTTGGGTTCGTTTTTTAGGATAACTAAAATGTCTTCATGGACACTGTGCCTTTTAATGATTACATTTATATAACCGATGTTTTGTACACTGTAAAAGGTGCATTCTTCTAACACAACACCCACATCTTATTGAAATGATCCATTGCCACATTGTGGTGTATAGATCTTATTCTTGTCTCCATGCAAAATGCTTGGTATGTGGTATGCACTCGACATTGGTAAAGTTGTAGCTTAAACGATCTAGTACATATTTTTAAACAAAGACAGTTTAGACATTAAAGAATTATACGCCTTGTTTGACATGAGGTGTGGGAGCACCAAGCTTGACCCTCTTAGATTCAAATTACTCCTGAATTTAACCAATTCAACTCTGATGTGTTTTAGCACAGCCATGCTTCAGGATGGTGGAACTCACCCTCTTGTCCTCCCAGACTGATTTCTGCTCCTGCCCTGGGTACTTCTTGACTCCTCCGAATGGGTAAGGGAGTGTGGACCTCAGGGAGGCCCGCTTGGTATGCTCCTCTGCTTTCACTCGGGGATCTCAGACCTAATTTCAGCTTTGCCCAGTGTGAAAGCATTTCCAGAGCAAGGTGACTTCTTCCAGAATTTTCCATGTGATGTCTTTCAGAATAATAGTGTGTTATCTCTGCCAGAAGCCAGAGGAGAAATTTTTACTTGGGGAAAGATTCCTATGGCTACCTTAAGACATAAAAGTATAGTAACATCCATCTCGTAACTGAGCATGTGGTCCATCTGTACTGTGGTATCCCATGGCTCACCTTTTATGAACTAACCGAATCCCTGGGTCTACTCTACTTTATAGTCTTGTTTCCTCTGCTATTTGTATCATAGAAATTAATTAGCTCTTTAGCTTTTTACTTTTATCATGTAACACTGAACTAAGTTACTTAGCCACCTTACGTCATTTTTTGGAATGTGATGAGGCCTAAATAAATAAGTAACTAATACTGCAGAATATAAACTATCAGGCGGGGGGGCGGTGGCTCATGCCTGTAATCCCAGCACTTGGGGAGGCCAAGGCAGGCTGATCACTTGAGGTTAAGAGTTTGCGACAGCCTGGCCAACATGATGAAACCCTATCTCTACTAAAAATACAAAAATTAGCCGGCATGGTGGTACACAACTGTAATCCCAGCTACTCGGGAGGCTGAGGCAGGAGAATTGCTTGAACCTGAGAGGCGGAGGTTATAGTGAGCTGAGATGGTGCCACTGCACTCCAGCCGGGGCCACAAGAGTGAAACTTTCTCTCAAAAAAAAAAAAAATAAAGTATATAAATTAACACAGCAAAATACTCAATTATTTTAACACAGAGCATTAATGACTGAGTGGAAATTGCCACTTCAGGTTTCTTTCTTATGAAAGCTTGCAGAAATTCACTGATCCCTTCATTATGGTGAGACTTTAAGGTTGCAGTTGGTGGAATAGAATTCTTCAGCTGTGAAATAAAAATTTTCCCCTTCGAACCTTTCTTCTTTGATATGGTGGGATGAGAGTATTTTTCCTTCAGTTTCACTCGGAAGAAAATTTCTTATACCAGGCCAAGAGCTTATGGGGGTTCAGAACAATGACTAACATCTTCTGTTATACCTCAAGCAATATGGGTGAAATGAGACATGAAAAGCTGCAGAGTTAGGTATGGATGAAGAAACTGACAGGCCACTACTGATTTTTACCTAAAAGTGATTAAACATAACAACATTCTGTTTTAAGTTCTTATGTATCTAAGTCATAGATCTTAAATATTTGTTGAATTACTTTTACTTCCTAGTGTAACTCTGCAATCCCAAAGTAAATCTTAAATAAAAACGTGAAAATACACGTACCATACAGTAAAAGCACAAACACAAATTAAAAGAAGGAAGCTGAGCATGGTAGCACATACCTGTAGTCCCAGTTATCCAGGAGGCTGAGGCAGAAAGATTGCTTGAGCCTGGGAGGTCAAGGCTGCAGTGAACTATGACTGCACTCCAACCTAGGCCTGGGTGACAGAGCAAGACCCTGTCTCTTTAAAAAAAAAAAAAAAAAAAAAGGGAATGGAAAAAGAGTCAGGCTTATTGGCAAAGTGATCCAATTTGAACAAACCAGGACTAGGACAATTGTTCACACTTCTAATCCCACCACTTTGGGAGGCTGAGGTGGGAGGCTTGCTTGAGGCCAGGAGTTTGAGATCAGCCTGGCCAACATAGCAAGACTCCATCTCAAAAAAAATAAATTAGGCATGGTGGTGTGTACGCACAGCCCCAGCTACTTGGTAGCCGGAGGCAGGAGGATGACTTGAGTCTTGGAGGTCAAAGCTGTAGTGAGCTATGGTCACACCACTGTACTCTAGCCTGGGCGACAAAGCAAGATCCCATCTCTTTAAAAAGCACAAAAACAAAAAATACAAAACAAACCAATAGATTCCCAGTAGTACTCCCTTGTACAGAGAGCCTGTGCAAGGCTGTAGAAAGTAGCATTCTCAAGGGGATGTCCTCGCAGATAATAAATGCTAAGTAAATAGATTTTGATGGATTGTGGCAGCACACAATGAATTTCAACAGGAATTCATTGGAAGGCCATTTACAGTCTAGTTGAGGAAAACCAGGAAGTGAGTAGAAGAGTTGCTACCTATAGGTAAATTTAACAATTATGTGATGTGGCTAGTCATTGGCATGTCCATACTCAGGCATGTCATTTAAGGCACAAGTGGGCAGAGAGGGTTAAATAGGAGAGCATATTGGAATTGGGACTAAAGGATGAGTAAATTTGGATGGATAGGAAGGAGAAACATTCTAAGTAGCATAAGCAGAAGTGAGACACCAGGCTCAGTCTGCACTCAGAGAACAGAGGACATGATAATTGTTCACTAAGAGGGTTTATGATCAGGCTATTTGGTGAAGGGCCTTCTTCCAAAACGTGGACTTCATCCTGTGTGTATTGTGTTTCCATGAAAGATTTTGTGAATTTTATTTTGTTTTGTTTTAGTCAGAGTCTCGCTCTGTCACCCAGGCTGGAGTGCAGTGGTGCCATCTCAGCTCGCTGCAGGCTTCACCTCCTGGGTTCAAGCAGTTCTCCTGCCTCGGCCTCCCAAGTAGCTGGGATTATAGGTGCATGCCACCATGCCCGGCTAATCTTTGTATTTTTAGTAGAGATGAGGTTTCACACTGTTGGCCAGGCTGGTCTCGAACTCCTGACCTCAAGCAATCCACCTACCTTGGCCTCCCAGAGTGTTAGGATTACAGGAGTGAGCCACTGCACCCGGCCTCCACGAAGGATTTGAAAGAGAGAAGTGACACAGAAGCAGTGAGTTTCTCAAACAGTACACATCACTGGGGAATTTTGGCAAGTTGCAGATTTTGATTCAGGAGGTTTGGGATGGGACCACGACTGGATGTATAGCAGGTTCCCAGGTGATGCTAATGCAGATGGTCCACAAATCATATTTTGAATAGCAGAGACACAGAGTACTATTTCCAGAAGATGGAGTTGACAATAGTGATTAGAGGGGCATGACACCACTTATCACAGTCCTTTTAGAGTAAAAAGGACCCTAAAGATTATCAAGTGGTCCATTTGCCTTTTGTTGCCGTTGGAAAAACCAAACCAAACAAAATAAAACAGGTTCTAAAGGTTGCACTGCAGTGAGGAACAGAACTGGACTCCAGTCTCCCAGCTGACAGTACTTTCCATGCAACCATACGCTGGTAGCCCAGGTAGCTGTGAGGCAAAGGACTACAAGTGGGATGGATGCAGGAAACCTCAGGAAGAGAAAAGCAGTAGCTTTGGGCAGCTGATTTAGTGGGGAGTGAGACGATTCCTAAGACAATAGTTTTTTTTTTTTTTTTTTTGAGATGGAGTCACTCTCGCCCAAGCTGGAGTACAGTGGCGCAATCTTGGCTCACTGCAACCACCTCCGCCTCCCAGGGTCAAGCCATTCTCCTGCCTTAGCCTCTCTAGTGGCTGGGACTACAGACACCTGCCTCCATGCCCAGCTAATTATTATATTTTTAGTAGAGACAGGCTTTCACCATGTTGACCAGGCTGGTTTCAAACTCATGACCTCAGATGATCCGCCCACCTCAACCTCCCAAAGTGCTGCATTATAGGTGTGAGCCATCATGCCTGGCCGATAATGTTGAATTTTAAGTCCTGGTAAAATTGACACATTTTCCGTGAATTGACTGGAATAGGGAAGTCGGACAAGAGTGGAATGATTTCCTGGCAAAGGTGAGAATGTTGACTTTCAGGTTGCCCTGGGATCTACATGCCTGATTGCCCTGCACTAATCCATGTGTTGACTGCTGGAGCTCATCTAGTGGGATGGCTGGTTCATCTGAGACAGGTCAGCCAGGACTGAGAGGTTAAACAGCAGCCAGCAGGTCATGGAGTCAAAGCTTGGACTCCCAGAACTTTGCAAATAGTTACAGTCTCTTTGATTTTTCAATAAAAATAAAGATGTGATGGTATTTTTAGGTTTAAAACATGGAGAAAGGGGCCTCCTTTAAAAGGTGAGAAATAACCTATTTGAATCTGATCATGAGGACCCATTTGTAATGAGGGGGGAAACCAAATAAAAGCCAGGATATACTAGATAGTGTACAAGGTAATACAATTTTTTTTTTTGTTTTTTTTGAAACTGAGTTTTGCTCTTGTTGCCCAGGTGAAGTGCAATGGCACAATTTCGGCTCACTGCAACATCTGCCTCCCGGGTTCAAGCGATTCTCATGCCTCAGCCTCCCAAACAGCTGGGATTACAGGCACGCAAGGCTAATTTTGTATTTGTAGTAGAGATGGGGTTTCTCCATGTTGGTTAAGCTGTTCTCAAACTTCCAACCTCAGGTGATTTGCCCGCCTCGGCCTCCCAAAATGCTAGGATTACAGGCGTGAGCCACCACGCCTGGCCAATGTATACATTTTTAAGTAGAGTTTACCTGGAAGTTTCTGTTCATCTACTTTATCTGTTACTTGGTAAGGATCTCTCCTGTGAAAAACACGTATAGTATAGTTTGCCAACTGGGAGATACCACAGCTCTACGGCCATCTTGTAAAGCATTAGGAACCATGTAAATCTATGACCGGCAGCAACTTTCCCCAGCAGTTCAGAGCTTGGATCCCTCCGTTAATCGCATGCATCAGAAGTAGCATGTGGCATTTTACTTTTAGCTGCATGTGGCTAAGCATCTGATCGCCTCTGGCTTTTTTCACCTCTTCCTTCCTGTACCTAGTGTGGAGGAGGAGGACTTGGCACTGAGCTGAGCTGGTGGGCGCCTGGTATTCTTCCTCTCCGTTTTTGGAACAGAAGGGGGATTTGTCCCTCCTGCTTTTCCAGCTGCGAAGTTCATTTGTCTTGGAACCTTGGCAGCATTAAGGGAGGAGTAACGTGGATTTCCATAAGAGGTGGAGACAAAGTGGGAGTGGGGATGAGGGCATGGTATTTGTTTTCCAGGACCTTATTCTGCCCTGGGTGGGAGTGGGGATGAGGGCATGATATTTGTTTTCCAGGATCTAATTCTGCCCTGGGTGGGTTTTTTTTTTTTTTTTTTTTTTTTTTTGAGACGGAGTCTTGCTCTGTCGCCCGAGCTGGAGTGCAGTGGCCGGGTCTCAGCTCACTGCAAGCTCTGCCTCCCGGGTTTACGCCATTCTCCTGCCTCAGCCTCCGGAGTAGCTGGGACTACAGGCGCCCGCCACCTCGCCCGGCTAGTTTTTTTTTTTTTGTATTTTTTAGTAGAGACGGGGTTTCACCATGTTAGCCAGGATGGTCTCGATCTCCTGACCTCGTGATCCGCCCGTCTCGGCCTCCCAAAGTGCTGGGATTACAGGCTTGAGCCACCGCGCCTGGCCTTGGGTGGGTTTTTGAATCTGGTATTTTGCACAATGGGATGTAGGTCCTAAAGCCAGAATGTCATCATTTAGGGACAGAGACTTAGTTTTGTATCTGACCTAGTCCCTTTCAGTGTGACTGTAGACGTGTGTGTGTATACATACACAAGCAGGTGAAAGCACACACAGGTGCACATTTGGTTTGGCTTTGGTTTTGGCAAACTACTGATTTCATCTTGCAATACTTGGGTTTTGCTTTTATTGTTGGATTTATTTATTTAGCTTCTGTGTTAGATACAATAAACATTTGCGGAACTATTGTTTCTACAAATTATCCAATCTGACAATAAATGCATTTGAGGTTTTTCTCCCCAGTAAGATTTTTGATCACCTGATTCATTTTTCTTTTTAACTATACGATATTATAGTGGAGCCTCTTTCAGTCAAACTATAAATATTATGAAATCATTTCAGCATGGTCCTTCTCTATTAGTAATAAAATATACAAATTTTAACACATCAAGAAAATATTTTAATACTAGCCATGACTTAACTCGATAAATAAAGTATCAATGCCTCTTTGTTTCTTTTTTCTTTTTCTTTTTTTTTTTTTTTTTGAGATGGAGTCTCTCTGTGTCACCCAGGCTGGAGTGCAGTGGTGCGATCTCTGCTCACTGCAACTCCTGCCTCCCAGTTCAAGCCATTCTCGTGCCTCAGCCTCTTGAGTAGCTGGGACTATAGGTGCGTGCCATCACACCTGGCTTATTTTTGTATTAAGACAGGGTTTCACTATATTGGCCAGGCTGATCCCGAACTACTGATCTTGCGATCCGCCCGCCTTGGCTTCCCAAAGTGCTGGGATTACAGGCATGAGCCACCATGCCCAGCCTGTTTTAACATTTCTTAGGTAGCTTTTTAGCTTAATTGTTGGGCTACAACTTAAATTGTTATCAAAGTTAACTTTGGGGGCTTTTATTATGTTTTTAAAAATATGTGAATAATTTGTATATGTATATTTTTATTACAAAGGGATTTGTTATATGTATCTTTTATTGTGTTTTAAAAATATATTAAAGTAATTGGAAAAGGTTATAAATTGAGAAGTAACCATTGGCGTGTAGAATTCCTTCAGATATTTTTTCCTGCATTTATAGACATACACATGTAGATAATTTAAAAACATAGGGGAACTGGAGATTTTTTTTCTTTTTTTTTTTTTTTGATACAGAGTCTCACACTGTTGCCCAGGCTGGAGTGCAGTGGCACAATCTTGTCTCACTGCAAGCTCTGCCTCCCAAGTTCACGCCATTCTCCTGCCTCAGCCTCCCGAGTAGCTGGTACTACAGCTACCACGCCAGGCTAATTTTTTGTGTTTTTAGTAGAGATGGGGTTTCACCGTGTTAGCCAGGATGGTCTCGATCTCCCAACCTTGTGATCTGCCTGCTTCAGCCTCCCATGTTTTCTAAAGATGTAATCTTTCATCTTTAGAAAAAAGTAATGCAAGACTACATGCTGGTAAAAAAATTCAGTGAGATATACTCTCAGCGTTTTTTTTCTCCATGTGTACACATACATATATGTATAAACATGCATGTGTTCATGTTGGGATATATTTATATTTGTGTTTAGTTTTCACTGTCACACATAACTTGGGAGGGTTTCTTTAAGAGTTTGTAATGTTAATGAGATTTGTCATTTTAACTAAGGTATCCATATGTGACTTGATGATGAGCAATTAAATCTGTAGGTCAAATTTCAAAATCTTCTCACCTCACCAGCCACAGAAAAAATTCACAAGTCACTTCTTTTTTTAACGTATTTAAAACATTTCAAACTAAATTATAATGCCCTAACTTAAGATTCAAGTTCAACCACCAGTGTTGTGTGACTCTCCCAGGTCATTCTGAGTCCTTTAATTGAACATGGACCATATCGTGGAGTAATTTCTCATTAAATTCTGCTTAGAATATGCTTTTTCCAAGCAAAGTTTATGAACATATCATATTCAGAAATTTTAAAGGACGTAGCCAGGTACAGTGGCTCATGCCTGTAATCCCAGCACTTTCAGAGGCTGAGGTGGAAGGATTGCTTGAGACCAAGAGTTCGAGACCAGCCTGGGCAACATAATGAGACCTTGTTGCTATTGGAGGGAAGAGGAAATAAGAAAAAAAAAAATTAAAAGCATTGCCGGGCATGGTGGCTCATGCCTGTAATCCTAGCACTTTGGGAGGCCGAGCTGGGGGTGGATCACGAGGTCGGGAGTTTGAGACCAGGCTGGCCAAGAGACCAGCCTGACCAATATGGTGAAACCCCATTTCTACTAAAAATACAAAAATTAGCTGGGCGTGCTGGTGGGTACCTGTATTCCCTGCTACTCTGGAGACTGAGGCAGGAGAATCGCTTGAACCTGGGAGGCGGAAGTTGCAGTGAGCCGAAGATCACGCCATTGCACTCCAGCCTGGGAGACAGAGCCAGACTCTGACTCAAAAACATAAAATAAAATAAAGGATAATATCTTTACACTTAGGAAACAATAGTGAATACTTTTCTAATAAACTCTAAAGTTATATTCAACTTCAGAATGCATTTCTTCATGTCCCTTTGCAACATTTGGATGGAGTATCTAAATGGCATAAATATGGTTTTTCCTTATGATCAAAGAAAGTCCTCCAGTGCTAGGAAAGAGTGAAATTCTTGGTGATAGAGCCACGTGCTCAAGATTGAGCAACAGTTAAGGAACTCTGATAGCTAATTCTTAACTTAGAAATGGTGATATTTCATGATTTGATGTCTGGGATTTTCTTCAAAGTAAAATGAGATGAACATGAAGTAAGGGTAAAGGTATAGAGGAAACAAAGTCAACTCTGAACTGCTGATTGTTGGAGCTGGGTAGTAGTATTTGGGGAGTTTACTGTCCTCTTCTCTTTACTTTTGTATATTTAAAATTTTCTATAATTATGGGTTTGAAATGAGAGATATGATCATTGCAGCCTAATACAGTGCAATATTTTGACCTGAAGTGATAATTCAGGCTGACTATTGCCAAGATATACTTGAGTAAATGTTGTGAAAGCCACAAGATAATCCTTACGGATACTGTCATGAGTAAATGGTTGCACTCCATTCCTCATTTTGAAAACTCACGAGCAGGCCCATTTCCTTGACAGTCAGCATGGTGGACTGTAATTCCCAAAGCTGGCCGCAGCGATGTCTGCCATCCATGTTGCTCTCATGGTGTGGCTTTGGCACTCCCTCAGCTGAGAGAGGGGGCTGTGAACCCTCTAACACCTGGGAGGGCTTGTGACTCTGGCAGATATCTTACCATAGGAGGCTGTTATAGGAGGCAATACAAATCTCAGCACTTTGGGAGGCCAAGGTGGGCAGAGTGCTTGAGCCCAAGAGTTCGAGACCAGCCTGGGCAACATGGTGAAACCCCATCTCTACACAAAGTACAAAAAAATTAGCCGGGCATGGTGGCATGTGCCTGTAGTCCCAGCTACCTGGGAGGCTGAAGTGGGAGGATCCTTTGAGCCTGGAAGGTCAAGGCTGCAATGAGCCATGACCTCGCCACTGAATTCCAGCCTGGGCAACAGAATGAGATCTGTCTCAAAAAATAAAAAAATAAAAAATAAAAAACCCCAAAATACCAAAGGGGCAATACAGCGGCTGCCTGCCTTTCTCCATATGCTTACTCTTACAACCCAGCATCCTGCTGTGAGGAAGCCTCAGCAACCCATGAGCCCTAGCATCGGCTTCCAGACATGGGAGTGAGCAAGCTTTCCAGTGATTACGGCCCACCCATCAAGTCATCCCCAGCTTTTGCATGTTCCCAGCAGAGGCTCCAAACACTGTGGAGCAGAGCAAGCCTTTTCTGCTGTTGTCTTTCTGAATTCATATTCACAGAACCTGTGAAGATCATAAGATGCTTGTTGGTTTATGCCACTCATTTGGGATGATTTGTTACATGGCAGTAGTAACTGAAACAGTTGGCGTATGTTTGGGGGAGGAGAGAAGGGTCTTATTTCTCAGTGATCCTTTCTTTTTACAACATGCCCAACAGTTACACTTATTTACACATATACTCAATGACTTTTGATGAGGTTCACAATGTTTACTATTTCTGTCTACATTAAGACATCCAGATCAGGAGCTGTATTGTAAACCATCAGCTGTTCTCTGAATAAAGGGGTCGTGGCTGAGCAGTCAGGTGCATGGCACATGGCACATTATAGTAATTACTCTTCGGCACTTTTGTCATTGACATCATGTGACGCTCATCAGTGTTATGATAATGGAATTTTCCCAATAGTTTATTCCATTTTTCTCTCTCCAAGCATTCATAGGTCCTTAACTTAGTGGATAACTTTACAAGCTTCTCCTCAGTTGTGCAATATTTTTACTTTAGAATATGTTTGCTGTAAGACATGCGTCTAAATGATGACTGTAATCTCTTATCCTTGGGGGATAAAATTAATAAGACGTCCTGAAAAAATTATTCTCTTGCTTGGTCTTGAAAAAAAGAAGTCACTAGAAATATCACTATACAAGATCTCCTGCTCAACATCAGTAAGCTGCCCTTGATAAAACAAATGTTCTGCATGAAAACATTACCTGTCTCCGTGATTTTAACATTATATGTCAAACTATAGCCCCAATCAATTTTCTGAAAAGTAGCTAAACAAACTAGGCATGGTCATGAACTATAGTTCTAGCCACCTGGGAGGCTGAGGAATGGCTTGAGCTCTGGCCATAAGGTGGCAGTGCGTGATGATCACGCCTGTGAATAGCCACTACACTGCAGCGTGGGCAACATAGCAAGACCCTGTTTCTTTAAAAAAAAAAAAATTGTTTAAATAGCTAAAAGAATCAAATGCCTATTTTAAGTAACAAATGAACATGCTAAGATGAAATGATTAAAATTTTGCTTCCCTATCATCAAACATTTAATATGGTTGTTAATAAGCTACTACTTTGTATATGCAGGGACAGGTACATTTTGCCATATATGTTACATTTGTAACATACATACCACAACATACATACACACCATATACGTGACATTTGTGATATGACATGGCAAATGATACACTTAGCAAATAAAATCTATTCAAAAAATGCAGATAAATGGTTATAACAAAAAAAGATCGTTTCCTAGCATGACTATTACTAGTGAGGTAGAAATGAACAGCTTGAAGAAAAGGTAAAAATGGAGGAGTGGAGGTGAACTGAACCAGTCACGTTTGCTGGTGGTTTTAGAAGGTCATTGGCTGCAATTGGGTGTTAAAGGGGCAATTTCAGAGGACCTAACAGTTTAGTTTCATCATCACTGAGTTCTTTGTACCAACTCCTGAATAGAAAGGAAGATTTGGGATTAAAAAATCGCTAATGATACTTTTGCTTACCTCCTGCTGTTTAAATTTGTAAATTTCTCTATGTGAGACTGAAAGGTTAGGTCCTGGGAAATTGTGGTTGGTGTGTAAGCACCAGAAATGTACAGAAGTATATATCCCCTTTGTTAACAGTGTCTGAGCCTGACATGCTACTATTCACACTTGGAATATTGTCCATATACTTTTTGGTAGAATGGTGTATCAAATTTGGTACAGAAATATGTCTGTTATGAACAACAGTGGCAGTAAAAACCAGGAGGATGTTAATGAGAGTTCTGTGGAGCTTTTACACCACTGTGATATCTTTTTATAACAAACAGGGGCCTGAGATTAGGGGATGAGTGAGTTGCCAGTTCATTAAATTCTTGTCCATTAAATCCCATTTCTCTTTCTGGCTGCTTCTCAACAATCATCCAATTCTCAGATGTACTCATCCCAGCACATTCTTTCTTTTTTTTTCGTTGTGGCAAAAAAGGAAAACAAAACAAACAAAAAAAAGAACCCACATAACGTAAAATCCACACTCCCAACAGTTTCCCCAAGTATGCGGTGTAGTATTGTCAGCCACATGCACGTTGTTGACCAACAGATTCCCGGAACACTCCTCCACAATCCTGCATGAAAGCGCATTCATTTTGATATTCTATATTCATACTGGATTCCTGTTCCTTGTTTAAAAGTATAACTTTGCTCTGAGTTATACTTATTTTCATACTTTATTGCTACTTTTATACTTCAACAGAAGTTTTTCAGTATTGGTATAGTTTCATAATTGTGTTAATGATGAAAAGGACAATCGAACAATTAGATGCATGTGAAAATGCATAATTTGTATAATTATTTTTATCACAGGTAATTTCTTTATCTCTCTTTATTTTCTTTTACTTTCAAAGGAGATACAGCCTCCTTGAACTATGAAATGAAGGCATTATAGTATATGGTTTTATCTATAATATTCTTTGATTCCTCTGCCTCTCACGATTTAATGATACCCTTTTTTTTTTTTTTGAGACGGAGTCTCTGTTACCCAGGCTGGAGCGCAGTGGAGCAATCTGTGTTCACTGCAAGCTCTGCCTCCCAGGTTCATGCCATTCTTCTGTCTCAGCCTCCTGAGTAGCTGGGACTACAGGCACATGCCACCACACCTGGCTGATTTTTTTTTTTTTGTATTTTTAGTAGAGACGAGGTTTCACCATCTGTCTGGATCTCCTGACCTCGTGATCCACCTACCTCAGCCTCTCAAAGTGTTGGGATTACAGGTGTGAGCCACTGTGCCGGCCTCAGTGCATCTTAATATCAAATATTTATATTTCATTTATCAAATCGATGCCAAGAGTATTTGTTTTTAAATTTCCAGACAGGGCAGTTCATTTGTATTCAGGAAGTATAGTGATTTTTAAGGCTGCAAGATAACATTCAGTTAGCTTCCCAACTTCCTAAAGACATTAACAACTTCTCCTAAGCTACTAAGTACTCTGAATACATTTAGAACTTTAGAACTGGATTGGGGCCAGGTGCGGTGGCTCATGCCTGTAACCCAGCACTTTGGGAAGCCGAGGCGGGCAGATCACAAGGTCAAGAGATCGAGACCCTCCTGGCCAACATGGTGACATCCTGTCTCTACTAAAAATACAAAAATGAGTTGAGCATGGTGGCGCATGCCTGTAATCCCAGCTACTCGGGAGGCTAAGGCAGGAGAATCATTTGAACCCAGAAGGCGGAGGTTGCAGTGAGCTGAGTTCGCGCCACTGCACTCCAGCATCCAGCCTGGTGACAGAGCTAGACTCTGTCTCCAAAAAAAAAAAAGAAAAATGGATTGGAACTCTAGTGTCTTTGGAAAACAGCTAAACTCAAATGGGCTGCAGTAAATTCAGTGTCCTAGTGACCAACTAAATATATCCACAGAATTATTTTACCATGAACTGTCAGTCCCCTTGACTGAAATTGTGCTTTTTTTTTTTCTTCTGCAATAAAATTGTCAGCAGAGTCTGGCAGCAAAGTTTGGAAAATAGTTCAATCTTAGGGGGCCAGAGCTCTCATTTTAAAAGTATTTAGTTTTCCCAGAAAATCTTCTTATCTCTGCCATCCCCTCCCACTCTATACCCTAACCTTTCCCGAATCCTCCCCTCTCTTCTTACATGTCTATTTTGTCTTTCTCGTGTGTGACATGTTTGGAAGTCCCGTTAAACCGGCATCTGTTCTGTTTTAGGAGAAACCCGACGCTAGCCCCACGTCACTTCAGCTGCGGTCCCAGATTGAAGTAAGCACAATGACTTTAATCATCTAGTTTTGCTTCTGCCTTTTTTTTTTTTTAAGTGACACTCTGTACAAATCAGATGAAGCCTGCTGCTCTGACCACACTGACTATATGAATTTTCTCTCATAGGAGTCGCTTGGCTTCTGTAGCGCCGTGTCAACACCAGAAGTGGAAAGAAAGTAAGTCTTTCTCCCTCTGCCCAGGATCACTTTCCGAGAAGGTGTCTTTTAGGTCCGTGCTGACGGAAATCAAACAGGCGATCGTGTGCGTATGTACTATGGACTTGAACGTCATTTTCCTTAACATGTTGCATGCATGTGTATGTATCTAGGTGGCTAAGAATGTGTTTTGTAATGCAGTTAGTGATGTCTAAGGATTTTGTGAAGAGTTACTGATTTTACACTGCCTATTGTGAATAAACCCTAAATAAATCTCCGGAAATAAAAGAGAAAGGAAAAGGATAGGTGCATTAACCAAGATGGATTTTCATCTTTTACATTAATTTTTAATATAGGATGAAAGTTATCAAGAAGCAAGATACAAAAATAAAATGTACTATATTCCAGAATAAACCGATGATTAAAAACCCATCTTCTGCACCTCATTTTGGTAGGTGACCTTAAAACAGCAATGAACATGTGTGTAAAAAAGTGGCAAATGATCCCTAGCCTTTCCTGTTAAAGGTAATATTTTTGCTTCCTTGACCTAACTTGGGCCCTGTAATTTCTGCCTTCATAGAAGCTAATTTTATGTTTCAGGTTGTATTTTCAGTATTTCTTTTAGGCAACATAAATAAGACAGAAAACAAAGAGAATCTTTTTTCTAAAACCTTTTCTTTTTCTACTTTATTGCATCATCATTATGCTAGAATGTTCTATTTGTGATCTTCCATGGTAAAAAAATTTAAAGAAAGTCTACATCTCTAAACAGACGCTTCCTTTGGCATGGAGCCACTTGTACGTTCATGCCAAGGGAGGCATAGAAGTGGTTTAGGCATCAAATATTTCTGGAATGCAAAGCACACGTTGGGGAGAGCGTGTGTGTGCTTTAGAGCACAGCTTTGCCTAATCCATCCACGTGTGTGTGCTGCTGGCACAGGCGGTTCAGGGAGGAGGGCTGCTTTGCCAGAAAGCTATAATTCTAAACTTAAGAGGCTTTGTGGGTTTGGTTCTGGACTGAGGAACGTTGCTGGTGATGTCCCACAGCAAACCAAGGCCACTGCCCACTCATGGTGTGAGGATAACTGTGCACATCTGTCAACTTTTTTTTGTTTTGCTTACCTTGCCTCTTCCCAGGAACCTGGCAATGTGGAGGCTGAAATAGACAAAAAAGACTCAAGTTGACCTTGACTTTGAACTTGGAGGTACTGTGGTGGGGTAGAAGCATCAAGTCAATGGGCCATAGCTTTTCCTGCCCTAGTTTATTACTTATGTAGCATGATTCAGGCTGAGAGCTCAAGTGTTCCCTCAGAATCTCTGAATCCTTCAGGAAACAAGAAATGTTTGCTTTTCCTCCTAAGAGGAAGTGACTCACCAAATTTGTACTAACCTTAGTTAGGCCGGGTAGTACTTTTTCCCCTCAATTGTGGAGAGTCATTCTTTCCGTGTTTATATCCTTTGCTTAGTAAAATGTGGCATGGCTCTTGGGGCTGAAAGAGACTGATGGCCTCCTTTGAGGTTAACGAAAAAATTGAAACACACACCCACTGTCTCCATTTGTAATATTGTCATCTTGCCTCTATAATTTTAAGTGGTTCAAACTTAATGTGCTTCTAAACAATTTGAAAGTTTAAAAACATTTTGTCCTTTATTTCTCTGTTAATGGCTTTTGAAAACTATGCTACCCTTTGCTTTTACCTTAAAAACACTTTCTTTTAAAAACTTTTATGGCTGGGTGCAGAGGCTCAGGCCTGTAATTCCAGTGCTTTGGGAGGCTGAAGTGGGAGGATCACTTGAGGCCAGGAGTTTGAGATCAGCCTGGGCAACATAGTAAGACCCTCTCTGATCCAGCACCATGCCCCTGCCCCCAGCCCCCCAAAATTAGCCAGGTGTGGTGGTGCCCACCTGTAGTCCCAGCTACTTGGGAGGCTGAGGCAGGTGGGCCCCCTGAGCCCAGGAAGTTAAGGTTGCAGTGAGCTGTGATCATGCTTGGGTGACAGAACAAGACCCCATCTCAAAAGAAAAAAGTAATACAATAAATTTAAACTTACAGTAAAGTTTCAAGGATTGAGAATTTTGCAGTGAATGTTCATATAATCTTCACGTAGACCACCAGTTGTTAACATTTGCACACTCCTGAGCTTTCTCTCTGTCTCTCTGTCTCTCTCTCTCTCTCACACACACACACATACACACACACCCCACCACCACCACCACCACTAATTATTATTACTGCTGGCCTGTTTGAGAATAAATGGTAGACATCACGACTGTCACCCCTAAATGCTTAAGCAAATATTTCCTAAGGACAACAACATTCTGTTACAGAATAATATAGTATAATGACCAAATACAGGAAACTTAATAACTTTTTCTAATACACAGTTTCTATTCAAGTTTTTCTTTTTCTTTTTCTTTTCTTTTCTTTCTTTCTTTCTTTCTTTTTTTTGTTTTTGTTTTTGTTTTTTTGTTTGTTTGTTTTTTGAGAGAGAGTATCGCTCTGTTGCCCAGGCTGGAGTGCAATGGCGTCATCTCGGCTCACTGCAACCTCTACCTCTTGGGTTCAAGCTATTCTGCCTCAGCCTCTTGAGTAGCTGAGATTACAGGCACCCACCACCACACCTGGCTAATTTTTTTGTG
Source organism: Piliocolobus tephrosceles (assembly GCF_002776525.5). Classification (NCBI taxonomy): domain Eukaryota; kingdom Metazoa; phylum Chordata; class Mammalia; order Primates; family Cercopithecidae; genus Piliocolobus; species Piliocolobus tephrosceles. The sequence goes on from NC_045438.1 coordinate 48,959,547, forward strand.
TTTTAGTAGAGAAGGTATTTCACCATGTTGGTCAGACTGGTCTCGAATTCCTGACCTGAAATGATCTGCCCGCCTTGGCCTCGCAAAGTGCTGGGATTACAGGGATGAGCCACTGTGCCTGGCCCTATTTGTTTTTCTAATTGTCGCAATAATGTCTCTTATAGCACTGTTTTTCCAATCCAGCACTTTTTAGAAAAAAAAAAAAAAAATCACTCACGGCATGTTGGTGTCATGTCTTTTGTCACATTTAATCTGAAAGGGTTTCTCAGCCTTCCTTTATCTTTGACAATAATGACATTTTTCACAGTGTAAGCTAGTTGTTTGGTGAAGTGTTTGTTTAGCATTTATTTGTTTTTGTTTTTTGATTTTTTTTGCTCCACAGTGCATTACATCAGGGGGCCCGTGATGTCCGTTTGTTTCATTATTAGTGATATTAATTTCGGTCATTCAGTTAAGGTAGTATCTGCCAGGTTTTCTTTGAGAAGTTACGATTTCTTCTTTGTAGTGAATATATACGTATATATTGTGAGGTGATAATCTGAGACCATGAAACTATCATGTTTCTCATCAAACTTTTGCCTAATGGTTTTAGATTCTTTCCATGATTCTTGCCTGAATCAGTGTTGCTGTGATGGTTGCAAAAGGGTGATACTTATTCTTGTATTAATGATTATTTTGTATAAAATCTCCCAAGAGACTTTGTGTTTAAATTTCATTTGCTTTTAAGGATCTATCACTCTGAAAATCCTAGGTCAGATTATATATTGAGTAGGTTTGATGCCTTGTCTCTATTGAATAATTTATTAATTGTATTTGAAGATGCAAATAGACAAGCTCACTATTCCCTTACATCAAAATGCTTGCTGAGAGCCTTGCCGTTGAGTATGGGAGCCTCAAAGGGTGACCTGGTGAACCAGTTCGCTGTGTCTGGTTGGTGTCTGCAAAAGTCTCTGCCAACCAAAATATCATTCTGCGTCAGAGTGGTATTCTATGGGCAGAAGTTTTCTCTGCTTTTTATTACAAAAACAAGAGAACTTAGAAAACGCATGTGGGCAATCCCTCCCCCCTCCCCCCTCCCCATGATAGGCCCCATTGTGTGATGTTCCCCTTCCCGAGTCCAAGTGAGCTCATTGTTCAGTTCCCACCTATGAGTGAGAACATGCGGTGTTTGGTTTTCTGTTCTTGTGATAGTTTGCTAAGAATGATGGTTTCTAGCTGCATCCATGTCCCTACAAAGGACGCAAACTCATCGTTTTTTATGGCTGCATAGTATTCCGTGGTGTATATGTGCCACATTTTCTTAATCCAGTCTGTCACTGATGGACATTTGGGTTGATTCCAAGTCTTTGCTATTGTGAATAGTGCCGCAATAAACATACATGTGCATGTGTCTTTGTAGTAGCATAATTTATAATCCTTTGGGTATATACCCAGTAGTGGGATGGCTGGGTCATATGGTACATCTAGTTCTAGATCCTTGAGGAATTGCCATACTGTTTTCCATAATGGTTGAACTAGTTTACAATCCCACCAACAGTGTAAAAGTGTTCCTATTTCTCCACATCCTCTCCAACACCTGTTGTTTCCTGATTTTTTAATGATTGCCATTCTAACTGGTGTGAGATGGTATCTCATTGTGGTTTTGATTTGCATTTCTCTGATGGCCAGTGATGATGAGCATTTTTTCATGTGTCTGTTGGCTGTATGAATGTCTTCTTTTGAGAAATGTCTGTTCATATACTTTCCCCACTTTTTGATGGGGTTGTTTGTTTTTTTCTTGTATATTTGTTTGAGTTCTTTGTAGATTCTGGAAATTAGCCCTTTGTCAGATGAGTAGATTGCAAAAATTTTCTTCCATTCTGTAGGTTGTCTGTTCACTCTGATGGTAGTTTCTTTTGCTGTGCAGAAGCTCTTTGCAATGGGGAGTTATACCTGATATAAATGATGAATTGATGGGTGCTGACGAGTTGATGGGTGCAGCACACCAACATGGCACATATATACATATGTAACAAACCTGCACGTTATGCACATGTACCCTAGAACTTAAAGTATAATAAAAAAAAAAAAAAAAAAAAAAAAGAAAACGCATGTGGGCAAGACCTGCAGGGGCCCACCCTTAGAAGCAGAAATGCAGAGAAGCAGGCAGTGTGGAAGCTGAGCACTGCTCCTGCGACTCCTGCCTCGCAGATCCAGTTTCCCAACTTGTCTCAGGCACCCCCAGTGCGCGCGCCTCCATCCTCCTCGCCCAGCTAAAACCTATTCCAAGGGAGATATCTGGCTTTAATTATGCTTCAAATGTCTGTTTCTAAAAAATAACATCACTTCTCTTGGCAGTATTTAGCATTTAACAGGGTTTAAAGTCTCAAGTTACAGGAAGTTAGCTCTGACCAGAAGATGGGGAGGGAAAGAGACAAGCAGTGAGATTTCTGACATACCTGGCATCTCAGCATCTATTATAGATGCTCCTGCCAAGTGGGGCTGCTGGCCTCTAGATGTGCTCGACCCGCGTATACAAGAGGTAGGTTGATAGGTAGGTGATAGGGAAGTAGGTGGGGGAAAGAAAGACTAGACCCTCCCTACCTCGTCATGAGTTTGATGGGGTCCCCGTTCATCCTTATTTTCTTACTTCATAGAGAAGGCCAGGAGAGCTTTCATTTGAGCCTCTTCTGTTTATATCTGTCTACATTGTTTATTGATGAGACTATCTGTTACTGGAAAGGGGTCCTGATCTAGACCCCAAGAGAAGATTCTTGGACCTCGTGCAAGAAAGAATTCAGGGCAAGTCCGTAGAGTAAAGTGAAAGCAAGTTTGTTAGAGAAGTAAAGAAACCAAAGAATGGCTACTCCAGAGGCAGAGCAGTGGCATGGGCTGCTTGACTGAGTAGACGTACAGTTGATTTTTGATTATATGTTAAACAAGGGGTGAATTATTTATGAGTTTTCTGGGGAAGGGGCAGGCAGTTCCCAGAACTGAGGGTCCCTCCCTTTTCAGACCATATAGGGTAACTTCCAGATGTTGTCATGGCACCTGTAAACTGTCATGGTCCTGGTAGGAGTGTCTTTTGGCATGCTAATGCATTATAATTCACATATAATGACCAGTGAGGGTGACCAGAGGTCACTTTTTCATCGCCATCTTGGATTTGGTGAGTTTTGGCCATCTTCTTTACTGCATCCTGTTTTATCGGCAGGATCTTTGACCTGTATCTTGTGATACCAGTCCTGCCAACCTCCTGTCTCATCCTGTCACTAAGAATGCCTAGCCTTCTGGAAATGCAGCCCAGCAGGTCTCAGCCTTATTTTACCCAGCCCCAGTTCAAGGTGGAGGTGCTGTGGTTCAAATGCCTCTGACATATGTGCTTTATTACTCAATCTTGGATTTGTGTCAACTGGCTGAACAGGTGAAATTAACTAATTTTCTATTACCAGAGACTTTCAAGAATATTTAGAGAGTAAGGTTTTTTTTTGAGGGAGCTGGGAAATAGCTTAATAACTACGACAAATAAGTTTAGCTACGAGTCGCAGAAAACCTGACAAATAGTGATTCTTTAGACACATCTGAGTTCCATGAATGGGTCCAGGGCTGGTTCCATGACTCAAGTCGGCCTTCAGAAACCCAGATGGCTGGATTGCTTTCTTTTTTTCTTCTTTCTTTTTCTTTGCTGTCATAGCCTTAAAGTGGCTGCTGCATCTTCTAGGTGGGAAGAAAAAGCAGGGCGAAGGCAGGGAAGAAGGCAGTAGGTCTCAAGGTTAAACCATGTGCTTTGCAGAGCTTTCCTAGAAACCCTGTCCACCACGTTCCAGTGTGTGCCACTCATTTGCTCATGCAGCAGCTGTTTGCTGACCAACCTGTTGCTGAAGGCACCCTTCGGGGGCTCAGGATATAGTGATGGACAGAGCTGTCACAAGCTTATGTGCAGCTTACGTTTGAAGGCAGGGGGATATACTAGAACAAAAATTACATATTTAAAGTCGTGGCATGGAGAAAAATAAAGCAAAGAAAGGGGACCCAGAACTGGGTCACTTGACCACCATAGCTATAAGGGAGTTTAGAGAAGTGAGCACTTTTAATGGAGCACATTGCTATCCTAAACAACATAGGGTTGTTGTTGTTGTTGTTTTTTTTTTTTTTTGAGACAGAGTCTTGCTCTGTAGCCCAGGCTGGAGTGCAGTGGCATGATCTCGGCTCACTGCAAGCTCCGCCTCCTGGGTTCACGCCATTCTCCTGCCTCAGCCTCCCTAGTTGCTGGGACTACAGGCGCCCGCTACCACGCCCGGCTAATTTTTTGTATTTTCCGTAGAGATGGGTTTCACTGTGTTAGCCAGGATGGTCTTGATCTCCTGACCTCATGATCTGCCCGCCTCGGCCTCCCAAAGTGCTGGGATTACAGGCGTGAGCCACCGCACCCAGCCCAGAGTTCTTTTCTTAAGGAAAGAGGGTGAATAGACATTGTATAGGAGACTAGCAGTATTTTCTACGAATAGTTAAACTTTTATTTGTATGCATGTAAACAAAGGAATCTGAAAATTGCCTAGATGTCTGACAAATAAGCTGTGTGTCAAGATTTTTTATCGTCATTACATCCAAGGAAGCCACCTGTAGGGAGGGCCACCTAGCTATTTCGTATTCTGTTTATGGAGGAAATCTTCATGGGGTAGTTTATATAGACTAAAAATTGAAAAGGCATAAGCAGGTAATAATAGGTGATGTTTATTGAGTTCTTATTATGTGCCAGGAACTGAGCTAAGCACTTAACATTGATGCATTTAATACAAAAACCCTATGAGATGATAAATGGTATGATTCCCATTTACAAATGCAAAACTAAAGGACAGAGGTAAGTTGCCTAGGACCACACACTTACTAAGGAGCAGTACACAGATTTGGTCCCAGTTCAGAACCCATAACCCTAACCACAGAGCTATAATTCCAAAGTCCTTAGAATGCATTGCTTATGCAAATACAGAGGCTAGTGGCAAATCGTGTTCGTTAGCATCAAATAAATAGCAGCAGTTAAAACCTACACTTCAGAGTTCCCTTGAAAATAGGAGCAAATTCTACCCTCATCCAGATATAAGCTGGGTCCTGGTTATTTATCTGTAGAGGCAGGAAAGTCCAAAATAAATCTCAAAACTTCACCTTAGCCAATATTTATAACTTCTTTTCTACTAAGTCTTTCACTGGAGTTGAACAGTCACTGATTTAGTTTCACTTTTTTTCATTATCTGTGGCTACACTTGAACTGTTTTATGGTCAAAAAGTCCAAAAATGTATAGCATGATGGAAAAGGAAGGTAAATAAAAGGAGAGAAGGCCAATAGAGCAGTGTTCTGTGGTTAAAAAAGAGGATCAAATATAGTTTATAAATGTTCTATGCGGACACTTAACTCTCCTTGGATAATGCTTTACTCTCAGGTATGTTTTATCTGGCAAGCTGATTACTCTTTTGATTATGTCAGCTTTCCTTTTTTCCCTCTCAAAGATCTTTGTCTTCACCCTCTTTCCTCTGACTGCAGGGAAGAAGCCCCAGCACACATGTGCCTGTTGCAGTCCCTCCAACTCCCTGTTTTGGATCATCTCCTGCTCTCTGGATTGCTTGCATCTCTGACCTGATCTTCTCCTCCTCCTACTCCTTCTCTTCTTCTTCTTCTTTCTCCTCTTCTTCTTCTTCCTCTTTGTCCTCCTCCTCTTCCTCTCCTCATCCTCCTCCTCCTCTGTGGTCTGCCATCCACCTACCTGGCCACCTTAACCCTTGCTACGTGCTCCCTAGGCAGAGCAAAAGCTGCTGCAGTTTCTCAGATAAGCCCTATTCTCCCATGGCATGCTGAGCCTCGGAAATTGGGATGCTCTGTCTCCCACTCTCTCACCATCATCCCCCACCACCCGCCCCCTGACCTTTCCCTGGGCAAGCTCCATTCAATCTTAAAACCTCAGCTCTAGAGTTGGCCTCTCCCAGAATTCTCCCCTAATCCATAGACTTGAGGTGAAGTGGCCTGCTACTTGGCCTCTATACCCCCTGGACTCTCCTGCTCCTGTTGCACTGGAGTGTGTGTGTGTGTGTATGTGTGTGTGTGTGTTGTCACCTTCCACCGCGAACTTCTTGAGCCCTAGATCTTTTGCTTCTCTCCTGGCACACAGAAGATATTCCGTAATGTTGAATAAATCAATTGAGTGACTGAGCATGCACAATCATGCTTAGGTCTTCTTTACTCTAGAAAAATCTGCTTGCCATTCTTCCAGACTCTGTTTCTGTTTCTTTCCCTAATTGCTAAACTTCTCCCATGAAGCCTGGCTCCAGTCTTCATTCCCTGATGAAATGTTATTTCAGAGGTCAATGGCTTTATAGAAACCTAACCAGAGACCTCTCCCCGTGTGCAGTCCCTGTTGCATTGGGTCCTGCTGACTTTTCCTCAGGTCGCATTTCTCTCATCTCCCTTGGTGGCTGCGACTTTGCCACCAAGTTTCGAGTTTTTCCTCGTTTATGTGCACTCTGTGCAGCTCTGGCCACCCCTTATTGTAAGTGCACCCCAGGCTTTTTACCCAGCCTGTGCGCTCTCCCAAGGCTCTTTCCTGTGCCCATGGCTTTGAGCTCTTTAGGTACCCATTGTAGATTTAACTCTCTAGCTCTGACCTTTGCAATCTGGTAGCTTGCCTATTACAGCCTCTTGCTGAAAAATGCCTGCTCACTAACATCTCAGCCACCCAAACTGCCCATTCATATAACATAATTCACCACTTCCTCTTGACCCTTCTCTAACCAACTGCTCCTTGTCCATACTTCCCTCTCTGTATCCTTGAGTAACTTTTCTGCCCTTCACCCAGGGTTTTTCATCATGATGTCCTGCTTTTTTTCCCTTGACCCCAGATTGTCAACTGCCAAATCCTGTTTTTCAACTTCTATAACTTTTCCTTTGTTTCCCTCTGTTTTAGTCCATTTTGTGTTGCTATAATAGAATACCTGAGACTGGTTAATTTCTTTTCTTTTCTTTTCTTTTTTTTGAGACAGTCTTGCTCTGTCACCCAGGCTGGAGTGTGGTGGCACAGTCTTGGCTCACTGCAACCTCCACCTCCTGAGTTCAAGTGATTCTCCTGCCTCAGCCTCTTGAGTAGCTGGAACTACAGGTATGTGCCACCACGCCCAACTAATTTTTGTATTTTTAGTAGAGACAGGGTATCACCATGTTGGCCAGGCTTGTTATGAACTCCTGACCTCAAGTGATCCACCCGCCTCAGCCCCCCAAAGTGCTAGGATTACAGGTGTGAGCCACTGTGCCTGGCTGAGACTGGCTAATTTCCTTCTTTCTTTTTTTTTTTTTTCTTCTGAGATGGAGTTTTGCTCTTGTTGCCCAGGCTGGAGTGCAATGGTGCAATCTTGGCTCACTGCAACCTCTACCCACCAGGTTTAAGTGATTCTCCTGCGTCAGTCTCCCAAGTAGCTGGGATTACAGGCGTGTGCCACCAAGCCCGGCTCATTTTGTGTTTTTAGCAGAGATGGGGGTTTCTCCATGTTGGTCAGCCTGGTCTGGAACTCCCAACCTCAGGTGATCCAACCGCCTCAGCCTCCCAAAGTGCTGGGATTACAGGTGTGAGCCGCTGTGCCCGGCCCGAGACTGGCTAATTTCTAAAGAAAAAATGTTTATTCAGCTCAGGGTTCTGCAGCCTGGGAAGTTCAAGAGCATGGCCCTGGCTTCCGGGAAGGGCCTTCCTGTGGGGTCATAACATGGTAAAAAAAGCCAAAGGGGAAGTGAACAGATGTGAAGAGCCAGGACCAAACAAGAAGAATAACCTCACTTTGTAACAGCCCACTCTCTCAGGAACCGATCCATTTCCATGGGAATTAATCCAGGCCCTCGAGAGTGAGAACTCACTACCACAAGCATGGCAGTAAACCATTCATGAGGGATCTGCTCCTGTGACCCAACACCTCCTGCTAGGCCCCACCTCCCAACATCACCACACGGGAAATCAAATTTCATCATGAGTTTCAGTGGGGACAGAAAGACCATACCCAAACTATAGCACCCTTTGTGTATTTGTAATCTGTATTGTTCCAAGTGAGAGCCTTAGTGCTCTTTTCATGAACTAAAGAGCATTCCAGAAATTGCTTTTGGATTTATCTCCCTAAAATACACTCAGGTCACGTCTCATTGAGGGGATGCCCAGCTCCCCCCAGTGACATCTGTAAATTAGGACCTGTCTAGGTTTTCACCTTGGTAACCAGTGCCCCCTACATGCAACCCTGGCCTTTCTTTATTGCTGGGTCTCCCCAGCAATAACCTCATCCCTTCATATAACCCCTACTCCGGCCCAACTAGATATTATGATTACCCAAATGCCCCCTCGGCTGTCTGAATTTCATGCCTTGGAAACATTTCCTTCCTTCAGGTCCTATTTGAAAGGCTGTTTCTCCTTGAGTGCTTTCTCAGTCTCTTCACTGTCTGTATCCTCTCCTCTCCTTGGACTCCAGTAGTATTTTCCATGGATCTGATGTCTCTTAACATACTGTAACACGTATCATATCATCATTGTTGTCAACATCATCATAACATGGTTTCTCGGGTGATGTCTATATATTGGGTACTGTGCGAATCTCTCATGATATGTTATCTCCTTTTTGTTGTTTTTTGTATAAACTCATTGAGGTATATATTATATTTGAGACTCATTAGCTTGCCTAAATTCCCAGAAGTAGAGACACACATCTCAATCCATTCTGAGTGTCATTATACCTTGGAATTAAGATGCCCTGCCTTGTACCAGACTCTCTGGGTTCAAATCCAGGTTGTCTATCTTACCAGCTCTGCAACTCTTGGGCAAGTCACTTGACCTTTCTATCTATAGTTTCCACAATTACAAAATGAAGATGATAATTGTAGTGCTTACCTCACTTACTAAGTCACCAAGAGCATAGTGAGCCCTGATAATCTTGTCTGTTACCTATCTTGTCTGGCCCACATTCATGCCTTTGCCTGTGGCTTGAGCCACTTGTATATTTCTCTAATCCCAGAAGAACCAACATAGTCATGAGCCCTGAGGCTGAGAGCTCACTCTTCGGATTTTCTTCTGTGTCCAGGATAGCGGTTTGCACAGAGCAAGTGCTCATTTAGTACTTGCATTGAATTCATTGAATGCCCCTAGTTCTTTGAAATAGGGCTACAAATGGATTGTTCCCAGGACTGGAATTTCAGAGAAGCTACCTTGAGCTTACTTGTTACCCAACGTGTGTCAGTGTCTCCCCAGACTGATAGCGTGAATAAAAAGTGCTTTCCGCTTGTAAATATTAACATTAGAAAGACACCTGTAAATAAACATTTAACAGAATAGTAGCTTCCATAAATTGCCAAATCTTTTTCTGATGGTTGCCCCCATTTTCTTACTGGATTCTGTTTCATAGTCTGCTTCAAGTCTCCCTAGATTTTCCTTTTCTAAAATAGAAACAACTGCTGGGCATGGTGACCTGCACCTATGGTCCTAGCTACTCGGGGGCTGATGCAGGAAGATTGCTTGAGCTCAGGAGTTCGAGACTAACCTGGGCAACACAGCAAGACCCTGTCTCTTAAAAGAAAAAAGAAAGAAAGGAAGAAAGAAAGAACAGACTACATAATACCTTCAGATGAAGGTACAATACCAAGAAACTCATACATAATATTGTGATTTAGAAAATCATGCTGTGGAATTATCAGTCCTCCTCTGGAAGTAGACCAGATTCAGTGAAAAGGGCTGATGAGGTCTGTGAGTTTAGGAAATCCAGGTCAAGCCACGTCCCCTGGTGCTGACATGAATGCATCCTGTCTCCACATCCTGTTTGTGGCGGGGCTGTGGTGTAGGGTGGGGACACCCATGTTTTCCCCTGGGGAGTGTGTGTGCGCCCCGCGCCTGGGGCTTTTGTCTGTATATGGGAGTGAGGACGTCACACAGAGGCATGCCCTTCAGAGTGGGTCACAGGGTGCTTCTGCCCCACGGAGGTGGGTGTGCCCTTGTTCTGTGCCTGGCGTCCTCCCAGTCCCCATGGGCTGTTAGAGCATCACCAAGATAACCAAAGGCAACTGGAGCCACCATTATTTGTTTTTTTCAGGCGCACCAGGGTGGGAAGCATAGGCAAAACAGCAAACTTAGGTTTCAGAAAACAAATGGACTGGCCCAAGAGCCAGGTGTTATTATGAGACTAGGTGCCCTTCTGCCTTAATCAGTAGAGGCTGAGGGCATGAGGGCCAGGTCACTGGACAGGAGGCTCGTCCATCTGTGACTCATCCTCTCTGCCACTTCATCCTCTGGGCTTCAGCTCCCTCGTGGGCATGGTGAGGAGTGTGAGTCAGGTGGTCTCCAGGGTCCTTCTAGCTCAGGCCATCTTTCGTTTTCTGCTCCAGTCTAAAGCATGCCCTGCACTGATCAGTGTAGCTTGGACTCTGCATATCCCACTATGTTGTAGCTGGCATAGGCTCTGGAGCTGGACAGAATCTGAGCGTGAGTTTATGCTCTGCTAGTTGTGGGATTGGGAACAAGTTATTCGAATCCTTTATGCCTCAGGTGTCTATTCAATAAAGCATGCACAGAAACAGCTCTTTTCAAGGGTGGTGCTGTGAAATGCCCAGCACACAGCCTGGCAGGCGATAGGTGCTCACATGCTGCCGTTCCCTCCCTCACCCACTCTGTAATGTGCGGTGCTGCCCCTGGTGAGGGCAGTGAGTCTGATGTCTCTTCTCAGGTTCAGTAGACCGTGCCATACACACAGAGCTCATCAGTGACCATGGTTCCCTAAAATATGCCCTTCCCACATGACCTTTAGTTTGTTTTGTGATGCCTCACACGGGGACGGGTGGGAAACAACAGCTATTTTCATAGAGCCTTTGTGGTAGCAATGTGCTGAAGTATGTGTTTGTGCAGGCATAACTGTGTCCACACGTGTGTGTGCACGCGTGCACCATTGCACAGCATATTTGAGGGGCTCAGCATTCCAGAATGCAGAAGCTTGGGGTAGGAGCAGCTGGTCCAGAATCCTCCTCCTCAGCTGTTCCCAACTGGAAACTCCGTTGCCCTTCCCTCTGTCTGGTGAGTGAGCCACCAGCCGACCCGGACACAGCTTGAGTCCGCATGTCTGCCCTGTGTCCTTTGCCGGTGGCAGGCCGTGTTTGTTCTTGCTGGGATGGCTGGGGACAGGTGCTGCTGCCAGGAATTGTTTAATATATGGAGGTGACTGCTGTTTCTTCTCTCTCTTGCATAAGAAGAAACAGAATATTAGGCCAAGGATAGGGTGGTGGTAGGAGGCTATCAGTAAATAAATATCATTCCTATACTGGCAGGAAGATGGGGAGACTCACACCTACAGCTTAGTGAGTGCTCCCTGCATATCTTATTAATTCTCCTACCAAGTCTGTAATGCAGATGGTATTCTACAGTTAAGGAAACCAAAGTTTAGACAGGTCAGTGACTTAGCAAGATCACAGACCTTGAGTCAGGCAGAGCTGGATTTTGAATCCAGCTCTGTTTATCTGCAAGGGTCAGACCGCTTCTCATCTACCCAGGTACAGGTACAATCAAAGACTGGTGTGCTCAGAGAGACCAGTGATGGACCAGGCAGCTCAGGAAGTTTAATTTAATAAGCGTTTGTCCAGTAGTAAGCCCTGGAAAGATGAGTAAGATAAAAAAGGTAGCTGTCCTCTTACAATCTGAAGACATGGAAACATGCTTATAATGCAATGTGAAAACCATCAGGACAGGGGAACTGCAGAAGGAGGGATGGTGAACCCCACTTGGGGGATAGGCATGGTGCTGAGGACCCTGTGTTTTGGCATCAGTCAGGGTTCTATTTGAGAAATAGAATGTTAAGATAGAATAAGGACTTTATTATGGGCTTTTGACCTCATGCATCACAGCCCATGCTGGCTGCACAGGCCAGGTGAGGCTGTTCCTTCTATGTCAAGTGGTACAGCCTGAAGTCAGCAGGGTGGGCAGTTCAACAAAAACAATGCCTGCAAAGTGAAGAGAGCAAGGACAAAGTCCAGCCTGCCAGGGCGGGCTGACACCCATGCCATCAGTCACCGTCTCCAAGCAAGGCTTCAGCTTTGCAGGTGCAGAGGGCCTGCAGGAGTTGCTGGCATCCTTCCTTAGGAGCTCTGTACATCACAGGCCCAGGACTGAGGAGCTGAGGAGGAGACCCAGCAGGAATGTGAGCGTGTGGGCCCAGCTACTGCCCCATGCCACCCCCTGACCCAGAGGACCAACAATAACAGCCAGAGCAGGGCCCCATGCCCACTGTGGCCATGAAGCATGGAAAGAAAAGAGCTACTTTCTGCGTTTCATGTAAAATCTCTCTTGTGGTCTAGGCTAACCTGGAACTATGCAGGGAAGAGAATTCTGAGAAATGTAATCCGGCTGTTCTAAATTGTCAAGACTCCAAATCGCCACAGGTTCCCATAGAAGTGAGCACCTGAGGGCTGACTGGGGGTTCACTTCGGCAAAAGCAGAGAGGAAGGAAGTTCCTGGTGGAAGAAAGGGTGTGCAAAGCCATGGGAGCACAGCATCTTGGGGGAACAGGTGGTGGAGCCCCAGGCCTAGCTGGTGGAAGGCCTTCAGAGCCAGCTCAGGCATTTCCTGGTGATAGGCTTTGTATTTTAGATGGATCACTGTCAGCGTGAGGAGGTGAGCTTTGTGCCTCCCAGGAGGCAGGGAGAACTGTGAAGGGAGGGAGAGATCTGGAAGGTCTAAAGGCCTTGTCAAGCCTTTCTTTATTCCGCTTCCACTTTCTGAATTCTTTTATCCACCCGCTGATTCATTACCTCGTCGAATCTTCAGGCAGTGTCTCCTTCGTGTCGGGAATGCTTGGTGGTCGAGACAACGCAGTCCCCAACCTCTCATCTAAAAGCTTTGCCCAAATAAAACCTTACAAGTCAGGATAATGGTTGAAAAGTATTGGCCACTTGTTTTATCGTATTACTCTGTATTCTTTTCTGAACATCTCACTTGCAGTGTTGCTTATTTTATTTTGGAGGTGTTGGATACAAGGAGGGAATGGATAATGAAGATGGGCACTCTGATCCCCAGCCTCTCCTAGGCTAAGCCAGTGGTTCCAAGCGTATCTGCACGTCACAATTACCTGGAGAGCTTGTTGGAGAGACAGATCCTCAGGCCTTGCCCAGACCTAATGCATTCAATCTCCAGATGTGGAACCCTGGAGGCTTCTAAGAAGTTTCTCAGGAGACTCTTAAGCAACCAGCTTGGCTTTATTCATTGCCACCCAGATCAGTGTCTTGTCAGCTTTAAGCTCTTGGCTTCTACTCTGCATCGTAAGCACAGGTCGAGTTGGGGGCTGTTCAGCTGATGTTGGTAGAGGTCATTTCATCGTCACGGTGACCTTAGAAAGCTTCCTGGTGTCTGAATCATTTCCAGCAGGTGCTGGTGCACTCACAGCGTCAAAAGGGGAAGGACGTGAAGTAATCTGAGGGCAGGGTGAGATCAGCGAGTGGAGTGAGCAAGTATGAGAGGACAGGGTCCACTTGGAGTGAGTCCAGGTGTGGAGGGCGCATGGAAGTGACAGAGATGCTTGAGAATTTAAAAATGAGATCTGAGAAGATGGGAAAACTTGAGTTTCCATTTTCATAGTATTTATAAAAATTTTCCATCAGCCATGTCTGTGAATAACTTAGAAGTGTGGCAGGGTAAGGCTGAAGTGGTTGCCGCTGGCTGGACACAGATTCAGGGCTGCCGCGTGTCCATGCTGCCCGTTGGGAGAAGTAGGGCAGGTGGGTGGCTCCCACGGCAGTGGTCTGGAGGGGTTGCTGGTCACTGTGCTCTGCAGGGAGAGGAAGGGCCGTCCATGCCTGCAGTGCCTCCAGCCTTGGCCTTCAGGGCTGCTTCCCCTGGACTCCCCTGCTGCCCCCAGGGCAGCTGGCAGAAGAAAAACGGCAGCCGCAGGCCCCACATCCCTCCGGGGTCCTCTGTGTCCAGGCTGCACAATGGCCTGCGTGGCCAGCAGGCCTCAGGGGTGGTGAATGGGAGCCACTGTTTGTTTCCACTGAGAAAGTCCTGACCTGCTTCCGGAGCCATTGCCATGGAAACGCAAGGAGGAGGTCCTTGAATGGAGCCTCTTTCCTCCCCGTCTGCCCCACTCCCTTCCCCACCCCAGGCTGAGGCTGGTGAGGACCGGTCCCCTGCTGCCTCACTTTCCCCCAGGTTCCTGCACATTTGGTAAAAATACACAAAGCAGGGGACCCTCCCTGCCCATATCAGTGGGGATCAGTGACCCCATATACACGCTACCCCAGCATGTGGCAGCCCATTCTCACAGCAGCTCTTAACCTGGGTCTGCCTCACGCAAACAGAGAGCCAGAGGGCCTTCTAGAGGGGCCCCCTCTAGCCTTAGCCACATTTCCCCGCAGAAAAGCCTCTCTTGGACCCTGTATTTATTGCATATGTGCAGGAAATTTTAATAAAGGAAATAGAGCAAACGAATAATTTACAAAATAATTGGAAGCCATTTGATAGTGTAAACTGTCCAGTCGCAGTGACTCACACCTGTAATCCAAGCACTTTGGGAGGCAGAGGCTGGTGGATTGCTTGAGCCCAGGAGTTCGAGACCGGCCTGGGCAACATGGCGAAATCCTATCTCTACAAAAACAAATACAAAAATTAGCTGGACATGGTGGTGCGTGCCTGTAGTCCCAGCTATTTGGGGGCTGAGGAGGTGGGAGGATCACCTGAGACTGGGGAGGTTGAGGCTGTGGTGAGCTGTAATCACATCACTTCATTCCAGCCTGGCAGAGTGAAACCCAGAGTGTCTCATAACAATAATAATAATATAATGTAAACAAAGGTACTTTCTTTTTAGTAGGCTGCTTAAGCTCATAAGAAATTACCTTTTTTCTCATTTTTATAATAACTAGCTTTTGTGGTGAAAATAATGGCTACAACCCTGTTTTGTTTTATTTTATTTTACTTTTGACAATAATTTAGTAATTCTTAAGATGAAAAAAAGACCTAAGTAAAATTTAAAATTCACAGTGAGGCTATAAAATGAAGGCGTTTGTTTTTACTGGTTAGATCAAAACCAGAAGAAAAAGCAGAATTTCAAGCCCCCCCACCCCCTGTTTTTTCACTCCTTAATTTGTGTGCCTACTGAAGAATCATCAAAAGTCAGAATTTGATCTGAAGCCACAGACTCCAGGGGCCACATTACAAACTTAAATTGCACTTTCAATACCAGTAATTAGAGACAATGCAGTTTTGGCTTTGGGCTCACAATATTGCACCAGGTACTGTGAGTACCTGTGATCACTGAGACTGGTGAACTCCTTGACTCCACGGAGCTCAAGTTTTAGTGGGAAAAACATTGGTTTGGGTGTCTGAAGAGCTGAGTTTAATCTCCAGCTCTGTGACTTACAATGACTAATTGTGTGACCCTGGACAAGTCACTTACATAAGACTCTAGGCCAGAGTCTCTTCATACATACAGCAAGGCTGGTTTTTTTCAGGGTTTCTGTGAGCCTGAAATACGATGAGATATATGAATATACTTTGGTAAGCCAGACCAATGCTTTGTGGAAGTTAGTCATTTTCGTTTCTTAACCACTAACTGCATATTCATCCATTCTTATGCTACTAATAAAGACATACCCGAGACTGGGTAGTTTATAAAGGAAAGAGGTTTAATTGACTCACAGTTCCACATGGCTGGGGAGACCTCAGGAAACTTGCAATCATAGCAGAAGGGGAAACAAACATGTCCTTTTTCACATGAGACAAGAAGGAGAAGGGCCAGTGCCCAGCGAAGGCGGAAGTCCCTTATAAAACCATCAGCTCTCATGAGAACTCACTCACTATCGCAAGAACAGCATGAGGGTAACCGCCTCCATGATTAGGTTACCTCCAACCAGGTCCCACCCCTGTAGGGGACACAGAGCCAAACGATATCAAGCTGTTACAATTATATTCACCTGCATGTAACTGACACCTGACTTCAGTGTTTAGACAATGGGGACATCTTCTCATATAGCAGGGAGTCTGGGGTTGGGCTTTCCAAGGCTTGAGCAGCTGCTCAGGGAATTATTCCCTCTCCTACTCTACCATCCTTAGTATGGAACTTTCTTCCTTATGATAAAATGATGTATGTTCCAGGAGGGATAATGGGAAGAGCCGGGCAAAAGCCATGTAGATGGAGTAAATCCTTTTTGTCAAGAAACACTAGCTTTCTTAGAAACATCGCACCATAAAGTTCTAGTAATTCTTCCCTGCCAGACACTGACACTTGGCCTCAACTAACTGCAAGGGAGTCTGAGGAAGTGAGTATTTTAGCAAGGTATACTGCTACCCCAAACAAAATTGGGACTCTGTAAGCAAGAAAGGAAATGAACTGGATATTGACATGGGAGGCAACTAGCTTGACTATTTTTATGTTTCAGTAAGATCTTCTTGAGTTTCGTAAACACCTGGAAGGTATGGGCCATGTTGTGTGCAGTTTCCTCATCCATTAGCATAGAGCTTTATTACCTATACCAAGCAAACA